>NC_056679.1:72459387-72776887 GCF_018350215.1 Panthera leo | reverse complement strand
TAAAAAATGAATTTTAAAAGGATAGAAATTTTACATCAGTATTGCTTATTGTTTACTTTCTCTTTTCTAATTATACGTCCTTTTAAAAGCTTGGGAATAATCTTAAAGAGCACAAGTGCTGAGGTGATTCTGTGGCACACGTGCCTTTTGATGGGGACATTAACCAGTGGCATATATACTAAAGATAGAGTGTGGCCTGATCTGCAGAGCCATGAAGTTTGATCCCTATTTGCTTTGTCCTTTACCAAAGTGCTTTCCCATCGCTGCGAATTCACCCCTTTGTCCCACTCTCCCTGTCTTTGTACGATGATACCCAGGATTTGATCCTTTCACATATTTCCCTTAGGCCTGTTTTTCACAAGTTTTGTCCTAATTTACTCTTTAGGCAAGGTTTGGATTAGGATTCAACTGGATCTTCTACTTTCACATGTATTGCGTTAGGGGAAAAAAGGCTAACAATACAGCTGTCAGAAAGCAAATGAGACACCTCTATCTGGACTTGAGATATTTGCTAGAAGTGAAATTTATTTGGCTTAATTTCTTCTTTCTGTGCTTTCAGTATCATGTAAAAACATGATTTGGATCTATTGCTTTATTAGATTATATAATAAAAATGACTTTTGGTTGGTGTTATTAGTAAATATTCTATCTCATACTCCCACCAGTGAATGTACATTAAACTTACCACATTTTTAAAAGCATATTGCTCCTCTGCTTTAACATAAATATCCTGAATTCCTTTTCTGAATTACTTTGAATCTTGTGTTATCATGATCTTTAAATAAATAATAATTACAACCAATTTTTTAGTAAATGCTTTCTACATACAAGGCAATTTATCTATATTACCTAATTAGTTCTCATAACCACAGGTAGGAACTTTTTTTTATACAGCTGACCCTTGAACAACATGGGCTTGAACTGTGTGGGTCTACTCTTATGTGGACTTTTTTCAATAAATCTATTGGAAATTTTTTTGAGGTTTGTGACAATTGGAAAAAAAAAAACCCGGCAGACAAACTGTGTAGCTTAGAAAGACTGAAAAATTTTAAGAAAAAGTTAGGTATTATTATAAGAATACAGTATAACATACAAAATATGTGTTAATCAACTGTTTACCTTCTTGGTAAGGCTTCCAGTCAACCGCAGGCTATTGGTAGGTAGGTTTTTGGGGGGTCGAAAGTTGAACGTGGAGTTCTGGCTGTGCAGGGGGTCTGTGCCTGCAAGCCAGGTGTTGTGCCAAGGTCAAACTATTTAACAGGAGAGAACTCAGGCATGAAGAGGCTAAGGAAGATGCCTGACAGTACTTGGCTAACGAAAAACCTGAGCAGTATGACTCCAGAGTGCAGACTGTTAAATCCCTGTGTTGTAACTGCCTCTCTAAAGACAATGTTCAAAGAATGTGACCAGTATTGTCTTAGTGGGTCTGTGAATCATTATATCCTGAAACTAAAACAGACTTCAATGTATTCAGTGTTTGGATATTTAGAACTTGTAATGCTTTTTTATTAAGCATGATTTCCATGCATTAAAGCACACAGTTCTTAACTGTAGTGTTTGATGTCTTTTGACTATTGTATCCTTGTAACCACCACCCCAGTCAAAACATAGAACATTCCCATCACCCTAGAAAACTCCTTCCCTGTTCTATCCACAAGTGACTCCCCTAAGAAGCAACCACATTCTGATGTCTCCCACTTTACGTTAGCCTGCTGTAGACCCTCATATCATTACATCATGGTGTCTTCACGCTTTTGAGTTTGCTTCTTTCACTCAGCATGTTGTTTTGGAGATTCACCCATGTCATTGTGTGTTAGATGTGTAGACTGATGTGGTAGCTTCTGTTTTCTTTTGTAAACTAGAAACTCCTAATTGAACAGACTTGCTTTTGGCTAACAGCCAGAAGTTGTCAAAAACTACAAAGGGTTTGAGAGTTGACCCAGTTTGCAGGCTACCAAGTTAGTCTGCCCCAGTTATATAGATGCTGGCTGAAGACAGGAGACTCCTGGGTCAGAGATAAAGGACTTTATTACTTAGGGCACAGCAGGCAGCATGAGCTTCATGTTCTAATCGATTCCCCTTGGCCCCAAATTCTCCAGGGGCAATGCTGAGTGACCCAGGTGGATGCTTGCACACAGGGTTTGTGTCACAGCTTAGGAACTGCAAGGTTAGGCAATCCCCTGTCTTTTAAGAAGTGCTTTGCAAAGCTGCCCAACCTTTGCCCTGTGGGGAGGCATTATCTTCATTTTCCCGGTCAGGAAATAAATCTGTCTTGTAACCTGGAAGGAGGCGCTATCCCTGGATTCCAAGGCTGTAACATCCTTGCAAAGAGTCTGAGACAAAAGCTGTTATGAGTTATAAGTTGTCATTTAAATCTGTGTCTGAAAAGCAACACTTTCTTTCCCTCTCTTTCTCTCAGGACTGCTATTTTTTTTTTGTTCCAATGATGCAGTTAGTCTATGGAAGGATATCTGTTATTTGGAAATTCAAAAGTGATCCTGAGGTTTTAAGAAGATAGACAATGTATCATCCTATACAATGAACTTACCCGTATTTACTAAATAGCATGTGGTAAGTTCTATGTTAGTTACTGGGAGAGATTTAAAGCATCCTGTAAGGATTTGGTCTTTGGCCGATGAGTACTTAAGCTAAATGTAGGGAGAATACTAGAAATGAGAGAGTCCTAAACAACCGAAGGCTAACTGGGGTGCTATAGGAGACCCATATGGGATGTAAGGCGAGGAAAGGGAAATCTTTTAGATAAGTGTGACCTGAGCCGACTCTTGAATGCACGTTTCAGTTGGCAGAAGAGAGAAAGAAGTGTATTCCTGGCAGGGGCAGTAATGTGAGTGAAAGTCAAAGGCTGGGGGAAAGGTACATGTCTGGGAATTTATGGGAATGTTAATAAAACCATATTTTCAAGGATTAGAGGATTCATAGTTTGGAGTCCAAAAGCCTGGCAGAGGAGTTAGATTGGATGTGGTAAAAATGCGTGAACTAGAGAATGTCTCTGCAGGGGGAGTGACGTGCTTGAGAATTGTTCCAGTACAGCTGGAAAGTGTGACTGGTGGAGCTGGCTGTGGGAGGGTAGCACTAGGAAGAGGGAGGCCTTTCATAGTAAAAAGCAGTCAAGTGAAATGTCCTTTCTTACTTGGATATGGGAAACAAAGCTCGGATTAAGGTGTGGTTCTGAGTATGACTGAATGTGGGCTGCTGAAATAGGTCTCTGCTTGTATATGTGCTGCTGCAGCGAGCACTAGGTCTCAGTGCTTGGGAAGGGATAAAGCAAAGACACATCTAGACACTCGGAACAGTAAGGCCACCGCGTCCTCTGAGCTTTGAAGCATGGCTGAAAGGGGGCACCTGGGCAGCTCAGTCGGTTAAGTGCCCGATTCTCAATTTTGGCTCAAGTCACCATCTCACAGTTTGTGGGATTGAGCCCCATGTTGGGCTCTGTGATGACAGCAAGCACAGCGCCTGCTTGGGATTCTCTCTCTGTCCCTCTTGCTCCACCCCAACCCTCTTTCTCTCTCTTTCTCTCCAAGTAAATAAACATAAACAAATTAAAAAAAAATGAGGGATGGCTGAAATAAAAGGCGTAAATGGGACAAAGAGATGTCATTGGGGAGGCTCTAGGTGGCTTCAGTGTACTCCCTGAAGTCGATGATTTGCTGAGAATGTGACAGGAAATGTAGCTAATATACCTTTGAAGGTTGCATGTTGCTGATACATAGACAAACACATGTCTTACGTAATTTAAGGCCAACTCCCAGTTTAAATTCTCTAGCTCTGGTAGCTTTATTGCCTTTCCAAATAAGGTGAGAATGACCTTCAGTTCTTTCAAGGTGAGTGCCGAACAACTTGGTAGTACTTAAGTATTCATCACAGCAGTTTATTTCTCTGCATGATGATGTTTTCCAGTGAAACACCATGCTGGGAAGGACTAAAAATGTCATGGGCTATTTGGATATAAGGCTATTTGGATATTTCAACAACTAGGACCACATTTTTTTCTATAAGAGTCCTGATACAGTGTGCTGTTCAAGCTCTGGTAGTGGACATGTGTCTTGGCAGTCCTTAGTGACCATTAGTGGATCAAGGGTTATTGGGGAAGTGCATTAAGGAATAGTTTTTAAAAGCACAACTGCTAGAAATAAATTTTATTTTTCCACTTTATGTTGTGAAATTTGAATTGTGTTTTCGGGGTCAATATCTCTTTCTTGCATGTCTTTATAAACTGATGTTTTAAGGAAGGTAACTTTTGTTAAAATAAGAGTATTAATTAAATGATTAATGGCTATTCAAACTTTATAAAAACATACCTAGTAATGCCTTAAAAGCAGCAGGTTCAGCTTCTTTGATTTAGAGCTGGGATCCTTATTAAAGGTCACGGTTTGTAAGAGTGGTACTTACAGGATCACAAGCATAATTCATACAAGAAGGGGAATGGGTTCGTTTTAGGTGGTGATAGTAGTAGTAAATGCCCTGCACCGGGAGCAAATTGGTAGCATAAACCTGAATTCTGTCATTTCTCTGGATTCGCACATAATTGAGCTAATCAAACCTTTAGCAAATTAGGGTAAACGTAATGGTTGTACCACGCGAAAGGTCAGAATACTGCAGAGTTAAGTAAAGGGCCTGAATGTTGTATTAGCATAGCTCTGAATAAAAAATTAAAATGTACACCCTTTGCATATAAAGATGCTACTCCAGAATCCACACTGCGTCCTAAGGATTCGCACAGATATGTGCACACTTTCTTATCCAGTCTTTCTGGTGCCCAATAACATGTGTTTGTGAGAGCCTTGAGAAAGGTCATTAGAGCCACTGAACGCACTCTGTGAATCATAACCTTCCTCTCTTATTTGTATTATCCCAAACAGAAGGAGGTGTTATCTCTGTGACTGTTGGTAATTGTTTTTGCCTGTCCATGCTTTTCCTTTTGCAGTAACAGTTTAAATGTAAGGCAGATCCTTGACCCTTTCTTTCTTGTATTCTTTTAAATTTATAATTGCTAGGAATACTTTTTAATATCATATATTTCATTATGAGCTATTCTTTTTTTTTATGAGAGAGACAGAGAGAGTAAGCAAGGGTGAGGGGCGGGGGGGGGGTGAGAGTGAGAGAGTGAGAGAGAGAGAGAAAGAGAGAGAAAATCTTAAGCAGGCTCCACACTCAGTATGGAGCCTGATGTGGGGCTCGATTCCACAACCCTGGGATCACGATCTGAGCCAAAACCAAGAGTCGGATGCTCAACTGACTGAGCCACCTAGGTGGCCCTCGTTAGGAGTTCTTATCTACACTTCAGAATTATAAGAAAATTAAGGAAAATGATAGAAGTTGGTACTGCTAATAAATATGGCAATACTGGTACAAGGAATTTCAAAAAATTGCATGAAAGTCATTTTCGGGTAATACACATTATATTTATTTCCTAACTGCTATCTTACATTATGGCAAAATATCCATATTTTGAGTTGCTGAATAGTGATACACTATTTTAACTAAATTGTGGTTTGAATTTTTTAAGTTTGAAGGGTAAACACTAAGTGTGTTGAATGTATTTATGGAAGGTACGCTAGGTATTTTAGTTTATCACTAAATCCTGGATGTTTTTACACTTACCCAATCTGTAGGCTGATACAATCTTTCACCCAAGAGAGTCATTAGAGAAGGGTTCATTTTAAAAGCAATTTGAAAGCAGAAAAAAAAAATAGCTAGGAGGTAGGATACAAAATACGAATACGAAACACAAATATAAAAATAATAGATTATATATTTTGTGTTTTTAAACTTGTGATTTTGAAATTAAAAAACAAAATGTTTCATATTTTCACCAGTTCATTTCATGGCTTTCAAGTAGCTGTTGTTGAGATGATTTGCAATTAAAATTAGATACCAAGATCTGCAGCATAGGATGTAATGATTGAACAAGACATTTTAAAGCATATCTGCTTCCTAAATCAGGCTGGCTAGTCAGTCATCTTGGTATTGGGTAGTTAAGGATTGATACACTTTAAACTGCTTTCCGATAAGTAGACCATGTAGGTAGAGTTGCTACCTCCAAATATATGGTATATTAAATTACCACTATAGGTTTTTTATAGGTTTCAGTGTTGTTTTCTATCATGATTTCCCTGTGTATGGACAAGTATTAGATGAAAAGCAGAAAATAAGACACGAAAGAAAAAAATATATATAATGAATAGGACTTTAGGCTATTTAAAAACTTACTAATAGGAAATGAAAAACACTCTGACTTCTGTGGCTGTTGTCTTCATATGGCCAATGCAGGAGTTTTAAGATATCCATCATCGCTGATTCCCGTTGTCCATGGTGAGCCGGTCAGTAGTCCCTGAGTATCCCTGGTTTTGCTTCCCAAGGTTTCAGCTGTGGACCGGAAGCAGATGATCCTCCTTCTGACCAATTGTAAGAAGGTCAGTAGTAGCCTAACACTGTGTTACAGCACCTGTGTTGTTCACCTCACTTAATCTCCTCACGTAGGCATTTTTTCATCTCACATCATCACAAGAAGGGTGAGTACAGTACAGGTAGATACTTTGAGAGAGAGAGAGACCACATTTCTACAACTTTGATTATAGTACATTATTATAATTGCTCTATTTTATTATTGTTGTTAATTTCTCACTGTACCTAGTTTATAATTACGTCTGTGTGTATAAGAAGAATCACCTGTAGAGGATTTGGTAGGGTCCACGCTGTCAGGCATCCACTGGAGGTGTTGCAACAACTTATACCCTACATGTAAGGTGGGGGGGGGGCTACTGTATTTGCCAGTAGTTGCCAATACTTTTTTACTTTATAATCTCCTAAAGGCTGCTATGACTCTTCCATATCGCCTTATTAAACATCCATCTAAAGAAATAAAATGGGGAAACTCTGGTTATTTTAGATGCTCTCACATCTAAATTATTTTTTTGTTTATTGTGTTTGTTTGTTGTTTTGTTTTCCTTTGACTACTTCATTTGATAAGGAAGGAGGAGATAATAGCCCTGATTTTAAGACTTCCTTTAAATTAATTACCTGTGTTCACTTTGGGACTGACCCCCATTTGGATTCAAAGTTATAGTTTAATAAAACAAATAAAATATGTAGGCTTCTAGTATGTATCTATAGGGTATAACATCTAAGTAATTTATTTGATTAATATTGTAGGGTGTAGTCATATGACAGTGTGATCTTTCATTTCCCTGGCTCTGATGCTATGGGGCTAACAAGAGGGCACGGAGGGCTTTCTGGAAAGAATCAAACTCTGAGTCACCATAGATAATATCCTCATGTCTAATACACTTCTCTGAATAATTGTCTCTGCCCACTAGTTGTCATTTACTCCTTTCTCTATTTAAGAAATGATATTAGAATTAATATAATAGGGACATTATTAGAACAATAACTTTGAATATATTTTAATTATATAAAAATGTCAGGGCACCTGGCTGGCTCAGTCAGAGGAGCCTGTGACACAGTCTGGGGGTCGTGAGTTTGATCCCCACGTAGGGTGTAAAGATTACTTAATAAAACATTAAAAAAAGTCAATCATTGACAAATATTGTTACTTTATTGTTAGTAACAAATTACTTGAGCAACACTGTACAGCTGATCATGGTATATGTGATTCAGACACCATGATTGAGAACTGATATTTTAGATTTTAATGTCTGAGGATTGGTTTCCTTTTTCAAAAGAAGCTATCGCAATTTTTGGTAACATTTTCAAAGCATGAAGTCCCATTTCAGGCAGCCAATTCAACACCTAAGACGTACTGAATTCCTTCTATATGAAGAATGGTGTGCTTGGCCCAGAGGATGATTCATGAAGACGGGGTCTTAGTGTTTCTAGGGGGATAGAGGGGATTGAAAGGTTGGGTAAAGAGAAAGGATGCTGGGTATGGTCAGTCCTGGAGCTAAAGGAGCAATATTGCTAGAGGTGGAGGAATGAACTGATTATCCTCCTTCCCCTCTTCTCCTGTTTCCTTTTCCCTTTGCCACTGCCAGTTGTGTCATGAGATTCTGTATGTTGGACCAAATGAGGGATAGATTTGGGCTACAGTATTCCAGACAGAATGCAGAGTCCGTGGCTGTTCTTACATAGCATTTCGTGTTAGGCAGGGTACATTTTTAAGTTGAAAAATACAATGAAAAATCGTAACAACTAAAATATGTTATGACTGGAAATTGTTTTCTGCCCACAAGGCCCGCCAGAAATGCCGTTGGGGGTCTTTGTGCATTTTTTCTTCTTCTTAACATGCTTACTTGGCTGTCAGTAGGCATACTTGTCTAATGACTAATAAGAAAACTGAAGAACATTTTCTGTAGTAGAAGAAATCTAAAATAATTTGTGATACAACTATAATATAGTTGTGAATGTATTTCTCCTATCTCATTTTTATGAGCTTTATTGAGATATAGTTCATACACTTTAAAATTTACTCTTTTAAAGTGTACATTTCAATAACTGTTAGGTATATTCAGGTATCGTGCAACTGCAACCATTGCCACTATCTAACTTAAGAACATTTTCATTGACTTACGGAGAAGCTCCATACAGCAGTCACTCCCTGTTTCTGCCTCCCCTCATACGCTGTTTCTGTGGGGTTTGCTCATTCTGGATATTTCATATGAACGTAATCATACAATCTATGAGTTCATTTGATTAACATAATGTTTTCGAGGTTCATCTATGTTGTGGAACGTATCAGTTCTTCATTCTGTTTTATTATCCAGTAGCGTTCCATTGTGTAGTAGATATGCCACATTTTTTCATTCTTCACATGATGCACATTTGGGTTGTTTCCATTTTTTTTTTTGTTACTAGATACAGTGTTGCTATGAGCATTTGTGTATAAGTTTTACCCAAAAATTTCAGTTCTCTTGGGTATATACGAAGCAGAATTGCTGGTCAGATGATAATTGTATGTTAATACTTTTAGAGGCCACCAAATTGTTTCTTAAAGCAGCTGCACAATTTTACATTTCCTCCTGCAACAGCTGAGGGTTTCAGGTTCTCCACATTCTTGCCAACTTTTGTTATTGTCAGTTGTTTTGATTACAGTCATCCCAGTGAGTGTGAAGTAGTAGGTCATTGTGGTTTTGATTTGCATTTCTCTAATGACTAATGACATTGAACTTCTTTTCATGTGCTTATTGGCTATTTGTATATCTTCCTTGGAGAAATGTGTTTTCAAGTTTTTTTTCCCCATTTTTAACTGGATTATTCATTTTTTAATTTTTGATTTGTAAGAGTTCTTTATATATTCTGGATATAAGTTTCTTATTAAGTATATGATTTACAAATTACAAATGATTTTCTTTTATGAACTGTTTCTTCACTTTCTTGATGGTGTCCTCTGATGTACAAAATTTTAAATTTTGATGAAGTTCAATTTATCTATTTTTTTTTTTTGTCATTTGTGTATTTGGTGTCATTGCTAAGAAACCATTTCCTAACTAAATATTTATTCCTAAGTTTTCTTCTGAGAGTTTTAACCCTTTTACATTTGAGTCTTTGGTCCATTTTGAGTTAATTTTCATATTTTGTGTAAGGTAGGGGCCCAGCTTCATTCCTTTGCTTGTGGACATTCAACTGTCCAAGTAGTATTTGTTGAAAATCTCATGAGACTTATAAATCTTATTTTAAATTAATATATAACCAAAAGAACTTTTTACTCTGCTTAATTTGTTTTACTAAAAAACAAACTAAAATGTCTTGATATTTCAAAGAATTGAATTTTGTTGTATATTACATGAAACTATAATAGGGGTACTGTGAAAATTTTTAGTAGCAATACATGCCTACTTTTACTGTAGTTTAGCTTATAAACACTTAAAAAATTAATATCCTGTGAAACATAAACTTTTTTTAATGTTTATTATTTGAGAGAGAGAGAGAGAGACAGACAGACAGACAGAGTACGTGACAGGGAGGGGCAGAGAGAGAGGGAGACACAGAACTCTAAGCAGGCTTCAGGCTCTGAGCTGTCAGCACAGAGCCCAACGTGGGACTTGAACTCACGAACTGCGAGATCATGTCCTGAGCTAAAGTTGGATGGTTAACTGACTGAGCCACCCAGGCGTCCCTATAAACACTTTTAAGATATTCATGTCCTTGTGAAAATAGAACACAGACTAGCTATAGATATATAGAATGAACAACTTTTATATATTTATCTTTGATTGAAATATTGCTCTGACTATTCTCATCTGTTTATTTTCAAAGCATGGGCATTTCATTAATATATTGACAATATGATACTATATTTACATTTAATTTGTCTATTTAGCTTACTTAATGCAATGAAGGTGAGAAGTCACTGTGAGATATAAATTATACTTCTTTTATTTAAACATATTCTGGTTTGGGGCGCCTGGGTGGCTCAGTCGGTTAAGCGGCCGACTTCAGCTCAGGTCACGATCTCGCCGTCCGTGAGTTCGAGCCCTGCGTCGGGCTCTGGGCTGATGGCTCAGAGCCTGGAGCCTGCTTCCGATTCTGTGTCTCCCTCTCTCTCTGCCCCTCCCCTGTTCATGCTCTGTCTCTCTGTCTCAAAAATAAATAAACGTTAAAGAAAAAAATTAAACATATTCTGGTTCACTTCTTAAATATCTCACGCAAAACCTAAACATTCCTTGATATGAATGTCATCTAGAGTTGTAACAGAACAATCCTGCTCCTACAGCTTACTGTGGCTTTGCATTAAAAAAATCACCCTATTTTCTAGTAAAGCAAAGCCCTGTCATCATGTGTGAGTAGAGCCTCTCCCATAGCAGGTGGATGTTCTCAGGTCCAATGATCTGAGGAAAGGTTCTGGCATGAACCTGAGCCTTGAGAGTGGGAGTAAACTACATAGGAAAAGAAACTTCATAGTCTCCCTAATGCTTCTCTTGGGTTTGGTTATTAGGTTACTAGTAATTAGGCATTTGGGGCAGGTTGGAAGCTTAGTAGGGAGGTTTTCGTGTATTGAACTCTAAACTGAAAACAGGTAAACTATATGCTAGATTATCTGATTCCATGACATTCTAGGTTGATTCTCTTTGTGTTATGTCCAAGTATTTAATAAACTTATATTTAAGTATTATGGCCTTGCCTTGACTGTGTGCTGGGAAATTAGGAGAAGGGCCGTTTACTTTTGCTTCAACCAGAGTATGAAACTCAGAGAAATGTCAGTATTCTCTCCCTTGAGGCCATCATTAGTGAGGTACCCAAAGGGGAGATGAATCTCAGGAGGCACGACTGAGGCTATAAAAGGCCTGGCTGGCTTTCCAGTGAAAGCTTTGGAAGTTCCTGGTGTTATTTTCTAAGGAACATAATAGTTTTTCTCTCCAAAGCTAATTTTTTTGTTTGATGATATCAAAAAAATATTTTATTTTCAAGTGCATTGCCAGAGAAGAGTGCAGTTATGTGAGATGATTTTGTTTCACCTTTCTAGCTAGAGTACGGTCCCCAGACTTGAGAACAGGGTAGGATTGTTAACGTCAGCATATGAGCATGCTGATGTTCTTTTGCCTAATCTATATGCATATTTAACATCTAGAAACATATAATAAATGGTGTGTGTGTGTGTGTGTGTGTGTGTGTGTGTGTGTGTATGCACATTACCTATGTGTACGGGTGATATACAAATGAATACCACAGTGATATCGCTGCTATTTCTTCATCTCCAGTGTCAGACATACTGCTTCACCTAGTAGGTTTGCTGTATGGATGCAGGTTAGAACAAGTTTGATTTCCTTGAAAGTAATGGTGATATTTTTCTTAAGGTTCTTAATTAAGATATCTCTAACCTAAATTTGGGAGTGAAGCTCTAGGTACAAGTAACCGCTTTAACAGTGGTTTTTGATGGTGTTATTATAATATTTAAAAAAGGAAATACTTGGGGCGCCTGGGTGGCTCAGTTGGTTAAACATCTGACTTTGCTCAGGTCATGATCTCGTGGTTCCTGAGTTTGAGCCCTGCGTGGGGTGGGGCTCAGTGCTGACAGTTCAGAGCCTGGAACCTGCTTTGGATTCTGTGACTTCCTCTCTCTCTGCTCCTCCCTGGCTCATGCTCTGTCACTCTCTGTCTCTCAAAAATTAAAGTAAATGTTAAAAAAAATTAAAGAAAATAAAAATAAAAAAGGAAATACTTAAAAATCTGGATTTTTATTTGCCTGGGCATTTTCCTTAAAGGAAGCATAGAAAACTTCAGTCCTTTATGCCTTCCTCCATGTTAGAGAAGGATCTTCTGATACAAGCAAGTCCAAACCAGCTGATTTTCTCTTCTTCTGGCTCGTGCTAGCCAGGATGTCCCCAATCCTATCAGTCTGGTGGGCTGGTTTTGGGTTACTCTGTC
Organism: Panthera leo; assembly: GCF_018350215.1. NCBI lineage: Eukaryota > Metazoa > Chordata > Mammalia > Carnivora > Felidae > Panthera > Panthera leo. Next base: position 72,764,542 of record NC_056679.1, on the reverse strand, counting down.
TAACGGCCACTCGGTTCTTCTGTGTGGTTATTGTTTTCCTTTGACAATGACCGCTAGATAGTTGTATATTCAAAAAAAATTTTTTGTTGCCTTTTTTTTTCCTGATAAAGACCGCAGTAAAAGTGTGTGAACTTTGGATTTAGATAAAGATTGATATCCTAGCTGTGATTTCTCTGGACCTCAGAGCTGTTTTTATTTGTTAGGTTTGTTTTGTGTTTGGTCATGGAGGGAGAATATCTCCTTTACATATTGGTGCTGACTACAAGAGAATAAATCAGTAAAGTACCTGACCCAATACCCAGCACACACACACTTACCTATTTGTTCCTTGCCCCTCACGTCTTAGTCAGAAAGTTTCTTTCCTAGATTTTCCAGTGGGTGACCTATGCTAAAATAACTATTATTTTTTAATTAATATAATGTTATCAAGCTTTTACCCGTAGCTAATGCTATAGGGTTCATAAATAAATTTTTTATAAGTGTCCAAGTAAAGGTTGAAGGAAGACAGACTTAGAGGCTCTAGTAGAAGGTGTTTACTCACTAAGCCTCCTTTGTACAAAGGGCCCAACCAGATCTTTGCTCCTAAGCCTCCAGGGCCTAAAGGAGCCTAGAACATTTTGTATTTTGCCCAGAGTGGGACTGACTGTTCCAAATGAAGTCCTTATATTGTTCTTGAGCTAAAGAATATTGTCCAATATCTGTGCTAGAATTTTACAGTACCTGCTTTTTTCCTGTCTGTATTGTAGAGATGAGCCTTCATCATCTCTATAGAGCGAAATGAATATTTTAAAATATTTTTAAACTTCCGTATATTTTACTTCATTCTTCTTATTATCTTCCTTAACTGCTTATATCTAACAGTAATTAGCTCAAAAACTTTGAAGTGAATTTTATGGGTTGTTCTCATTCTCTAATGGTTTTTACCCTGGTTCTGAATGAATAAAGCACATTTTAAAGTGAACTTTGTGTGCCTTTGTTTTGCTATCTAAGAGATTTGCCTCCCGACTATTCTTTACTTTTACTTCTTCGGTTGTAAAAGTCTCATTTGTAGCTTTGAACTTCTCATTTTTGCTACTGGGCTTTTATTATTTTTTTTTTCAACACTTCCCCTTCTATTGTGTATTTAATTCTTTGTTTTGCTGTTGGTGATGCTGCTCACACCCAAACACTATAAATAGCTGTCTTGTCAATTTTGTATTATTCATGAAAATCATAGCCCTTTCCTTTGTTCCTACCTAACGACTTTGGGCTCTGTTGTTCCATTTTTCTCCTTAGGAAAAAAAATAACCTAGATATTTAAAGTCTAGTTTGATTTTGCCTCTTTCAAGGGCTTTTAAGAAATGCCCTGCCTCATGAGAATCCTGTGTTGGGTGGGAGAAGAGTTTGGACCTAGCAAACACACCTGCCACTGCAGAAATCAGGTGACTGAGGCTGTTTCTAAGTCCTTGCACCACTGGGCTTGTTGTGATGGCTACTTATCATTCCGGAGCTGCAAGGAATACCAGACTTTTCTTTTTGTTGAGAATGCCATGGGAAAACACATTTCAATGTGCTGAGAAAGTATAGTTGGGAACCTAGCAAGTGAAGGTGAATGGCCTGATTCAAAATGTCAGTCAAGTAACTACAATAAGTGATTTTCTATTGAATATTTTACATAACACCAAGATGATGAAGTTTCTTTTAAAGTTATTTTGTATTTCCTTTGCTATTTATTTAGAACTTGATAGTAGTGGGAGTTCTTTCTAAGGCTGTGGGTGAGGAAAAACATGTTTTGAGAGCATTACAGACTAAGGAATTGTATCTGCTAGTCAGAACAGAGGCCTGGGCTACATAAAGACATGGTGACATCACCCGTGTGTGGCCAATAACAGAAAGCTTAGGAATGAAGAGGGCATAGAGGAGAGACAGAAGACATCTTAGAACAGAGCCCCTTACAGACTCCAGTGTTTAAGCCATAGAAATCAGTCAGGTATTTTTTGTTGACAAGAGAAGTCACTGACTCATTCATTTTTAAAAACATTTTTAATGTTTATTTACTTTTGAGACAGAGAGAGAGAGCATGCGAGAGAGTGCACAAGTTGGGGGAAGGGGCAGAGAGAATCCGAAGCAGCCTCCAGGCTCTGAGCTGTAGGCACAGAGCCCCACGCGGGGCTCAGACTCACAAACTGCAAGATCATGAACTGAGCCAAAGTTGGATGCTTAAACAACTGAGCTAACCAAGGCGTCCCTGACTTATTCCTTAAAATCTGAATATCAACGTGAGAAATGGACTCTAGATACTACAGCTTCAGAATTAACAGACTTTTTAAATTTCAGTTAGGTTTGAACTCAATAAAGAGAGAAGATACATTTTAAAAAAGGAGGTACATTAGGCTACCCTATTTTTTGGTTATGATTTGTGCCTTTATGCATGTAGTTTTTAATCTATTGTTGATCATTTTTTTTTAATGTTTATTTATTTTTGAGAGACAGAGCATGAACAGGGGAGGGGCAGAGGGGGAAGGAGACACAGAATCCAAAGCAGGCTCCAGGCTCTGAGCTGTCAGCACAGAGCCCGATGTGGGGTTGAACCCACAAATCATGAGATCATAACCTGAGCCCAAGTCAGACGTCCAACCGACTAAGCCACCCAGGTGCCCCTGTTTTCGATCTTTTTAAGGAGCAGATTTGAAAAATAAAAAAAGAAGGCAGTGAATTTTTTATTGACATTTTATTTGAGGTTGGGTTTTCTTAAGACTAAGGATTGGTTATCTTGTGTGGAAGGAAACTCATGTGAATGTTTTTCATTAATGGAATTTGGAGGACACAGCTCTAAATTACAGACTGAATTTTATACTTCAGAATGTTGCTTCTCATATATGCAGTCTTATCTTCTGAACATCACGTCTTTAATTTACTTCACTTAGAAGGTAAATTTATATGATAGATTTAATTTGATTTATTTGATTTGATTTATTTATATGATAGATTTAATTTAATTTTTTTAAGTGAAAAAACCTTTCTCAGTCTTCTGCATCATTATCATTATAGAATTATAATTTGTGTCAAAGACTTGACTTACTGATCATTAGTACACTCCAACATCTTATACCTTCAGCTAAAACATTTTATTTGAATCACACTCTCTGCTGGCTGTGGTTTGATCACTGCTGTGATTTGCACACCTTGCTGCTATTAGAGCAGGAGGAATACAACGTACTTCTGGTTCCCGCTGAGCACCTGCCCCTTGGTTGATCCTCAACTAGTAATGAGGAGTAAGATTATGTATGGATGTGGATTTTGTGTGTGGGGTGTAATTATGGCTGCAGAGGTATTACTTTTTATCTGAGTGGATGACTTTTCCTATCACTCTCCAAATTTCCAGTTCTATTGGGGTAGAGTCGGCTGAAATGCCTGGCCAGATGTTATAGGCTATTTTGTCCAAGTCTTCCTTAAACTCTAGATCTGATGTATTGCTTTGCCTTTCTAAACTCTGGTTTGTGTAAGGTTAGTTGTCTGAAATGGAAGTTTGCAAACATCTGTTTATTAACTGACATTTTTTCATTTCTCAAGTGTTCTTTCTACTGTGGAATCAGCATAATGCACCAGCAAGCTTGTATTTTTACGAAATTGCTTCAAGGTATTGGGAATTTGGTTAGATTGCACAGATTGCCAATATATCTTGGGTCACTTTAGAAAAGTTCACTTTAGCCTTTGATTGAAAGAATCTCTAGAAGGGATTGGTTTGATTTGGGGTGACAAAATTCCTGTCAGCAAATGTTTGGTGCCGTTAAGAGAGGAGCCTGCCTCCTCTGTTTATGGATATTCATGAAATCTGATCTACAACTTTAAGATGTTACTTTGCTATTTATTTTCCTTCAATCAAATGTATAAGGTATGGACTTTTATACTCTTAAAAACATAATCCTCCCTGCATTCCCCCTTCTTCACAGCTGGATGTAATCTCTTAAATTGAACCATCCTGCGCTTAGATGTCAAACACATTTACCTTACCTTTGTATTACAGCCATATGTGCCTGTTAAATTGTAAGTTCCAACCCAATCTGAGACTCTGGCTAGCTCATTATGGAATGTCTGATACTAGAAGAGTGTTTTGCAGGTAGTAGATGTTCAATAGATATTTAAAAATTTAATTCATTGAATAACTTTGTTTTAATATTTCTTCAATGTGCAATTCTTCAGAACCTGGAGAAGATAGGATACCTTTGAGAAGGAGGTGTAAATAAAGTAGCATCCTATTTGTACTTGAAAGTACCTGTGGCAAAAAAAATATTACTGCAACAATTTATTCCTACTTTACACAAACTTCAGGTCTAGTCTAGTGCAATATTATAGCATAGGTCATAACAATCAGACTTACTTCAGGGTTGGAAGGGTCCTGAAATGTGCATCCCAACTTTCCACCCAATGCTTGAGTTCCTGCTGAAGCACTGGCTGTCAGCCTTGGCCATGTACTAGAATGATTTGAGAAGCTTTAAAAATCCCAGTGCTTGGGCCCACTTCAGTCCAATTGTATAAGAATCTCCACAGGTGACTCCACAGGTGACCAAGGCATCAGTGTTTTTTAAATCTCCTTTGGTGATTCTAATGTGCACTCAAGGTTAAAAGCCATTGTTTTTATAAAGCCATTGTTTTTATAAAATCTCTCCCAAATAGTTTTCGAGTCTGATTTTGTGTTTATTCCATTTATTCAAATATTGACTTAATTATAAGAATGTTTGAATTATATACAGGTTGAATTACATAACAAATCAAGCTCACCAATTTAATGCTTAACTGTTGATAAACAACACCAAGGAGAGAGTGGCATTTAAATTTGAATTATCTACTTTGAAGTAGTTTTGCAACACTATTGAATGACTTCCAAAAGGCTGATCATAAAAATCACTTCAATCATTTTCAAATTTTACTTTAACAGTAATCAGGTTACTTGGTGTGACTCAGATGAACATTCTGCTCTTAGAGTATTATGTTCATTTCATTTTCTGGTACCTGAGCAGATTGTTTTTGTATTTATCTGCCTGTGCCTTACTGTTGTACAACGTTTCTAGCAAAAAGTTGGGTAGGCCCTTTTGGAAGTGTGCTCGCTTCTTAGGGCAGTAATGTGCCATTCAGGAAACTTCAAACATAATGAAAGAACTTAGGGGAATAGTGATAGTCGGCTTTGTAAAACACATTTAGAGAAGAATTTTTAGAGAAAGCTGTATTTGACCACACACACACACACACACACACACACACACAGACACACACACACACACACGTATATTCTTGCTTAGAAGCTTGCCTATATGGAGACCATTTACCTCTGTGTCAACTTATTTAAACACTTTTGCATTTCCTTTAGTTTTTAGTAGAATCGGGGCACTAAAGGTCAGTATATGATATCATTATCAAATATTCAAGTGGTTGCAGAGCCAGACAAACCTGGATTTCAGTCTCATTTCCATCCCTCCTCACTATCTGGCCTATAGCAGATTATTACTTCACCTCAGCCTCGGTCTCTCTATAAAGTAGAGATACTGGCACATGTCTTATAGGGATGTTGTGAGGATTAATAGTGATAATGCATAGAAAAAGCCTCAAAGTAGTGAGTCTCTCCTTGGTTATAGGAAGTGCTTGTTAACTTCAATTATTTTTGTACCACTTTATTGAGGCGTGATTGAAATGTAAAAGGCTGTACATATTATACACAACTGGATGAATCTGGGGATAAATAACACACTTGTTATCACCATCACTGAGGCCAGAGACATATCTATCACCTCCTAAAGTTTCCTTTTGCCCCCATTATTATTAGTAGTAGTAGCAGTAAGAATACTTAACCTAAAACCTGTCCTCTTAGAAAAATTTAAGTATACAATTGAGCATTGTTAGCTATAGGCACTGTGCTATGCAGTTGATCCCCAGAAATTACTTATTTTGCATAAGTGAAACTTTGTACCCTTTGACCATCACCTCCCCATTTCCCCCTCTCCTCAGCCCCTGGAAATCGCCATTCTATTCTCTGCTTCTATCATTATGACTTTTTAAGATTCCGTATATAAATGAGATTGTACAGCGTTTGCCTTTCTGTGTCTGGTTTACTTTATTTAGCTAATGCCCTCCAGGTCTATCCATATTGTCACAAATGGCAGAATTTCCTTCTTTTCTAAGGCTGGATGATACTCCATTGTGTATGTACAGACCACATTTTCTTTATCCATTCATCCACTAATGGATAGTTAGGTTGTTTTCATATCTTGGTTATTGTGAATAATAATACTGCCATATCCATGGGAACTCAGATTTCTCTTTGAAATCTTGATTTCAGTTCCTTTGGACAAATACTCAGAAATGAGATTGCTGGATCATATGGCAGTTCTATTTTTAATTTTCTGAGGAACCTCCACACTTGTTTTCCATAATGTTCACATTAATTTAAATTCCCACCAACATTATTTCCAGGGTCCCCCTTTCTTCATATCCTCATCAACAGTTGTTAGCTTTTGTTTTTTATTAATAGCCATCCTAACAGGTGTGAGGTGATATTTCATTGTGGTTTCCTTTCTTTTCTTTTTAATGTTTATTTATTTTTGAGAGAGAGCAGAGGAGGGGCAGAGAGAGACGAGGACAGAGGAACTGAAGCGGGCCCTCACGCTGACAGCAGCGAGACTGACCCTGAGATCAGGACCTAAGCCAAAGTTGGATGCTCAACTAACTGAGCCACCCAGACACCCCTCGTTGTGGTTTCATTTGCATTTCCTTGGTTAGTGATGCTGGGTGCCTTTTCATATACCTGTTGGCTTTTTGTATGTAATCACTATTACTGGGTAGATTACAATGGTTGTAAAATATGATCTTTTAAGACAATAATAGAAAAAATCCTGAGACTAGTTCTGTTCAGAACATCACCTTTGCACTTCCTTATAAAAAAACTACCCTCAGACATGATCTTGGATTATGCCTCCACCAAACTGAATTTTTTATTGAGAGCTCTCATGAGAGCCCCATGAGAGGCTCATGGGTAGGGATGGGTTTCTTTAAGGTCACAGAGCATAGGTGATGGTTGAGGTCCTTAGGTTTTCCTGGGGATACTGGGAAAGCTAGCCTTACAGGTAGCACTCTTTGGTCAACTAAGACCCTCCCAGCATCTATTTATTGCTAGTCTTCTTGTATGTTACATGTAGAGTTGTCAGATTATAAATAAAGGGCATCCACTTAAATTTTACTTGCAGATAAATAACTAATTTTATTTTTAGTATAAGTATGTCTTAAATTTTTCATGGGATATATTTGTGGTAAAAGGAGTATTCATTATTTATCTGAAATTCAAACTTAACTGGGCATTCTGTAGTTTTCTTATTTTTGTTTTCCTTTTTAAATCTGGCAATGCTACCTACATGCTATAAGAATTCTTTGGGTTAGATGTTTGGTAGCTTTTTAAAGTAAAATGGGAGTATTTCTGAATGAAATAGAAATACTCTTTACATAAGTGAAAAGGGTAAAGTATAGCATTAAAATGGCTTAATTTGTTGAAATACTATAATATAATTATTACAGTTTAATAATAATAAATAAAATTAGACAATGATGGTGCAGGTAGAACATCTTCTTACTTCTCTAATCTCAAGGATTTAAGTGAATCCGAAACCTAACACTCTTCTGACCATATACTTCTAGCACATTACAGAGCATGTATCGTAGCAGAAGTATAACCTATTTTGAGAAAGTCTGAAGTTAAAAAGGGTTAAAGTATGATTATTCATGCTCTGAATAATTTATTTTATTAGTGCATTTAAAACATACTATGGACAAACATTTTATTTACATCTATTTTAATGTAGCAATTCCTGAACACTGCAGAACATACTGAATTCTCACTTCTGTAAGCATTTATTTATTTTTAGTATTTAAACTTTTTAAAATTTTATTTTTTTACCTTTCTGTAAACCTTTGAAGTCCTTACTTTGGTATTCATTTATTTATTCATTCATTTAACATGACTAAGCATCTTCCCTATGCCAAGAATTGTGCTTAGTGCTGGGGATATAAAAATAAGTAAGACAGAATTATTGTCCACATGGAACTCATAGTATAGCTCTAGAAAGAGAGAGGTGAAATTGACATTATAATAACATGTGGCAACTGTTATAACAAATGGCATGAATTGCTTCCAGATCCACAAAAAGTAGCTTGATGGAGGCTTCACTAAATATGTGATGTCTAAACTTGGTTTTCAAGGATGAATAAAAGTTTGCTGGACAAGAAGATAATTAAAGCCATTTGGGGAAAGTGGGAGGGGAGAAAGAGAGAGAGAGAGATAGAGAGAGTTAAAAAAATAACCCAACAACCCAGGCTATGAAAGAACCTGGTGTAACTGGTTAATAGAAGATGGGGAGGAGGAGGGAGCGTTCTAGAAACAGCATAGAATGTGGAGTTAATAGTAGGTTTAAAGACAGGTAAGATGAGTCCACAGAGACATTTTATATCAGGTTCTAAGTTTTGATGATTTTATTGTGTAGTCAATGGGGAATTACCCTGTTTTAAGTCAGCAAGACCTAATTGCTAATGTTTCAGGAACATACCTGGAATATAGAAAGACAGGTGGCCAGTTGTTGCAATAGTTTACAGGCAATTATATGAAGACATAGGAATAGAGCAGTTGTAGTAAGAGTTGAGGGATTTTGGGTAGGAAACATTTCTAAGAATTATTAGGATTTGAACAATTTTTTTGGTTATTTTTTTGGGGGGGGCATAGGGATAGAAGTTTTGAGGACAAAAGGTAGAGATAAGTTGTGTGTGTGTGTGTGTGTGTGTGTGTGTGTGTCTGTGTGTGTGTATATTATTTCTCCAAGCCCTTAACATCATTAGAGATAGGAACCCTTTCCTAACACTTTTGTTTGTTTCCCCACAACACATTAAACAATGCCCAGTAAATTCTTGTTAAATTTAAACAAGAAACACAAAATGCCTAAGATAGGGCATATTTGTATATCAGTACTTTATTATCATTTTGATAAATCTATTGAGTATTACAGGAATAACCTAGGATGCATGATGGGAAATTCATTCTTCACCCCATTTGATGTTAAATAGAATAATCCAGGTGTCTGATAATATAATGATTTCATTAAAATTAATCTTTGTGTTTAATAATGTTTCATGCTTTGTAATTATTACCATTTACCTTAAAATGTGATTGTCTACAGTTCTTTTAATTTTTTGATGGGCCAATACAATTGTTCTTTCCATTTTGCAATGAAAAGAATTCAGTGCTAGGGAAGTTTGAGACATACCAAATTGTGGACTTTGAGTTCATGGTTCAATGCTTAAATCGTAAAACCTGAGACAAAGAAGCAACAAACAGTGATGCTAATAGAAGGCCTTTCATGTTCCAAGAAGTGTATTACTTTATACACAGAACAATGCACTATTTAAATACCATTACACATGCATTCTTATACTCTATTTTTCTGTACAAGTTTTTTCACTGAGATGCCTCCTAATGCTTTTTGACTGTAAGTTTCATTTGACATTGGTGCATTAAGGTAAGCACACCAGTGGAGAAGGTGTTGAATAGGGCCTCAAACACCCAGGCCCTCAGGCGGGAGCGCTTAACCTTGAACAGGTAAAGAGCCACATGGCCACAGAGTAGGGCGAGAGCACGACCTTGTAACATCCCATTTGATGATGTCTGCAGTAAGATGCTGTCACCATGACTCAGCACCACTTGCACACTGAATTCACAGCACAAGGAACACACAGAAAAGAGCAACGCTGGTCTGTCAGATCACCGAGAGTTTGAGATGCTGCACCTGCATTCTCAACAGTCACCTCTCATTTCCCTTGATCTTGGGCTACCACAGGGGAAAGCAGAAGGGACTGGGCAATTTATCTTTTCACTTGAGCTGAGGAGAGTCTGTGTCTGTGCTGCAGTGGGCATGTTGGCTATGGCCTGCAGCTTTCCGTGAAGCACCGTGACAGAAGAACACCGAAGTGTCCTGAGCCTCCATGTGGCTGAGAAGCCACACCCCACTGACACCAATGCTTCATTGGTAGGCTGAGTGGTCTGGGCACGTGACAGATGGGCTCACCATCCCGTGGCTTATATCACAAAGATACGTGTGACTGGTGTTTCAGTGAGGAAGCAGATGAGTTGTACTAGTGTGTTGCCTGAGAGCTCACAATACATTCTCGGTGAAATTTCTCCGCAACAAATCCTGTGAAATGGCGTAGTGACTATTGGCATACAAGTGGCTGGATTCTCTTAAAACAACTCTCATTATTGTCTTATATTGATTTAGATCCCGAGGATCCAATTATACTTCACCTTTTTATGTTACTGAGTTTAGAAGTGCCATAGGTCAAGTCACTTTCTACGTAGTTCTCCTGGGACAAAAGCCCTGAAGGGTGGCACTTACCAACATTAGAAAGAGAGTGAATGACGTTTTCTTTATATGGAAGGAAATAATGACTAATTTAGAGCCATTCTGAAATGAAGCCTTTGCATTATTGTCAACATTGGTAAAGTCTTTGAAACTATGATCATTTCTCTCATGCATTTTTTGTTCTAATAGAAAACATGATATTTTGCTGCAACTATCAAATAAGCGCGGTATGTTAGCTTTCCAGGAACTCTGAAGCTTTGAATGTAGAGCAAAAAGACCTTGTGAATCACCTCTGATCACAAGTGAGAAGAAAGAAGGAAAAAAAAAAAACCTCCCTAAAGTTTATTACCTCATTTGTGGTAAACATTTTCAGGTATTTTTATTATATTATAAACTTATTATATTATTACTATATTATATATTATAGTATAAGTTATTATATTTTAAACTATTATTACATTACCTCATTTGTGGTAAAATTTTTCAGGTATGTTTCAGTTATTTTATTTCTTTTAATCTTGTGAGGTAAATATTACTTCTTTTTTTTTTTTTTTTTGGAATTGACATGGTAAAATGCCTATCATGTGTTAGATACTGTGTTAGGAGTTTATGTATTTTCTCATCTAATTCTCAAAATTAATTTCATTATTTTAGGTATGCGAATTAGATATGTATGGTATCAAACAGATCCAAAATCTCAGTGGCCAGATAATATAAAGGTTTGTTTTTCACTCAGACCAAATTTACTATGGTGCCAGGTTGGCTTTCCAAGGTGGTCTCTCCTTGTGGTTGTTACCAGTCAGGGTCAAGGGAAAATACCACCGTGTTGCAGTTCTGCTGTCTGGAGTTAGCGGTTGTTGAGGTGGGGAAAAGTCACAGGAGACTCAGGCATGGTTATAAGGCCTCAGCCTGGAAGTGACACATATCACTCTCCGTCAAAACCCACTGGCAGGAGCTAGTCACATGGTCCCACCTCGTAGTCAGGAGGATGGGAATGTAAGAAAGCACATAGGCAGTGGTGAACGGTACTGGGTCTGCTACAATCTTATAACCTCATTGTAAAACAGAGAAGACTGATGTTCAAAGGAGTTAGATCATGTTCCCCAATTGCTCACTTAGTAATTGGCGTAACTCACTTATTTCCTGAAATGAGGTCTCTTCCAGCCCAAGGAACATTTCTGTACCCTCTATCTCCACCCTCCCACACGTACTGCATATTTTGGTGGTTTGGAGGTACGTGTGGATCTGTGGTAGCCAACCTCCAAGCTGAGGTGTGCCGAGCTGGTATTCACACCCTTACACATTTTCCTTCCTCAGTCAACAGAGCTAACCTGTGTAACAAATAACAGTCTTGCGGAAATGACAAAGTATGACTTTGGAGACTAGGTCATAAAAGACCTAGTGATTCCTTCTTGTTCTCTTGGATCACCTGCTCTGGGGAAAGCCAGCTGCCATAATGTAAGGCCATTAAAGCAGCTCTACGGGGTTTCCATAGAGTCAGGAGCTGAAGCCTCCTGCCTACGCCTAGAACTTGCCATCCACGAGTGTGAGCCGTCTTGAAAGAAGAGTCAGCCCACCAGCCTTGGGATGACTGAGGTCACTTGGCAGCAACCCCATGAGAGACCGTGATCTAGAACCACTGGGCTAAAGATACTCCGACATAATTCTTGACCCACAGAAACTGTGTAAGACCATCAATGTTTACTGCTAGTGTAAGCTGCCGAGCTTTGGGGTGGTCTGTCATGCAGAAATAGACACTACAGGCCTTTTTGGATTGCTTCCTTTCATTATATTTTTCTTTCAACTCTGGGATTCTTCCTATTTCTGACAGTGAGTTTTAAAATTGGCCGAATTATAAAGGAGTACATTTCACAGTGATGCTCACATAATAGTATCTTAAGGAAATGTAATTGAATAAGCCTGATTATTCAGTCTAGTAGGTTTCAAGGAGCTTCAATGTAAAGGTCTGTACTAAAAAATGATAACCCCGTGCTAAGTTCAGAAGAGACAAGTTTTGTAATTTACTTTCCAACGCATGTATTTTTCTGCTTTAAGGTATTACCTGCTTGAGATTATGTTTTAAGTCACATGTTGAAGTTCTGAGGAGGAACAAGCCAGGATGTTTTTATTAACAGTTTATTGTAGGATAGAGAGAGAGGTGCTGGCTGCTTGGCGAGGACAAGTTTTCAGTACTTTCAGTGTTTCAGTCAGTGCGGCATTGCTGGGCAGAAGAAAGGTGGGGTTTGTAAAAAGGGTAATGTTGCAGTGGATGGCAGGCAGCCACGTGTCAGCTCTATTATTCCGGCGCCACTGATGCAACAAAATATTCGCCAAATCTATGCGTGGGTCACAGATTAAATTATGTCCTAGATGCCATGCCTTGGCATTTTTATGTGATTGTATATTGTTGTTTGTTGATGGTTAGATTATTAATCAACGAACATGGCATATTTATAAGTGTATTTCAGAAATATCGCAATTCAGAATTCTGAACGCTGGTATGGGATGTATAATATTATTTTGCCTTTAAGTCTTTCAAGTGCTCATATTTTACTCTTGAATGTTGCACAGTCTTTTAGAAGTGGGCTTGAAGCTGGGGATCCCCGTGTTTCCCAAGGTACTGCGAAGAAGACAGTTGGGTTGTGGGTCAGCTCTTGCCAGAGTCAGTAGTCTGTGAACCCCTGTTAAAGGCAACAGGATACTATTCTGTTTAACGTTTCCTTAATATCTTTGTTTCAAAATCTTAGTTCTGTTGGATGAGAGGAGATTTTCCTAACAAAAGCCTCTTCATTGTTTATTCATGCCCATTTCCTCCCTCCACCTATTAGCATATGTTCTCTTTATATACATGCTCTAAATTTTCTCTCTTGGCTTACTTTGTGCCATTTGGGCAAATGATAAGAGAGAGAACATTGTTTAGATCAAACAATGCATTATTGTTGGAAACAAGGTTATCTACCAGAAACATAGCCAAGTCAGGGGGATATACGAATATAAGTTCACATATACTTATTCACATATGTTTACATACAGAGGCATAGAGACTTTGTATGTGTGCATTTATGTTTATTTTTTCATATATAACATTGCATAGCTGGGAAGCAGAGAATGAGGTTCAGAGATAAGGACTGGAGCAAGATGGGTAAGTCAAAGTTAGATGCGTTGAAGGAGCATAAACAGATTTGGGGACATAAATGAAAATGACTCAAAGATAACTCCAAGGTTTCTAAATAAAAGACATACTTTATGCTACGTAGGTATACATAATTATAAAATTTTGATGTATATAACAATTTTTGTTGTTAGAACCCAGGGAGGTGGTGATAGCAAGAATTTTGTAAATGAGAAAACTGCAAAGGTTTTTAACTGATTGCTTAGAGCCTTATAGTTTGTAAGGGACAAAACTGGACTTTGAGTCTGGGGGTTCTGTCTCCAGATAAACTTACGGATCTTTCCATTTCCAAGGCCTCAGCTCGGGGTCCTTGGATGGCCTTCTGGGTATCCCTGGAGTACTAAGATGGCAAGGAGTCATGACTGAACAGAGCTTAAGAAATCTGTTTCTTCCGAGTGAATGTCTGGCCGGTGTGAGTAGAGGATGACGTAGTACGAGGGCCAGTCCTGCTTAATAATTAGATCATGGAAACATGCGTTCCCAGAGTGGAGGCACCGGCGGTGTGAAGGAAGGAAGAAAACAGAGCAAGAGTGTGGGAATTGAGTGAATTTTTAACAGAGATCTTTTCCTTGGGGCTGGACTAGCTCACACCCCAGTTGGGAAAACAGGTCAGACCTAAAAACTTAGGCCACGTGGATTTTGTGACTAAACATAAGGCTTGCAGCTTGCTCATATCATGGGGTTTCAGGTCCCTTCTGGCTGTTCTCCCATAGACACTGGGGTCTGCATCTGCTGTGTGCTGCTGACCAACGGTGGGGGAGCTGAACAGGGGCGTTCGGGAGACTGGTTTCCGGGCCACTGTCAGTGTGGGGCTAGGGATGGTTTCAGTGAGGGCTGGGTGCCTCTTATTGAAAGCAAGCTTAGAGTTTGTTGTCAAGGGCCCATTTGTGCCATTTATAATCCAAAATCCAAAGATTCATTTTCACAAAAATGAAATATTATTAGGTTTAAGTGGCAAATACGGAAATGCCTATTAAGTCCTTCATTTGCCACAATTCCTTTTTTCTCAGCAGTAGTAAATAGTAGACATACTGAAGCATGAAACATTGAAGAACTAAAGAGGGGCTACGATCTGAAACTGCTGAACCTATGGAGCCTACAGAAGAATCCTTCAGTCGGAGTTACTGTGAATGTGCTAGCAACTTTCTAAGGTTAAATGGAGTCTGCTGTGTGGTTTTGGCCTGCTAGAAAATTTTTGAAACCATAAGAACAAATCAGTGTGAAAGTAGTGTCAGGGCAAAGCCTCTCTGATTGCCCTTAACCTCAAGCATGGCCCCCTGAAATGTATTTTGCAACAACAATTGTTCTTGACCATTTGAGTGTTTCCTAAGGAAATCAGTGCTATCACATCAATATGGTTGGGCACATTCGTGCTGTCGGCAACTAGTTTGAAAAGCTGAGAACAAAATCCAGGGGTGCTTAAGCAACTGCTCTGTAATAAAAAAGTAACAATGACATTCTTTCCCTCAGATTCACTACCAGGAACCAGGGTCTCCAAAGGATCTAAAATCACTCGTTTGGCGCTACCTCCATCTCAGCTGAGAGTATATTTTGGGGCTAAGACATTCAGATGCAGTTAAATCACAGTAAGACCTTCCTTCAAAGCAAGATACACTGAGAGACTCTTGTCAGAATGCTGCAGGGCACCGAGTTCCATTCCCCTGAAAAATGGAATTATCTCCTTGTTTAATGTTAAATATGAGGATAAGGAATCTTGGCTATCAGCTTGTGGGGGTGGATGGAAAGGAAATCAATCAAACCATTCAAAATGGCAATAGGACAAATAAAGAGCTTCCAGCAGCTGTCACAAGCGGATGATAGAAACATCACATTAAAAAAAAAAAAATCACGTATTTTCTTCAGTTCAAGGGAATGCCTTTTGCTTTTCCTTTTGGAGTAACAATACACAGTCATCTTAATGGCAGTATCATGCTATGGGAAAAGGAGTCTCTTGTAATAATTTAGTTGAAGTATATTTGAACACATGGTATTCTAATCGAGCTTGTACAGAACCCACATTTTTATAGCTCTTTATAGTTTACAAAGCTCTTTGAACATTTATTGTCTCGTGGAATAGGCTGGAGTTCTATTTCTGATTTCCCAGTTGACCTACCATACGAAATGCAGAAAACTGCTGAACCTCTCCCAGAGTCACTTTCTTTTTCTTACAAAATGAGGAAATTAATGCCAACCTAAATGAGTGTTTTTTTTAAATAAATGAATAAGAGTATGTTTCCTCTAGAAATAAATTAGCAACAACAATAATGGAAGTCCACAATCTACTCATCTAAATGCTAAGTCAGTTAACTATTTGAGTGTTGGAGTACATTAGTTTTGCATATGATTAGAAGAGCTTGAATTACATCTCAATATCTCTGATTTTTATTATTTTTATTTATGTAAAAAATTTTTTAACGTTTATTTATTATTGAGACAGAGAGAGACAGAGCATGAGCTTGGGAGGGGCACAGAGAGGAGGAGACGTGGAATCTGAAGCAGGCTCCAGGCTCTGAATTGTTAGTACAGAGCCCTACGCAGGGCTCGAACTCACAAACCTTGAGATCATGACGTGAGCCGAACTCGGACGCTTACCTGACTGAGCCACCCAGGCAGCCCATAAATATCTCTGATTTTTAAATGTTTTTCTTTAACATGTATATATTTCTTCAAGCAACCAATTTGTATTGTGTTTCATGTGATGATAAAGTCAAATCAATCTATAGTAGCTTGAAAAGCATTGTGTGTAAAGGTTTAGTTTTCTTAACATGTTCATTATTTTTAACTATTTTTCCTATGGTAAATTCTTTTTCTCTTTCAATACCTCAGAAAAGAAATCTTTTCCACTTGTATTTAATTAACTGGTAATTTTTTTTCCCTTCATGATGTGACTAAAGATAACTCAGTATTATTTTAATCTGGTTTTAAAATTTTTACATTACAGTATGGTTAAAGTTTGAACCTTTTCCCTGTAATTGTACAGAGTTTATAAGTGAGTGTCAAAATGAAATCCATTTTATTTATTTTGGCAACTAATACAATAATGGTGTGGGTAGCATGGTTTCTGTTTTCAACAAACTCGTAATTCGGCAGGGAAGAGAGATCCAAACATGTTTATTGAACATACAAGTACTAAGTGAACAAAGTGCTATTGTACATAGAACAGTTGATTTTGCCTGTGGGCAAGATTAAGTGCACCCATATTATTCCATTCATATTGCAGCTATCCTGTTGATAATGTTTTATTATGATGAGTAAAGTTTCCATCTCATCTGCTAAATATTTAACCTCTAGGGTGGAAGCACTGTTTTTTATCTCAGGATCTCTCAGCCTTACATTACTTTATGCTCATTAAATATTTATTGAATTCAGTTTTGGTGGGCGGAAGTCAGAAGAGCTCATAGAGGAGATAACATTTAGCAAATGAGATAACATTCAGCATGTGCCTTGAAGAACAAGGGAGCAGAAGAAGGACAGAATAGAGGTGAAGAGGGAAGTTCCCATTTAGCAAAATGAGGAAGGAGCAAAAGTTTGTGAAGTGTTTGGAAAATGGTGATACATCCAGTGGGAGAGAATGGCTGGAAATGGAGAAGAAATGGTGAACTCAGGCCATCATTTTGAAGGGCTTTCACTCTCCTGGTAATGAATTTAGACTCTTCTGGAAATAATCAGATTAGACCAGTTTCTGGAAGTAGTGAGGAAGCTGCCATGAAGCAATGATCCCAGAAAAAAGGCCATGACAATAGTCCAAATAAGAGAAGATGAAGTCCTGAACTAAAGACAGTAGTCATGGGAATAGAGGAGAGAACATGAATTCAAAGGACAAAGAAGCCCAAGGGGCCTGGGTTCCTGACACTATGAAATTGCCATGTCAACCCTGGATGGCTTACGCTTGGACTGTTACTTGAGAGAAAAAAAAATCCATCATGTTTAAACTTATGCTCCTCCTGGGTCACAGATAATTGCAGGACAAGAATGCTGAGTATTTGACATGCTGTTGACAAATTTATTTTTCTTTGGGAATTGCTCTGACCTGTCTATCATGAAATAGGATGTTCTGAAAAGAGCGAATGAACTGCTGTAGTATGTTAGAAGTTATCCCTTAATTTATTAAGACACTGAGATATGATTTTTCTGCAATTTTGAATGGAGGTCTTCACCCACTCTCCTTTTATTTCCATTATAAATTCTATAAATTAGACTAATGATACAATTTGACTAGGAGACATTTTAGAATCACCTTCAAATGTAGCAGAAATCCAATATCTCCTTTGCTTTGCAGTTTATGACCCAGGTGTGGAGACCATAGCTTACGTCTTGGTGTTCATGGTCCATTTCATCACTTATACGACAGATGGGTTTTGTGCACATCAGAAGGAACATGTCTGCAGCTGGTGCAGTTGTGTATGTGTGTGTAGACTGTGCAACATCTAGGATAGAGTATGGGGGGAACTGGGTTGGCTAAGCATGAGAACAGAATCATATTTCAAGGGAGAACACTGTCCGTCTCTGGAGGTCTTCTCATACAGATATGAATGGTTAGTCAAGGCGAGTGACCATTTTCCTCCTTGACATTGACTTCCAGAGATGTTTGCATTTTTATCATTTACAATTGAGTATATTTTCATCTGGGGTTTCTACCTCCTGGGGCAGTAAGTTCACTAAGTAACTGGCACTTCATGGAATACCAGTTTATCTTAAAATTATCTCCCTACTCTTTAAAGGCTGTAGACAAGCTCTATTATTCCCTTTTAACCCACTCCACCTCTTCCATGACATTAAAAATTTTGAATCAAGATATTTACATCCAGGCCAAAATGCTTGGGTTTATTTGCCTTCAAGTAGTACAAGCAGTGCCCATTTGGGGGTCAATACTTTAATTATTTTATAGATTAGTTTTTAAATCTGTAGAATGTTCCTAAGAAAGTCTTCTTATAATTGTATCTACATGTAGTCTGTAATTTCATATAAAGAACATGATGCGTCGTGGCTTTAATTCCCCTTCACACCAGGTTTTTAAACACAACACTTCCCTTTTTCACGTATGCTAAGTTATTGCGTTATGTAGTAGTAATTATTGCTCCATAGAAGCAGAGTTTGGATGGCTGAAGTTGCAAGTGGCTTATAAATCCGTTATTTTGTGTGTTATAGCTGTTTCTAGGATTCATAGCTCTTTAGCTTTGTTTTAGAAAACATCATTGTATTTTGGGTTGAAATGACATTTTTATTCAAAATCCAGTTTGTGTATTCTGAAGACTAGCAAGGTATATAGGAACACAGGTTTCTATGGTATTTTGAGTAAATCATCAAATGTGGAAAGAACTTTATGTCTTAAAAATGATAAGACTGGGGCACCTGGGTGGCTCCGTTGGTTAGGCGACCGACTTCGGGTCAGGTCATGATCTTGCAGTTTGTGAGTTCGAGCCCTGTGTCGGGCTCTGTGCTGACAGCTCAGAGCCTGGAGCCTGCTTCAGATTCTGTGTCTCCTCCTCTCTCTACCCCTCCCCTGCTTGCACTCTGTGTCTCTCTGTCTCTCAATAATAAATAAATGTTAAGAAAACATGATAAGACTGTGGGGCACCTGGTGGCTCAGTTGGTTGAGTGTCCCACTTCGGTTCAGGTCACGATCTCGTTTGTGAGTTCAAGCTCCAAGTCGGGCTCTGTGCTGACAGCTCAGAGCCTGGAGCCTGCTTCGGGTTCTGCTCTCTCTCTCTCTCTCTCTCTCTGCCCCTCTTCTTTTCATGATCTATCTCTCTCTCAAAAATAAATAAACATTAAAAATTTTTGAAAAAAAATGATAAGACTATGGAGAGGAATATTAAGGTGTAACTGTAGTTTATATGCTTTTCTGCAGTGTGTACAAGTATATTTTTTGCATTATGTCTGGCACATATTAGGTGGTTATAAATCTTATCTGAATCTGATTAACAGATGTTTTTCTAGGGTTTAACTAGTTTTCATTGTTGTGTACAGATAAGCATTTATAGAATTTGAATAAGGAAACTTTGTCATCTGAGTCCTTCTTTTCAATGCCTTCATTATAGAGCTCTAATTTGGGTTAAGGAATCTATTTTGGAGGCACCTGGGTGGCTCAGTCGGTTAAGCATCTGACTTCAGCTTAGGCCATGATCTCACTGTTCGTGGGTTTGAGCTCCGTGTTGGGCTCTGTGCTGACAGCTCAGGGCTCGGAGTCTGCTTTGGATTCTCTGTCTCCCTCTCTCTCTTCCCCTCCCTGGTGAGGCTCATGCTCTGTCTCTCTCTGCCTTTAAAAAAATAAACATTAACAAAAAAAATTTTTTTTCCAAGAAAGGAATCTATTTTTGTGTTGTGGCCCATGTGGAGAATGCCATGTCATGGAAGTAGAAGCAAATGTGTACCAAAACACACCTACTGTGTTTTCACGTGGACAGGTAAGAACACACACGTGTGCACACATACCTGCACATGTACACACACACACACATATACACACACCGTATGTTAACCTTCATGAAGGTGCTCGAATCATAGGCTGAACTGAGTCCTGACAGCTTGTGTACTCTCTCCACTGCACCCCTTGAATCTTTGTTAACATTAGCTTATAATCAAGCCTCCTAGCAAGACAGTATATGGTAAAGAGCCTATACGTAAGGAAATCCACTAAGTTTGCCAGAGAATAATATATTTTAGAAAATTCTTATAATTTTGGCCTACTAAGTATCAAAAACTAACTTTTTTAAGTTTTTAAATTTTTAATTCTGAGAGACAGAGGACATGAGCACATGGGGAGAGGCAGGGAGAGAGGGAGAGAGAGAATCCCAAGCAGGCTCTGCACTGTGAGCACAGAGCCCGATGTGGGGCTTCATCTCTCCACCTGTGAGATCATGACCCGAGCTGAAATCAATAGTTGGGTGCTCAACTGGCTGTGCCACCCAGGCACCCCACTATCAAAAACTTATTTAAATTGAGCCTTAGTGAAGTTCATAGACAGTCATGATGGAGGAATTCTTTGTTTCGTATAATTGATGTATTACTGAAAATATATTCACAGGTCAGATTTTTGTTAATGATTCATATGTCAACTGTTTTATGGGCAGTCACTATGTGGAAGAAACCAAAGGTATTTACGGTTAATTTAAATGATCATTTTCAAAGGCAAATGCCACTCTCTAATTTTCTTTGTACCAAGTTCAGCCTTTGCCCATTAGAAATAAGATTTTCCTGATGTGAGATATTCCTATCAAAATAGAAACGATCAGGGTGCTGTTGATGAAAAGCCTTTCCATTCTGACATCTCTGATCATACAATTCTTTGGCATGTCATTGCTGATATATTTAATATATGCCTACAGATATACACATCTAGCTCTAGAGAATGATAAGACAGATCTTGTGGGCTCATGTGAATGTTTCTTTCTGAAGTTGGCTAGTCTGAGACATTTATAAAGTAGCTGCACTCGGGGAGCCCCATTTTAAACCCCTTCCCCCCACCTGTTGGCATAGAGACAAGAACACTATCAAGAACACTATCAAAAAATTATGTTTATTGAACACTTAATATGTTCCGGGAACTGTTCTAAGCACTTTCTCTGCACTAACTCACTTCTGCCTCACAATGTCCTCGTTAATGTCCTCAGCTTACAGGCTGTGAAAGAAGGCACAGGGAAGCAGTTTGCTTAGCCCCCAGGTTCAGGATTCAAACAGGCTGTTTTAACTGCTACACTGACTTGCTTTCTTTAGAGCAAGAATAAGAATTCCAGAATTAAGCAGTGTATTCTTTTATGTCTGGACCTTTGGCTGTTCTCTTGGTGGGTTTTTTCTGTATCATGGGATCAGTGACCTCGTACAGCATAATGGCCCTCTCAGTAGACCTCTGTGTCCCCACTCCAGAAATCTCTGGAGTGTGTGTGCAGGTGCCTCTCCTGTCTTCCTGGAGGGGATCTTACATGGTACACTGTGAATGGCATGGACATAAATACAATGCACCTGGTGAGCTGTGCTCTGGAGGAACGCAACCTGCTGGCTTTGATGGTGTGAGAGGAATTTACCTTGCTCAAGAGTTAGGACACTTTTATTTAAAAAAAAACACTATAATAAAAGTAGTCCAAGTTTGTTAAAATGGAACAGTTGAGATTTACAATGTAGAACATACATTGGTCCCTGTTCCTCTGCAACTGGTAGAGATAGCCACCTTTGACAGTTTGAAATGCAATTTTGCAGATATTTATAAGTATCTACACAAATGAATCTCCCTCTCTTTCTATATAGTTTATAATGAATATACAAACATATATATTAGTATTTTATAGAATCAAATCATACTTTATAAATTGTTATGAAATTTTCTTTTTTCAATTAATAAATTATAATTGTATTTCAATTTCAGAAATCCATATCAGTATATTGAGAATTGGATCATTTTTTAAAATAGCTGCCAATTTCCCACTGTAGGAATCTACTTAGAAGAGATGAAGTAAATATAAAAATAAATAGTATTTAAAGTAATAGGATAATTTATTTAACCAGTCCCCTACTAATGGAAATGGAATTGCGTTTCAGCTGTGTCATTCAGTGAGACAGTGGACAGTGGGATATGTGACATTTAGGGTAAAGGGGCATAATCATACTTTCAAGTGTTGAGGCTGGTATATTTTTGCCCTTTGGACTGCTAGATCTTTATCCACATGGAAAAATTTTTAAGGTTTCTCGTTATTAATGATAGATTCTATGTAACACACAACTTAGGGGAGTCTCCATGTTTGACTCATTAATTCTCACTTTTCTTTTGTCAGGTGAGAGGTGGATAGGAGCTTTTTGAATACTGTGTTTGGTAAAGATCAGACAAATAAAAGGATTTCAAACCTGAAGTTCCAAGTTTATGTCTAATTGCTTCAGTTATTCTTGGAAGGAACTTGGCAATCTTGTTGAACGTTGCATCATTGTTGGGTCTATAAGGTCTCACCTGTTGTAAGTAGCAGAAAGTTGTGTTAAGGAGGAGGTGATGCTTTCTGGGTCTGCCTTTACCTTCAGCTGAGATGGCTGTGACATTTCAATTGCTTCCCAGCAAGGATTCATAAAAGTCTCCATCCTTTGTTGAAATATTCATCACTTTCTTTTTTTTCCAATTATCTACTTAAAAGTCTGCTTTGACCTCACTTCAGGTAGTAACACCATTTTGTGAAAAGCTCTATAAATTATATCCTGAGCAAGTGACTTCTAAGGGGCAATAAAATTGATGTCCAGGAGGGATGGGGACGTGGCCCTGTTACGTGCTCTCTCTGCAAAGTGGCATGAGATGGAACGAAAATCTTAGGACTGAATTAGTCGTAAGGTAATTTATTATTGCATTTTGTCAAATTGCTATGAGCTTTTCCTGTGATTTTTTTTAAAAATTAATTTTAAGGAAGAATTCTTACAAATAAAGAATTCTATAAATACATTGTATTCAAAGTGTATTACATTCTGAAGACAAGTCACACACTGGGGAATATACTGTAAATAAATAATAATTTTGTAACACTAGAGAGTAGAACTACTTAAAATTCTACTCCTTCTGTAGAATACTCATGTTTGTCTAAATTGGGGAGGATGTGCAGACTGTGTTAATTCACGTAGCAGTTCCACACATCCTGTCTCATATGAGAGGGGGCTTTTAAATTGGCCTTAAGCAAACATTCCCACTGTATCAGCACTCTCAACTTCCAGCCAATGATGTATACTTTGCAGGACTCACCATCTGGTGGAGGCAATAGCAGCACAGCAACATCCTGTTACACAGCAAACCCTATTATTACATTTGCACTCACCCCACTGACTTATCCTTTGGAACATGTCACCAGAACCCAAGCAAACTTGTACAGAAGACTTCA
Source organism: Panthera leo (assembly GCF_018350215.1). Classification (NCBI taxonomy): domain Eukaryota; kingdom Metazoa; phylum Chordata; class Mammalia; order Carnivora; family Felidae; genus Panthera; species Panthera leo. Next base: position 72,741,155 of record NC_056679.1, on the reverse strand, counting down.
GTGTTGTAATACCTGTGAAATATAGTTGTCATGCGAATTTCATTGCAAATTATGCTAATGGGACTTTAAAAGCCAAATACGTTTGTTCCTTTCCCACCATCTATTTAAGTCCATGTTTTGTCAGCATCTCTGTTAGAAAACATGCTAGTCTGTTGCTCTGTTCTTATTGGTTTTGCTACTTCCTTCCTTCAACCCCAGATTTACTGGGGATCTTGTAAGTAATAGGTCTTTGATACTAGGATACTGCTGAAAAAGACATGCTTCTTTTCTTCAAGGCTGGCAAAGTGGCAAAAAAGTTACAGTGAGAAAAAGGTGAGAATATGTTTAAGGGTATGGGTCAATGATGAAATGGAGAAGGGAATGGTCAGTTGTGCTGGGTTGTGAGGAGAGGTCAAGGACATTTTTACAAAGAAGGTAACTCTTCAGTCTCAGAGGGGGAGCAGATTGCACCAAATGAATGAGAGGGAAAAGGCTTCATCTCCAAAGGGGGAATGCACACAGAGGTGTGTATTTAATTCTTTCAATAATATTGATTTGAGTGTGTCTACCAATTGTGACACCAGTGGAGAGGTAAGGGCAGGAAGCTGCTGGAAGGGAACATAGAGGAGAAATTAGAATGAGGCCAAAGCAAACCTTGTACAACTAGGAAAACGAATTTGGACTCTGTCTGATGGTTGAAGTGTGTCTTAGTCAGTTTGGGCTGCTATGACAAAATACCATAGACTGAATGGCTTAGCCAATGAACATTTATTTCTCACAGTTCTGGAGGCTGGGATGTTCAAGAATCAAGGTCCTGGCAGGTCTGATGTCTGGTTAGAGCCTGCTTCCAGACTTGTAGGCAGCTGCTTTTTGCTGTATCCTCACATGGCTGACGGGGGGGGGGGGGGGGGGGGGGGGGGAGGCAGGGAGGCAGGGAGGGAGAGAGACATGGAGATCTTTTCCCTTTTGTCTCTTCTTATAAGGGCGTTAATGCCACTCATGAGGGCTCTACCCTCATGACCCAATGAGCTCCCAAAGTCTCACCTCCAAATACCATCACTTTGGAGAGTAGGTCTTAAACATATGAATTTTTTTGAGGGGGATGCAAACAGTCAGTCTATAGCAATGTGGAAGCCACAGAAGATTTTAAGTAGACAACTAGTAAAATTAGGAAAAGCACTCTAGCTGCAATGTGAAGAATGGATTTGAGGAGTCAAGACTGTAAGAAGGGACCGTTAGTTAAAAGGCTACTGTAATATGCAGTCCAAGTGGAGGGTGATGGGGGTCCTGGAGATGGGAGTAGATTGAAAAGATCCATCTGATCTATCTACTTGGACAGAAAGTAGAGTGAGGAAGTATTGGTGATTGATTGAATAGGGGGAGCATGGAGGTGTGAGAGGGAAGCTTGAATCCAGGGTAATCGTACCAGTTGGTACCTGAGGAAGAGTTTTTGTGGAGAAGATAACATTCAGGTTAGGATATTTTGAGTTTGAAGGACCTGTGGGGCTTCTAAGTGAAGCTTTTCAATAGGCAGTTGGATATCTGTGTCAGAAGCTTAGAGGAGGGACTGAAGCTGGGGTTCAGCATTGGGAATGGTCACATTTAGCTGAGATTGAAGCCATGGGAGTTGACAAGATACCAAGGAAAGCATTTTAAATAAGAAGAGAAGGGACCATACACAGAACCCTAAGTAACACCAACAGTGAAGACCTGGATGGTGAAAAAAAGCCCCCAAAAGAGATTGAGAGAGAACATATGGAAAGACAGAAAAAATTTATTAGCACCCTAAATGTTCATGCTTTCATGGGCTTTGTATGATATTTTTTAATAAGTAAAATATACCTTCTTACCAGGTATATTGCTTTTATTTTTAGATAGAATAGTTTTTGATTCATTGTGAGAAGGACACTGGACTCCAATTGTTTTAGGCAAGACATTTTAGAATTCAGACCAGACTTTCATGTGGTATTTTTAGAGGAGGAAAGTAAATCCAAGCTCTTCTGTTTCAAGGCACCTTCCTTCCCTCCAGGACAGGAAAGATAGAAAAAGAGAATGGGAAGGAAGTGGGCATTAGAATAATATATTGTAAGAGAGGATATGTTGAGAGGAAAACTTTAATCTCCAAGAGTCACATTATTTTATTCACTGTATCTTAAAAGAAGCCCCTGATTATGTGATTATGTGATCAATGATGGCTAATGATGGACTTGTCCTAGAGTAAATGTAGACAAGGTTTATGAACTATTAAAACAACTTGTCTCCTTGGTACTTAAAATTTCCCCTTATTTTTACCCACAAGTCATCTGATCGTTATTTTCTCTAGAACCCAACTGGTGTTCTATAGTTATTTTAATTTTCAGATTAACTTGTTGAATTAAACTGTTGGAGATGTGTGTGTATATATAGATATAAATATTGATTATTTTGTAATGTGAAAGCTATAAACTTGTAGCTTTCAAGTTTAAAAGTCTCAATACCACATTGTAATATTTGGCAACTTCCTAGCCATATTTACCATTATGGGGTGTATCCCCCTTGCGGAAAAGTTGAGTTTTAAACATATGCTTGTAGGTAGATTACAGTACATGTTTTTCCCCTGGGAAAATAATATCAGAAGTGGGACTTGGATTCAAGCCTTGCCCACTGAGGTGGTTTGAAATACATCCAGAGATTCTTTGACACTTCTTTTGAATGGTGGAGCCTAATTCCTCTCCCTTCAGTGCTGGCTGGGTTTGGTGACTTCTAAGGAATGGGAAAAAAAAGCAGAAGTGACTGAATGTGACTTCAGAGACTAGGTTATAAAAGGCAACCTGACTCCCTTTTCTCCTTTGGTCCTGGTTTCCTCATACTGAGGGAAGCCTGCTGCCTGTGGACACTTAGGTGGCCTGTGGAGGGGCCCACATGATGGAGAATGGAGGCCTCTTGCAAATAGGTTCTGAGTGCGCCATCTTGGAAGTGGACTATTCCGTTCCCATCAAGTCATATGCTGGTTGATATCCTGACTGCAACCTCACGAGAGACTGAGCCAGAACCACCCGGATAAGCTGCTCCTGAACTCCTGACCAACAGAACATGTCACATAATAAAGGTTTGTTATTTTAAACCACTAAATTTTGTAGTAATTTTATTAAGTTTTTAATTAAAAAAAAATTTTTTTTAACGTTTGTTTATTTTTGAGACAGAGAGAGACAGAGCATGAACGGGGGAGGGTCAGAGAGAGGGAGACACAGAATCCGAAACAGGTTCCAGGCTCTGAGCTGTCAGCACAGAGCCCGACATGGGGCTTGAACTCACGGACCACGAGATCATGACCTGAGCCGAAGTCGGCCGCTTAACCGACTGAGCCACCCAGGCGCCCCTTAAGTTTTTAATTTTAATTCCAGTGTGGTGAACATACAGTGTTATATTAGTTTCAATGTATTACTACTACTCATCATGATAAGTGTACTCCTTAATCGCCATCACCTATTTTACCCATCCCCCACTTCTGGTAACCATAAGTTTGTTCTCTATAGTGAAAGAGTCTGTTTCTTGTGAAACCACTAAATTTTGTAGTAATTTATTACCCATAACTAATACACCCCCCCCCAACCCTGTTTAATCAGCTGGAATACTCTGAAAATTTCTCATGAAACACTATTTAAAAATATGATTTTAAGCAAAGTAGACATTGTAGAATTGTGTAAAGAATATGATTTGAACATATTTTTAAGGAGAAAAAAGCACATCTAACTAGAGAAAGACCAGGAAGAAGATGGGACTTTTATTTTGCTTTGTTTTGTTTTAAGATTCCAAAGGGGAATTTGGGGGATTTTCAGTGACTTTTTCCAATTTTTAAAATTGTGTATAATTGTACTTACGACTGTATTTTTACAACATTTTACCAAAATCCTGGACTTTATCTTTGACTCACATAATGAAGAATCATAGCAAGATATTGAGAAGTGGGAGAGGAAGAACACTTTTCCTGAGGCGATGGTTGGAAGAGGGGTAGGAAGGAAGAAGGGGCTGAAGAGAAGTATAAGGAAGGAGTGAAAGCCATTTGGCTGCAGGAGGACAAACAGAAGAAAGGAGAACAGCGTGAATGCAAGTCCATTTGAAAAAGGACAAAGGTGATGTTGATGCTGAAAATATGGGAAGAATCATTGCTCCCTGAGGCAAGTTAGGTTGGAATGACCTTGAGTTTAAGTTGGTGAGAAAGAGGCAGTGGTCATGACCATACATGTGTAGAAAACTAACTTATGAAATATGGCTGAATGTTATACCACTCTTTACTTTGTTATTCCCACCTAGCTTCCTTTAAATTCTCATGTCATTGTTGTATACCTAAATACATGGAGTGTTAGAAAATGGTTGTCAACGGACTGATTTGCCCCTTTGTGTGTTCTGTATAAAGGCCAGCTTGACTTTTCTAGTATATGTGCTGCCGAAGCGAGCACTTGACTTTTCTAAATACAAAGAGGACCTTCTTGTCCCAGTAAGTTCTACCATTTGCCAGGGAAGATGTAAAAGTTATACTATGTGATATAGGAATGCAGAGTTCGTTAAAAATGAGAGGCATCAGAAATTTCTACCCAGGCTGGCATGTAGAGAGATGAATCTGTCTTGCTCCAAATGGGCTCAAGGGATAATTTCTGTAATGCTCTGATAGCTTCTTTCTTTAAGCCCTTTGAAGAGGTAAATTTTTGCAGATGGTTCTGGTAGCATTTGGGGGCACCTCTATGCTCAGATGAAAATGATTACTGACAAGTTAAATTTCCTGCTGCGTGCTATCACAAGGGGCTTTGGTAAATATGGTATTAATTCACTGCTAATGAATATTTTCACAAGCATGTGGTTTTAATAGGTCACCCATAGTCTGTATTCACTCTTGCCTCCATTCCCTTCTCAGGCTTCTATCTGAAAATAGGTCATAATTTAGATATATATATCTAATTTAGATGCATATATATATATATATATATATATATATATACACACACACACACACACACACACGTGTGTGTGTATATATATATACATAATTTATATCTATATCTATATCTATATCTATATCTATATCTATATCTATATATATATATATCTCCTTAGTATCACTTAGTATTCACTCTGAAGGAGAAAAATAGGGTTTATTATTTCTATGGGACTGCTGATTAGTGGAAGTATTATTTTTAAGATACTTTACAGGTTTGTTGCACCCAAATTCCCATAGAGTACTCAGAATGTATCCCACTTTAACCCAAATCTGTGGGTTCATATTATGTTATGTTTAGGTAAAACCAAGGAACTAGATGTGTTCAGGGTTTTTAACCTTATTCCTGGAAAAGTTCAACTCTCAGCTTCCTGGCTTTGAAATTTCTGTTGATGAAAAGGAAAAAAAAATCTGTGGAAGTATACATTTTGTATTATCTCTGTGGAGTGGAAATTTGCAGAGTTTTACAACTCCCTACCAAGTGGCATTATTATGGAAACTATCTTTCTATGTTGATAGAACATGTTCAAGTCAGAAAAGATGAAGTGCTAATAACATGACATCAATTCTCTTTCGGGATCTTTAAATGACAGAATGAATGTTGACATGGAAGGTTGTATCACCTGAGAAAAGCCATATATAATTAAGGTGAATAGATGGAGGGCAGATATAAAAGTGGGGTTTGACTATATCAATGGAACCAGGATCTCACAAATTGTAGTGAAACCAATTTATATTGGAGGAATGGAGGAGAAAATAGATGAGTTTTGGTGTGAATTTTGTTCCCAGGCAATTGATCTACATCAGTTTCTCAGTTGCAGAACTACTGACACTTTGGGCTGAATAGCTCCTTATTGTGGGGGGCTTTCCTGTGTATTGTAGAATGTTTAGCAGCATCCTTGGTCTTTACCCAGTACATGCCAGTAGCACCCCTCCACTCCCCAGTTTTGACAACTAAAAATATCTCTCATTATGTGATACATTTCCTGAGAGGCAAAATGGCCCAAGTTCAGAATCACTGGTCTAGACATAGCCTGTGGGAAGCATTGTGTTAGGATAGAAACCTGTATTTAAGGTTGCAGTAAGAAGAGATTGATGAGGAAGAAGTATCTTTTTGCTAAAGTAATATCAAAGGCCCTTTGACTGATGAGGATGCCTATAAACCCAACTTCCTTGGTTACTACCCAGACCTGGGAGGTGGGGGTGCTCTTCTTAAGTTTCATGGTGTCTTCATAGCTGTTGGTTTCTAGAGTAGTGGTTCCCAAATTTGGGTGTGCATCAGAATCATCCAGACGGCTTATTAAATCACAGGTTATTGGGCTGCAGAGTTTCTGATTCAGTAGATCTCATTCAATATATCTGAGGCTTTGAGAGAGGTTTTGCATTTCTAAAAATTCCTAGATGATGTTGTTACATCACAAAGAGACCATATTTTGAGAACCAATTTTCTAGAATAAACTATCTTTGGCATTATCTGGTGGTAGATCTTTCTTGATTACCTCTGTAATTTTTTTCATGCTCAGGCTTGCTTCCTTTAGATATTCTTTTTTGTTTGTTTGCATTTGCTCTTTCTATTTAATTTTTGCATTGTTTACTTCTCATGGTCCTACCTTTTCTTCCTTAATTCACATTCTGCACTGATGGATGAAGGGAAAATACCTCCTCTTTCTTTTACTTCTCTTCCTGGGCATTTTTTTCTTTGTTTCAAACCACGTGAGACTCGGTTTCCCTCATGCTTCATCTCATGCCATCTCTCAAGGTTCCCTTCTTTCAGGACATCTGTGGCTTAAGGATAGGTTACTTACATATGCCACAGTTGTCAAAAATCCAGGGTCACTTAGCATTTGATATGCTCTTTGGATTGTAGTAACACATTTTTAGGGAATATCTGACTTTTAGATCCTTTTCTGAGTTCTAACTGATTTCTTGGAACTCATCTTTCTACAAGGGACATTTTTATTATTTTGCATAAATGTATAATTTTATAGTTGCCCACATCAGAGCTTATCTTTGAATTTCCTGCTCATTCACATATCCTCTTGAGATGTCCCTATCAGATTGCATTTTTTTACCGAGTAAAGATTACTTAGGGTTATCTGCATTCTTAGAGATACTACTGTATCCTATCCTTTCTCGATCACTAAAATGTTTTGCAGTTTTAAATAGATATAGATTAGCCCTCAGGAGATCATAACTGTTTATGTTTTTAAGTATCCATTCCCTTTGCTTATGTTGATAATGGACTCCCTATCTATGACAAATCAGAATCACATGATCCAATAGGAGAAGAAAAATTTTCCCTGCACTCTTCAGAGTTCTTAGCTGAGACCCCTGTAATAAAAGACAGATTAACAAGAGAAAAACAATCAGTTTATTAATAGGTGTAACTCACGTGTACATGGGAGACAGGGAGAAATGAGTAACTCCCAGAGGTAGACCTGAATTTAGACTTCAATACCATCTTAATAGGGAAAGGGGGTGAGGATGTAGGTATCTTAGGAGACACTAAATGATTTTTAGGAAAGATGAATGGCCCTTAGAAGAATAGATGGGAGGTATGATGGTTTGTGACAAAGTTTGCCTGGGTGTAATGTTGAGGTTAGTCTCCATTCCATGGTAAGAATCAATCCTCTCTGGTTGGTAAAACTGCAGGGAAGGGGATTTGTGACAATTGAGTTCCTTTTGGAAAATCTCTCTTCAAGGAGATAAGAGGAATTTGGAGAAAACTTCTCCCTGCATTTGTTATTATTCAAGTGTCTATAGCTAAAAATAATCATTATACCAAAGTGGCATATTTTGGGATGGCATATTCTGCTACCCTTCAATCTCATTCCAATTTTGGGTCAAAAGTAGACTATTTCCTCTTGAGCTCCACCTGATTTTCATAGACCAGATTTCACCTCTGTAGCTGACCCCAGTGAATCACCACAAACTGACAGTTCTGTCACTCTGGATCTTGCAGCATGTTTGTTCAGGTGTGTTTCATTGCTAGGGCAACTTGGATTGCCCCCTTCTACCAAGCCAACTTCTGGTCATCCTTCAAGTGTCAGCTTGTACATGACCACCTTTTCACCACAGAGAGACCCTCCATGACACCCAGGCCAAGCTGCTCTGCCATTTGCTCCTGGAGCACCTGTACTTCTCTTTCAGGACACTTTGCACACTGTACTTATGTAACTATTCGTAGTAATATGATGAATAACTCACCTGTGAATTCTCTAGGGGCAGTGTCTGATTTTTGGGTCACTGTAAGTGTCTGGTGTCAATCATAGGGCCTGGTGTCTAGAGGGACTTCCATGTTTAATGACTGGTGAATCTATTCATCCTGTGTGCTCTCTGGAATAACACTTTAAAAAAATAGAATTTTCCTTCTAAACTTTTCCATTTGACTGTCCGTGATCACTTTTGCTCTGTGTTTTCTCCTTTGTTTTCATTTCCTAACTCTGCTCAGTTCCTTAGCTTTTCTTCTTAAGATATGGTCTCTAGACTTCCTACTGTCCTGACTACCCACTTTGGATGTTCAGTTAACAGCATTCTGGGTATCAGCACAAAACACATGGAAGTTCTCTCTTCCTCTATTTGAGCACGGTCTTTCTGTAATACACATCAGAACTGCTTTAATGATTTTACCATGTGAGTCACACTGCTGACTAATACTAAAACTGATCACTGCAGTGCCTTAGCTATTTGCATGATGTATTTTAACAATACAGGCAATATATGATCATTATACAAAACTAGAAAGTTCAGATGAAAAAAGATAATTTAAAATCACCAAATAATGCCATCATCCAGAAATATCCAATATTAAAATTTTATAACCTTAAAGACTTTTCCCAGGAGCTGCTGTGTGTGTGTGTGTGTGTGTGTGTGTGTGTGTGTATGTATTTGTATTTGTGTATACCATGAGTTCATGTGTTCATTTTATATATATACGTCTGTACTCTGTTATCTATTTCAAAGTCTCTTCATGTTAGTAAATATAATTCAGTTCTGCCTTGAGAAGCAATGTGTATGAATCCAGATGGGCCTGGGCCCTATGTTCCACTATGACTTACTAAGGTATATGACCCTGGGTAGGTTACTTATCTTTTCTGAATTTCTGTTATGTAGTTATATCATGTAATAAATTTTAATAGCTATATAGTTTATAGAGCATATAGCATTTCATTTTATGGCTATGTCAACTTATGGCATCTTTAGATTGTCTCCCCATCCTACGATTTAACTTTTGAACTCTAAAGCTGGATTTCATCTTTTTATATTTGTTAAACTTTATCTTGTTGATATCGACCCAATATTTCAGGCTTTGGGATAATTTAAAAATACTTTTCAATATTTATCTCTTGAATCTATGTGTCATATACAAATTTAATAATCAGACATTTAATCCAATTTACAGATAAAAGCGTTGAACATAGTAAATGTAATAGAGAACTACATGCTTTATCATTGTTATCATTGCAGTAGCACACCCTCGCTGCATTGTCCTGGGGATGTTTTCTTTAAAAAAAAATTTTTTTTAAAGTTTACCAGTTTTGAGAGACAGAGCAGAGCACGAGTGGGGGAGGGGCAGTGAGAGAGGGAGACACAGAATCCCAAGCGGGCTCCATGCTGTGAGCTGTCAGCACAAGAGCCCGACGCGGGGCTCGAACTCACAGACCATGAGATCATGACCTGAGCTGAAGTTGTATGCTTAACCAACTGAGCCACCCAGGTGCTTCTGTCTTGGGGATGTTAATCCACTAACCAACAGATTTGGTTAAGGTTACTGAGTGTTGAATCAATCCAACTGATTGATATATTTTTATTTATTTTTTTAAGTTTATTTATTTTGAGAGAGAGAGAGAGGGAGAGAGCGAGCAGGGGAGGGGCAAAGAGAGAGGGAGAGAGAGAAGCCCATGCAGGCTCCACACTGTCAGCACAGAGCCCAACATGGGGCTCAATCCCATGAACTGCAAGATCAGGACCTGAGCCAAAACCAAGAGCAGGAGGCTCAACCAACTGAGCCACTCAGGCACCTCTGGTATATTCTTGATCAGTCTCTTTTCTCTGGTCCCAAGCAAGGGCAAGAGAAATCCTGCCAGAAGCCCTGATGGAATTAGAAAACAGTTGACCCTTGAACAGTGCAGACGTTAGGGGCACCAACCACTGCCCCATCCAAAATCTGAGCATAGCTTTTGACTGCCTCAAAAGTTAACTACAAATAGCCTACTGTTGACTGGAAGGAAGCCTTACTGATAAGGGAAACAGCCAATTACCACATATTTTGTATGTTATATGTATTATATTCTTATAAGAAAGTGAGCTGGAGAAAGGAAAATGTAACTAAGGAAATCATAAGAGAAAATACATTGTATAGTACTGTTCTGTCTTTATTGAAAAAAACACCTGCATGTAGGTGGACCTACACAGTTCAAACCCGTGTTGTTCAAGGGTCAGCTATATATTATCTTTGTGGCTTTCTCAGTATGTCCAGTAAGAATTTCATAAAAGTAGATAAAGTTAGATTAGTCTGATGAATTTCCAGTGGCCTCATACTGGCTCCTTGAAATTTTGACATTTTTATTAATAATATAGAAGCTATGGATCGGTGATTAAAAACATTAATTTCCTCTGGAAAAGGAAAATCTATAGCAAAAATCCATACCAACATAAAAATATGAGAGATCCATTGCAGCCTTTTTGTTTAGAAAGGGATGGGGGGTTGAGGGAAGGTATGCTTTGGAAGGAGAAAGGAAAGAAAGGAGAAAAAAGATAGGTTGGAGGATGGGGAGAGTTTTTATTTGCTTCATTATTTTTCCCTGGGGACAGCACTGTATCTCAAAAACTGTAGGAAAGGACATGCCATGGTAGTGCCATGTTCAATAAAGTCATTATAGAACTAGATGCTCATAATGAATGCTGCCCACACATCTTATAAATTGTATGTGTTTACTATTTCATGTTTACCTGGGGTGGTTCACTCTATGCATAATAATTATTATTAGAATAACATAAGACTTTTAAATAATATTGTGGTTATGCTCTCACTCATTATCATTTTTAGTTCTTTAATAGACCTCAGTGAGTTCATAGGGTACCTCTCAAAAGGGAAAAGAGGCATAGAAAGGCTGATTTTTCCCCAGAGGTTCAGAGCGTGTTATTAGTGGAATTAAGACCATAAACCAGAGGTTATATTAGCAGGATCCTCACCTGGAATTTAGTAGAAGTTCCTCACCTTCTATTCTGGGAGAGTGAGCCAGGCCCAAGTAGCTGGTTCTAGAACATCCAGGATCCAGTTCCCACCTACTTCCATAGCCTCCTTTTCCCACTACTCTCTGTACTTTAGCTCATGTTCAGGAACACTAAGCTGCCAGTAGTTTTCCCCATGTCAATGCTGCTCCATGCCTGTGTGTATATGTCCATACAAGTAAATGTCTGTGTATGTCCATCCAAGTAAAGAGACCTTCACACCTTTCTTTACCTGGAAGATTCTTACCTGTATCAAACTCTTCCAGGAAGCCCTCTTTGAACCTCTAGATAGGGCTTATACATGGTTGTCCTAGCACTTTGGCATCGCAAGGCACTTGATGTTCCAATTCTCTCTTTCTGTGCCTCTCCCCTGCTATAAATTCTCTGTACACCCAGGATGTTACCCGGAGTGAGGGCTCCCATATTGTTTAAGTGGGCTAAACTGACAGGTTGTCTGTACCAAACAGGAGGTGAGGGTCAGTCTAAGTCAACGGACAAATAAACACTTTTAGAGCATATTCTCTTTAGAAAGAAATTTGGTTTGATTTTTGAAAATACAATTTTCCAAAGATTACTTTAGCAATAGCCACTGTTTGTGCTGTTATACATCTAATGAGCACTTTGCCCAGGTGGGCAAACATGAGTATTTTTTATCCAGAAGCAACATGGGTTACAATTTCAATGGCTAATGGGTTTAGTAAGGTTCTTTGAGGAAGCAGTTCTGTTTGAATTCAGAAAACTTAAGAGGTTGGAGGAATCTACCAGAAATCGTAGCATTTTGACAATATCTATCTTTTAAAACATTCTGACATCCAAGTGACTTGATTAATTTAGATTTTAGTAGGTATGAGGGAGTTTAAAAATATTATACCCACAGGATAATTTATTCATGGAAGATCATTTTATGAGTGATGAATTTCATTCCTTCTTTTCTGGTAGAAATAGAAAAAATGTGGATTGCAGCTGCTAACTTAATAATTTTACTGATAACTAAGAATGGAACAGATCTTGCTGTGAATTATATAATCACTTTAAAAGCACTCCATATTCTTTCTGTGACAGAGTATGAAAAACACAAGGCAGAGAATATGGTTATTTGAATTTTTCCCTGCAAAAGCTTAACCACGTTGTATTCAGTAGTATAGTCAGAGAAAGATTGGGTTAGAATGATCAAAACAGCTGCTCACAGAATGTATCTTAATGTCAGTCTTGCGTGGCTTTTCTTTTTCCAGCTAAGGAAATCTAACAGGATATTAAAAAACATATTAACCTACCAAATATGTTTAGATTTTGCTACGCTTCTAAAAGAGGCAATATGAGAATATGAGAGCTATGTTTAGCCAAAGGTTTGACCCATAGAATGTGTAGAAAGGGGTCACTTAAATTTGGTTTGAAAGCCACCACTTTTGCATTTGACTGTCTCTAATATCACACTCTTCCAGTCCATTCACCATACAGCTGGTACAGTTATCTTTCTAAAGGCAAATCTGATTATGTGATTCATCTGTTTAAAGCCCATTAGTAGTGAAATCTAGACATCTTAGCCTGGTAGGATATGTCCTCCCTAAAAAGATCTTGTAATAACTGCCCTTAAAATCCATGCTTGAGCTCTAAGGAGCCCTTCCCGGTGCCCAGAACCCCTCAGCCATTGGCTACTTATTATTATTATGCAACCATCCCTGCAGCCTGGAAGGCCTGGTCTCTGTGCAGCCCCCAGGGGAATTGACCAGTGCCTCCTTTGCAACCATAATCTATCTCTACAGCACTGTTCCTCCAAGCTACTCCTAATCTTTTTGTGTGTGCAATAACCCTTCCTCCTTAGACTCTAAGCGCTTATTATCTCTGCATGGCACCTGGTTGAATAGATTTATTAATGGATTCGCTGATACCTGGGAGACAAATTGAACATACCTACTCTTAAAAACAGTATCCTTCATGGAAGTTTTGCCAACAATTGTGACGTAAATGTCCTCCAGCTTGGGATGTTTTCCTGAGCTTTTCTTTATTACACTTACTGATTTTGTTTTAATGTTGTAGCTGAAAACACTGGAGAGCTGTAGCTTTGGTTTCTAATTTCAATTCTTACTCAAATACTTACATTCTTGCAGAAGAAAATACTTTAGGCTAAGAAAACCAAGGTGGTCAGCAAAATTCTCAATTTTGACCTTATTTTCCCCCCATGAAATGTGTCCTCTGTTAACCTTAAAAAAAACCTGCTAGTTATTTTACCAGCAAAAATGGGTTTACTCAGGAATAAAAGAGAAGTGCAATCCAGAAAAAATAAGCTGTGGCAAATGGTAGGTGAGTCTGGAGAACAAAAGTTGGGAAGGCTGTTAGAAATTAAAAGCCTATTGGAGTAAACTGGGAGTTTGAAATACAGTGGCCTATCATTGGCTGAGCTATGGCGGGGTGGGGATAAGGAAAGCATTTCTTCCTTCCACTGGGATAGTATAGTAGTATCCACATGCAAGGTCAAGTTTCTGTAAGATCAAATCCATCCCTTCCTGGTGGGTCTGCAATTGACTAAGAGTCGTGGGGGTACGAGGGGGGGATCTCCCCCTGCTCTAGCCTCCGACTCCATTTTAATGAGGTTTCCCCTTATTAATTTTCACACTTCCAAAATGTGCCCATTCACCCATTTTGTCCTCCACTGGTGTTTTGGGATGGGTTTAGGATTTGGGGGAGATGAAATATGATAGGAAAGGTATCACCATTTTTAGCTAGATTCCTAACGATTTACAGTGCTTCAGTGTTATTTTGTTCCTTGAGCTGTCACTAATCTTGATTACGGGATGATTGTTGTGTCTGAGTTACTTCAATGACAAAGTCATAGATTAGCATGTTAGGTATCATGTACAGTTATAGAATCAGTCATTGCTATTGTCTACAGGCTTAAGAATGGATACCATCCCTGGGCATAAATAGAATCTTAAAGTGTTGAGTTAATTTTGCTTATCTTCCTTTTATTTATTCATTATTATTATTTTTTTAATGTTTATTTTTGAGAGAGAATGAGCTGGGGAGGAGCAGAGGGGGGTGGGGGGTGGGGTGGACAGAAGATCCAAAGCGGACTCTGGGCTGACAGCAGAGAACCTGATGCGGGGCTCAGACTCACAAACCGAGATCATGACCTGAGCTGAAGTCAAGACGCTTAACTGACGGAGCCACGCAGGTGCCCCATCTCCCTTTTATTTTTAAAGTTGAGAAAGCTGAAGTCCAGAATCTTAAGTCACTTATCTAGGATTTCATGGCAAAGCCAGAGAAACACTGAGTCCCATGCAAAGCATTTCCAAATGACTCCCCTTCCTTTTGTATTTGAAGATCTTCCCTTGGCACCACAGGGCAGGGACTATTCAGGAGGTTCCAGCTTGGAGCTGGGAGTTACACTGCAGCTTGCTCTCCGTTGATTTTTTTATTGTCCCCTGTACAACAGTGCCACATGAGTAATTAGGCCTCAATCAACTAAGAGATTGAAGCTCAAAACTGCCTTATTAAGTTCTGGCTTTGGGGCACCTCGGTGGCTCAGTCAGTTAAGCATCCAACTCTTGATTTAGTTTAGGCTTAGGTCATGATCTCATGATTTGTGGGTTCAAGCCCTGTGTTGGGCTCTGTGCTGACAGCATGGAGTCTGCTTGAGATTCTCTCTCTCTCTCCTCATTTCTCTCCGCTCCTCCCCCATGTGCTCATGTTCTCTCTCTCTCTCTAAATAAATACATAAAATATGTAAAAAATAAAATATATAAAAAAATAAACTTAAAAAAAAGTTCTAGCTTTATCAAAGTGTCTATACACTTTAAGGGGATGACTTAAAAGTGTCCCAAACGCTGTTTTCCTACATCAATTACCAGAAACTTCCGTGAGTGAGTGAAATCTGTAATTACTTCTGTTGGCAGGTGTGCCTGTTGTGTCCCCCTATGGCTTTTGAGACTCCATATTGAGCAGGGTCAGCGTGGGTAGCAACATGGAGCTACAGATAGGTTCACAACAGACCAGGGAGGGAAAACAACCTCAGAGACAGATGCAAATAGTCCTGGGAGTCCTTTCCAAATATATCTCCACACCAATCTCTGCCTGGCACCTAGCTGGCATTCTTCTTCAATAGGTCAACTATTGTTGCTAGGTGGCTTTAATCATTTTGCAATTTCAAGTAAAAAAAAAAAAAAGTAATACAGTAGCTTTGTGTCAGCTTCCTGCCTTTTATTCATAGCTGGAAGGACATAAAACGTTCTTGAAAAATGCCCAGCCTTGGAAAACCTTGCAGGAAGGTAGTCCTTTCAATCATGAAAGTATTTCAAATAGCAGCTTTGTCAGCCTTCTTGCTATGAGCGGACAATGGATAGGGTTGGGGGAGGGGAAAAGAACAGCCTTTAATTATACTTCCAGAACACTTCAAGGGAAGGAACTATACATTTTTGTTTTATCTATCTATCTATCTATCTATCTATCTATCTATCTATCTAAGGAACTATACATTTTTGTTTTATCTATCTATCTATCTATCCATCCATCCATCCATCCATCCATCCTTGAGAGACACAGAGTATGAGTGGGGGAAGGTCAGAGAGCAAGGGAGACACAGAATCCCAAGCAGGCTCCAGGCTCTGAGCTGTCAGCACAGAGCCCCATGTGGGGCTGGAACCTAAAAACTGCGAGATCATGACCTGACTGAAGTCGGACGCTTAACTGACTGAGCCACCCAGGCACCCCAAGAATTATCTTCTTTGTTCTTCTCTAGTCTCCTATAAAAAATTCTCTGTAAAGCTATCTACTTTTTGGGGGGGGGTTACTTTCCATCCTACTTCTGTGCGACCCAACCCTTCAAGTACCTCTCTAGCTGTCCTAATATTGGCCCCTTCAGGGCACCCCAGACCCCCTGACAGGCCAGACCCCCTGACATACCATTTCTCCTTGTTCAGTACTCAGCTCCTTAAAAGTGTGGTACACGCTTGCCACCATCCCTCCCAGTGACCTGTTAATTCTGCTAAGTTTGGCTGAAACTCATTGAGGATGAATATCTGAGCTCTTTCAAAGGGAAAAAGAATACTCCCTGGCAAGGGGGTTTCTAATATTTGCTTATTGTAGGGATATAACTGAGAAGTGGTTTCTCTAATTATGATGATTTGGATTTGACGATTGTCACAGACAAAAGTCTTCTTTCTCTCCAGGCTTGAGGAACCCTTCTCTTCCCCTTTACTTTTCTTAATTTTGCCTCTTACATTCAGCCCCCACAACACCTCCTCCATGAAGGTTATTCTACTTTACTCCTGTTTCCCTTGATGCTTGTTTAATTTTCTTACTACATTTACAGGAGGCAACTTGGTAGCACATGTTTTACCTTAAAAAAAATCTCAGCATCTATGGGGCGCCTGGGTGGCTCAGTCGGTTAAGTGTCAGACTCTTGATTTTGGCCCAGGTCACCATCTCAAGGTTTGTGAGATGAATCCCCGAGCTGGGCTGTGTGCTGACAGTTTGGGGCCTGCCTGGGAGTCTCTCTCTGCCCCTCCCCCTCTGGTGCTCTCCCTCAAAATAAATAAACATTAAAAAAATACTTAGCATCTAATTCAGGGCTGGGCACACAGTAGGTAATTAATAAATACTCAATTGACTAAACTATTACAGACATATGAGGGACTCTAACTCTTTTGACTAAATCTGATTGTCATTTTATTAAGGACTCTGAATGCCCACAATAGGACATTCATCATGCTAATTTACTTGACTACCTTTTCTTCCCACAGGAGATTTAGCTATTACAATAAGAGGCCCTTTGCATCTTTATGACTGCCTTTTTGATCCATATATTGATTTTAAGGTTTGTTTGTTGGACACATCACTATATTCCTTACCGTATAAAGAAGACCATCCTCATTGTGAGTTACTGTTTCAGAATCAGGAAACATGATGGATAGACAAAAGGACTGACTAGGTAACAGAGCGTCTCTGAAAGATATTGTGGGAAGCATAACAAAAATTCAGGGTAAAAGGCTTGCATATTTTGTCGACCTTTTAGAACTCATTAACATTCATCTTTGGAGTGTGTGTGTGTGTGTGTGTGTGTGTGTGTGTGTGTTTGCACTGAGACCAGGCTTGCTAATAATCCTACATGTAACTAGAAGCAGAAGCAAGGTTAAAACTACTACCGTGATGCTTTCCTCTTTGGTTTCTCTCTTTCTCTCAAAAAATTTTTTTCGTATGAAGTACAATTGCTTTTAATTCCAAATTACATGACTCCCTCAAGGGATTTGTCAAAATGACAACAATAACAAGAAAAGGTTGGGCTGGGGGCAATTTGAATATAAAAACAGTAAAAATCCGAAAGCAATTCAGAGCCATGCCTCTGTGGGTAGAATTGCAAACAAACTGAATTTGGTTGAATTTTTGCGTGATTACCAGGATCTAAAGATGCTCACTCTTGTTCTGTCACATATTTTCTTAAAGTAAACTGGTCAAAGTGCCTGTGAAATTCTATTAAGCTTTTATCCAAATCTAAGTAGACAACCTCCTTGTTTAGTGAGCCTTTTACCTCAAATTTGAGGTTGCCTTCTATCAAACTAGTAAAATGGAACACGACTCGTGCTAGACACTCAACACCCTTCACGTGGTGTGTTTTTTTTATTCTTTTTTACTATGAGTTATGTAGTCCATGTTATCATGCCGGAAGCTTCCTTAACCTTTTTTATGTTATGATAGGGACCCTCTATCTTTGGGATCTCATACCACTCCTTACAATGGTGACTCCTTGAGAAATGAAAAATGTGTGACCGTGTGTGTCTTTATTCTACCCTTAATGCTGGGCTGATAATTTTGCCATCATGAATTACCAGGTCCAGACTTTTAGGATGAAAATTATTTTTCATTAGAAATTTGAAGGCATCACTCCATTATCTTCTAGCTTCCAAAGTTAATGTTGAGAATATGATGTCAATTTTCCTAATTCTTTGTATGGGGACTTATTTCTTGTTCTACCTCCTGGAATTTTTAAGTATATGGTGTGGATCTTCATTGGTTTTTCGACACATTTTCAAGGACTTTTCAACTGTTTTTTAAAATAATATTTCTTTGATAATTTCCAGATAGACTGCTATTTGGTCTTTTTTACTAAAACTCCTGTTAGTCAGTGTTTTTAAGTTTATTTATTTATTTTGTGAGAAAGAGAGGGAGAGTGAGAGTACTGGGGAGGGGCAGGGAGAGAAAGGGAGAGAAAGAATCCCAAGCAGGCTCTGTGCTGTCAGTGCAGAGCCTGACACGGGCTCCACCCCACAAACCGTGAGATCATGACCTGAGCGGAAAGAAAGTCTGTCGCTTAACTGACTGAGCCACCCAGGCACCCCCCTATTAGTCAGGTTTTGGACCATGGATTTTCTAAATTACCCATCTCTTTTTTTGTTTGTTTATAAGCCCTTTCTTTGTCTTTTTGTACCTTTTTGGGACAACTTTCCTTGTTTTCAATCTTCTTATTCCCTTATTTGATTAAAAAAATTTACTTTCATATTTTTGATTGTAAAGAACTCTGTTTTATTCTTTTATGATTTTTCTTTTATGACACTTTGTTCTTAATTCATGGATCAATAATGTCTTATATCTACAATGATATCAGTGATCGATTGTTTGAAATGTTCATTTTTGTTACCTTTTTTTAACCCTCAATTTTATTCTTTCTCAGTTGGAGACTTCTCAAATGCTTGGTAATTCTTGCTTGTCCCCTCATGTTCGTGCTTCAACACTGATGAGAAGCTTTGTGGGAAAAGTGGGTTTGTTGATTGCCCAGCTTTTCTGTGACCAGCCACGTTATTCTTGGCTAGGAACCAAGTCACTACGTGCACATCTTTTCCTCATTTCTTTAGAGCAGGATCCTCCAGTCTCCCTTCAAGGAAGCATAAACCTGGCTGTTGACGTCACAGAGCTGGCAGGAGGAAGGCATGGATGTCTCAGTGTTTTCTCACTCCCACCTTCTGCGGTCCCCGATGTCCTGGAGTCCTGAGATTCTCAGACTACATTTTTCCATAGAATGTTTCTCAACACTCCTGTGGGAATGAGGGATGGGTAATCATTGAATAGGTTGGTTTGGAGGTTGGGATGCAGAAGAATAAATATTCCTTATAGAGACTTTCAAAATATCCCCCCGTTTTCAACCTTCTTACTCCAGTATATAATTTCCTTACATTCTATCTGGTGCTTCCAACTGCTGAGCTTTTTCTAGGCTCTGCAGGGGAAACTGGAGCCCATAGGTGCCCTCCTTTAGTAGTATTTGGGTTTCACTTTCCTCTTCTATGAAGATTTTTGGCTGCATCTCATTCCTTTTTGGGAATAAGGTTTGGGGTATGTCTACTGAAACTATTTGACCTTAAAAAAAGATTGTTCTTACTGAGAAGCCTTATGGTTATATATGGAATAGATCGGTGTATAGGTTATAGATACCTCAACTAGAAGTAATTTAGAAAATCTATGAGGTTCAAGGTGTCTGGTTGGCTCAGTTGGTTGAGTATCTGACTATTGATTTTAGCTCAGGTCATGATCCCAGGGTTGTGGGATCAAGCCCCATGTTGGGCTTCACACTGAGCATGGAGGCTGTGTGGGATTCTTTCTCTCCTGTACATTCTTTCTCCCTCTCTCTCTCTCTCTTTCTCTTTCTCTCTCTCTCTCTCTCTCTCTCTCCCTCTCTCTCTCCAAAACAAAACAAAACAGAACAAAATCCATGAGGTTCAAAATCCGACCAATTGGAGTTTCAGCAGGGAGGATTAAACAAAAAAGTCTGTATGGAAATTATCACAGGATAATGAAATGAAGGTCAGCATTATGGTGCTTTAGTGTATTTATGATGGAGTTGTTCTCTGTGTCTCCTGTATCTTCAGAGATAGGGCTATGTAAACAGGCAACCTAACTGGAAACACAGATATATACACTGAGAGATGTACACTATTCACATGTCATGATGAATGCTTTTTCTGTAGTGAGTTATATAGGAAGACCCCTGAAGGAATGGGATCATGATGGGCATAGATGGGAAAGTAGGTGGTGGTGGGGGGGCATGTGATGATGGCTCTAACACTGTGGTTTCTAGCTAGACAGGGTGCTGCCTGGTGGCTCCAGGTGTCAGTGTGGGTGAAAAATGGTGCTTTCTTGGGGATGGAGGGGTGCCACCAACACGATTCCCAAAATGGCCCCAGATCCCAGAAGTGTGCTTGTTGTCATACTGGGCTATTGTGAAAAATCTAGGACATCCTTCCCATGATCAGCCCAAAGATAATTTAAAAAGCAAAACACATTTTAGGGTACAAAAAAGCAAACTTCAAAATATGTTTGAAAGAGAAATTATTTCCAGTAGAGTTTACAAATACTGTGCATGACATATGAAGTTAGAATTCTGATCACAAAAACCTTATACAAATGCATTCTTTCATCCCAACTTAATCTGTAGTGATTGGCAGTTCTTCGTAACAGATCATGAATCTTCATGCAACAGGGTGATGTTAGAGGCGAGAGAGAACATCCTGTTTGGTTTTATTTCACTGAGTAGAGCTACGTGACGTTGCTATTTCCAAAGAGTGGCCATCTTCTGCGTGCTTTGTTGCAGACAGCCTTTCTGGCTGCAGTGATTTAGGGGCATCTGAGAGCTGAGTTTGAAAGTGCACTAATACACCATCAGGCAAGCGCCGAACATGACGTCTTCTGAGGCTGGTTTCATTTTGTAGGTTGTGTGCAAGGTGAATTTCAATTGATTCGCCGGATCTACCTGCCTATGTATGTATCTAGGAGATAGGACTAAGCCAGAAATGCTTGAATCAACTTAACACTTGTTCAGGCAAATCAACTTAAAGATAATTGTGCCAGTTCAAATCTGTGACTTGATTGGACTGGACTGCTGAGGGAGAAGCTGAGTGGGTGCACTGCGCAGGCTGGGTCTTCTGGTTTACCTCAGGTGGCTCATTAGCAGGGCTGGAGCACACCCCTTTCGACATCATCTTTCTGTGTGTGTTTGGAGAGGCTGGGACCTGAACAGATGGCCTCGATGTGGGCTCCCATGACTACCAGGCATGCCAAGCAGGCAGATGAGTGATCTGGCTTGTTCCTTCTCTTTTAAATTGCTGTCAGCCAGGGAAAAGTGGTGAAAATAAATCAATGGCTCCCTCCTCCAGACCCAGCGTGTACCTTTCAGTCATCAAAATAAGAAACATCCTGTGGTGGCTGTTGGGTGATTTCTCTGATAGGAAGAGCCCTTCACACACTGGAGATTAACATAACAAATGGCCAAATTGTGTCTCAGAAAGGGCATTTTTTTTTTTGTCAGGGACCAAATGTTGGCACTGAATGGACAACAGCAGGTTTGGAGGGAGCATTGTTTATTCACTCCCAGACTCTTTGTGTCCTTTGTGACTGGGTTCAGTATTTTTGGTAACTGGTTGGTAACTGTTTACATCTCCCATCATTAGAACACAGGAAATCATCAACAGGAATCATGCTGAATATCTCTGGCAGTGCCTTTGTGTTCCTACTGTACTAAGGCCTTTTCTTGTGTAACTTCCATCTTTCTGATTCTCATTGAGTTCAAAGGAAACTGTATAGCAAGGGACTCAGTTTAAGGCCAACGATGTAAACTTCAGTTCCTGTGTAATCTTCAAATATTAACAAATTGACCCTGAGCCTGGCAACTTTTTAGAATCGCACATCAAAAAGTTGGTCCTGGATCAGGACAGTGTGGGATCTTTCATTTTTTAAACTTTGAGAATCATTGCATGATTAAATGCTAATCATTGATATATTAACAAGTTGACCCTGAACTAGACAGTTTCTAAGGCTTAGTTTCCCTTCATTTGGAATAAAGACCCACCTACCTTGTTTACGAATCTATGCCTCATATTCTCACAGATGCAAATTGATTTTCTAGCTATAAATCATGGACCTTGATGTGTTTTCAAACAATAAACATTTCACATATGCGAGAGCCATGTTGGGTTAAGGTAGAAGGGAAGTTTAACTTTTTGGAATGAATCTGATATATATATGGCTTCTCAAATTTGAAAGCTTCATATGGCCCGTGGGTGGCATGTTGGATATCCCAAGACTTACTTAGTGCAGTATGATAATCTAGTTCCTAAATTTTACATAGCTTGACACATAGAACTGGTAATGTTTCTAGAAATACCATAAATAGAAATATCTTCATAAGACCTTTGTGTTGTAATCTGCTTTAAGTTGTCTCACTATTTAGCTAGAAGCATTATGGGACAGTCAGGTCAGAGATTTCAAAGTGGGTCTTCTGGCCTCATTTCTGATTTGGTTATAACTGAGTTGTTTCTTGAGAAATATCACTTATAATGTCTCTTCACTAATGCTTAAAATATATATGCAAAGTAAAACTGTCTAACTTGGGAGGCTTTGGGGGGGTTCTTTATAAAAGGTAAGGAGCTTATATGTAAAAATTATTATTAATGACTGAAATACTTAGAACTGTCAAGTAGGATGGCAACATTTCTACCAGTGCTCGAGAAGAGACAGGTCTGCTGTGAGTTAGTCATCATCTGTGGATGATGTATTTGAGGACATGATGCACAGCAGTTGAATTTATAAAAAAAAAATGTTGGTAAAGCTCTTTTGGAGAAGTCGTGGATTGCAGCCTTAAATTCTGGGAAAATGGAATTTTCCCTTAGCTTTACAAATGTGGCAGAAGGGATCCTCACTGTTTTGCATTTTTGGACTCTCATTAATGCCACATACACACACACACACACACACACACACACACACACATACATACACAAGTGAATAAAATCTGTGATAATTAAAAATGTTACCTCAGATTTAAGACACATTTAAAAAATATTAGCATACAATGGCATCTCAAAATAATGGTTGTTTCACTTCTGCTTCACATATGCATTTTCTTTGGGGTAATGGGCTCTTTTTTCAAATATTTATTTTTTTCTTTTCCTTTTTCTTTTTAAGTATTGTATTTTTAAGTAATCTCTACACCCAATGTGGGGCTTGAACTTACAATCCTGATATCCAGAGTCACATGCTCTTCCAAATGAGCCAGCCAGGTGTCCCTATTTATTTTCTATTTATGGAAATAGAATGTGCCCTTTAGGCCTTGATATCTCAGAACATCCCTGTGAGTCTTAGTGCAAAAAACTTAGAAAATCTCTCTTCTATTTTTTCCTACCCTCCAAATGACAGTCAGCCACCTCACATGCTTGTAAGTTGGTGGAGCCTCCCGATTGTGATGTAAGTACAAAGATGAGGAAAATGAGACCAAAGAGGTGAAGGAGCTCATTCAAGGAGTATTTGGGCAGAACCGTGACCAGAATTCAGGTCACTTAGTTCAGTTCTCGCACAAATATTTATTATACCGGATGCTGCGCTCGTTGCTATTTCTGTGACCTTTCTATTCCATTATGCTGCCTGCCTGTCTCCTCTGGGGGATTTGATCTGTGGAAGTTACTCTTCTTTCCACAGGGAAGCATTTTCTTAGTGCCCCTTCTCCTCACATAAGCTCAGCGGACCTCCTCGGTTTCCTCGTTCATAAATCAAGGATGTTGTGCTACCAGCTCCAGACTTTCTTGATGCTCTCCATCACCCTTTAATCAATTATACATGAAAAACACATTTCAACGCTGAAAATCCTTCATTGTGCATTTCATGTAGCTATGTTCATCACACTGTGTTTTGCTTATTTCTGCTTCACCTTGTTCTTGAAGATGGCATGAGAAATAATGCTGCAACGTCCCTCTCTGATGCAGTGATCAAAGGAAGGGTTCAGTTATTTTAAACAGTTGAGTGCATTTTGCTTTGGGTCCCATGTTGTGAACAAGCCAGGCTTCGTATCACTGTCCTGATTTTCTGTGCCATTTCGGGTGTGTGTGCAGGCACACATCAGCAGCATCATGAGCCATTGTCCTCAGGGCCTAGTGAAATGTGAATGTATAATAATGAGGCAAAAGTTTAGCTAATAAATACAAGCTGATGAGGCACATATGTGATGGAGTAGAATGACATTTGTATTCAGGGCCCAAGGTACTGGGATTATGCCAACATCTCTGTTAAATTGCATGAACTGGAACTATGTCTTTTTGGTGCCTTGGGATATTAAAGTATTAGAAAACAGACCAGTTCAGAATATAATCATTCGAACTGCTTTGTATCTTCTGACAGGGGATAATGTTCAAAGGTGGCCGTTTGTCTGTAGGTTGTTTGCTATGTTCCAAGGATTTTGCTGACTGTTTTACATAGAACATTTTGTTTACTCGTTTGAATGACGCTGTGGCACAGTTGATTATCCACATTTTACAAAAAAATAACACTGAGCTGCAGCAAGGTGAAACGACATGTCCAAGCACTCGATGCTGCTGTTTTAAATTGAGGACTGTGTGCTTCCAAATCCTCACTCTTAATCACTTTGCTGTAATTCTCCCCAACCCACTCATTTATTCACCACATGTTTATTGGCACATTACTGCTTGGGATGCCAGGAAAGCAGAGAATAAAGTAGACAATCCTGATCTTATGGGACTGTTGTTCTTACAGGTAAGAAGGTGAGTGAAGAAGTGGGTGGAATGTTGAGGATGCCACATGAGAAGGCATGGTGACAGGAGCTCAGAGAACAGAGAAGCAGAGGAGGGAGTCGGAAGTGATGGGCCTGCACATGGTACTTTTGAGTAAGGCAGTTGGGAAGGCCTTGCTGAGAAGGTCACACTGGAGCAGAGGCATGAGAAACCAGGGAGAGACCGGAACCAGAGGGAGCAGCAGTAGAGACAACTACTTGGAGTCACGGGCCAACAAATTGGTCTTGGGTCAGGAAGGGTGTGAGATCTTTTATTTGTGAAGATTTTATTTTTTATCAGTGTGTGATCAATCGCTAAATGTGACAGTGTAGTAGAGAAGGGAAGTTGGCTGCTGATGCAGGAGTGAGATGTGAGAATTGATCCCCCCAGTGTTCCAGAGCAGAGGAGATGGGATGGGGCCTAGTCCAGAAGGGGGCATCTTGATCTCAGATCAGAACGTGGAAAATAGGAGGGAAGCATGGTGCTGGCTGACCGAGGGATGAACGTGTAGGGGTCGAGGGCCTTCTCTTCTGATTGCTCCTGTTTCCTCATGGAAATGGGAAAGTCAGATCTTGAGCTGAGGGTGCGGACGGGGAGGCTATGTTGGAAGCCCGAGGAGGGAATAGCCGAGAGCTGTCCTCTGGAAGAGTGGGAGAGTGACCAGAGCACATCTCCACAGTTTCATTGCCTGCCAGCTTTAGGGTCCCCTTGGGGTTTGCGGTTGTGCATTTAGAGTGTTATTTCTGGGGGGCAACCAGGCATTTCACCGGATCAGGATGCACAGAGCAGATGGGAAGTTGGGTTTAAATGTGGTCAGGGTTTTGCTGGAAGAGTGTAATAAAGAGGTCTACAATGTGGCCGAGAACTCTGATGGTAAATTGGTCTTCTTCTTTTTTTTTTTTTTAGCAGTCATTCTGAATGTTGTGAGATGCATTCTTACAGGAAATCCCTTGCCTTCCCCAAAGCAGCCATTTCTCCCTGAGGAGAAGGGCCAGTCTTTGCCTAAGTCCACATAGGGAAGGGCCAGAGCGCTGTTTTTGTATAAATTATGTAGTCCAAACTTTTTTAAGTCTTCACTTGAATACTTGTTCTTTTTGTTTTATTTTGAATGGTCTGCCATCATGGTCCTTCTTCTAGTTTCCCCAACTTGAAATGTAGAAGGCTTTTGGTCTCCCTGGGAGTAGGGTTGAGGTGTAGAGGCAGTCAGGGCTCACCTGTACACTGACTTGAAAC
Organism: Panthera leo; assembly: GCF_018350215.1. NCBI lineage: Eukaryota > Metazoa > Chordata > Mammalia > Carnivora > Felidae > Panthera > Panthera leo. The sequence goes on along the minus strand of NC_056679.1, from coordinate 72,715,199 downwards.
CAGTTCAATAAAGTGTACACTTAAAAAAAAGAGGTAATAATTATGAAATTGAAGCTGGAAAGGTAGGAAGTGAGGATGTGGAGGGTGGGTGATGAGATCCATGGAATGTAAGCCCTGGGAGGGCCTGAGGGTGAGGGACTGAGGTGGGAAAAAGGAGCTGGCAGTGGGATGCTTGATGGTGAAGTCTTCCTGGCTAGAAACATAGGTCTGAGCAACTGAGGTGGGGTGGGGAGCAGAGTCATTGGGGGAAAAGGTGCAAGGGCCTGAAAGACCACAGTTACCTGGAAAGGAAAATCACCAATAATTATTTCAAATTTTCTTTTTTTAAAAATATTTTATTTTTTAAGTTTATTCTGAGAGAGACAGAGAGAGAGAGAGAGAGAGTAGGGGAGGGGCAGAGTGAGAGGGAGAGAGAGAATCCCAAGCAGGGTCCTCACCGTCAGCACAGAGTGATTGGGGGCTCGATCTCACAAACTGTGAGATCATGAGCTGAGCCAAGATCAAGAGTTGGATGCTTAAAGCACTGATGCTTAAATCTCTAAATCAGCCACCTGAAAAGGTGCCCCAATTTCAGGTTTTCTTGAGATTGAAAGTTAAGAAGTTAAAAAGTTAAAGAACTCCAACAACAGAGGAGTCATGGCCACGGGTCAGCAATGATTATAAGGAGCAGGTTGTCGATACATTTTAAGGGAGAACAGTCTGCTCACACTGAGTCTCGCTCACAAGCCATCCTGAGGAGCTGTGGGTCTTTTGGGAAGGGAGGGAAGGTAGAATCATCTGGCAGAGAGGAGAACACCAACCTTGCTTTTGGCACCTTCCTTTGGATGGTGCGTAAAAGGAAGCAGCCTTCACTCCCAGGGCTAAGAAGGAGTGGAGCCCTCAGAGGAGAGCCAGCTCTCAGTCTGGAGCAAAAAGCTAAGTGGGAAGAGTCAGAAGGGTTTGAGCAAGAAGGGGCTGTGCTCATCAGCACGGATACTGAGCTAGGGTGGACACAGTGGAAGGGTTTCTGGAGTTGGGGCATGGTGGGTAGGGCCACCAGGTGGAGAGCCGGGTGGGATGGCAGTCCCAGAGACGGAATGAACTGGAAGTCCTGGGCTTCCTAAACGTGGAAAATCAAATTAGGTGCCATGGCTCCAGGCAGATGGCAGTGGTGAGGCTGGGTGTGATGAGAGGAGGGAGGGAGGTCTGTCAAGAGCATATAGGCTTTGGGGTTTTCCTGTTACTGCAAGCAAGGGTGTTAAGGCTTGTTGAAAATCAGTTTCACTTGGAGCACCAGGATATCTGGAATGCTCTTCTAACTCCTAGAACATGAGCAGTGTTAGAGAGCACTCTTAATTTATACTAGGCATTTATACCAAGGACCTTGTTTTCTTCATTTGTGAGGACGCCCAGCTGTGCAACTGCAGATCTCTCCCCTGTAGCAGTCTGTGCTCACAAAGGAAGAAAATCACAAAGGATAACAAACGTACGACAATTAACTGCAAACCTATTATCTATATGGGGAGGGGGGCACGGGGGAGGGGAGAGATAACAACATATTTAGAGGTCAGTTTACCTAGAAATATGGAAGACAGAACATTCAATCTGGGGGACAGATTTCACCCATTTTTGTCAGACCATTAACAGAATTTTATAGCCACCTGCAAAGAATGATTTTGGGGAAGCTCTGTAGCACTTTTCACAATGTTCACATATGGTACATGTTCAAAACACTTGTTATTGTTTTCATTTTTTGTTGTTTTTTCTCTTTCTTTCTTTCTTTCTTTCTTTCTTTCTTTCTTTCTTTTGAGAGAGAGGATGCAAGTGAGCGAGGGGCAGAGAGAGAGGGAGAGAGAGAGAGAGGCTCTGCACTGTCAGCGTGGAGCCCAAAGGGGCACTCGATCTCATCCAGTGTGGGGCTTGAACTCAAGAACTGTGAGATCATGACCTAAGCTGGTCTGATGCTTAACTGACTGAGCCACCCAGGTGCCCCCAAAGTATCAAAATACTTTTGATCAATAAATGAATAGATGAATGGATTGATAAAGTCCTTGTGAAAGTCTTCAACTTTTAAGATTATTAACTTGAATAAATGGCAAACATTTCTTGATGTTACAATTCAAGTATAGAATGAAGCAGTTGAACTTCATTGCCTTCAACTCTAGAAGGGGGAATGGACAACAGGAGACAGGAGACTCTCTGATTGGTGAAAATAGGGAGGAAGCTCAGGAAATGTCCTTTTAACTTGTTACCCATGTTGGTGAAGAGAGGCTCTTCCTGGGTCATAGATCCTTGGATCACATCCTGGTGGCTGTTCTAGATCTTTTTGTTGATCCTTCCAGTTGCCTTTATGCTGCCTTTTGCTTATAATTTATTTATTTATTTATTTGGAAATCAGCCCAATCTCTGTTCTCAGGGTAAGTACCGTTGTACTATCAGATAAAAGACCATATAAAAGACATTTATAGAAGTGACTTGGCTACCTGGACATATTTATTTAAATTAAGAGAATCATTTTAGTTGGAGACATCTCTTAGTAACTTCACGGACACTTTGCCATACACCATAGATTGATACAAGAGCTTCTATGAGATAACCATAATTACTAGTGTTGATTTTGAAGTGCCTTCATGTTGTTCTCAGCAGCTCCCCTCCTTACCCCTCTCCTCCCAAATAGTCTGAACCTTTGGATTGTAACAGACATATCACAAAGCAGCCAAATATGAGGGGTTGTGTGCACAATTTTGTATTAACATCAATGTTGCTGAAGGCAAAGAAATAATTTATGTGATTTTGGAGGACCCGGAAGCCTTCCTAAGCTGGCATGCGGATTGCCTGGCATTCTTCGACTTTATTTTGATGAAGATTCCTTGAAATGTGAGCACAGATGCTGGGAGGCTAATTATCTACTTAACTTTCTTCAGTTGGAGCCTTTAGATTTTGCTGTGTTTATCCTAGGCTAGGTTGACCTATTATTATGGTTTAACAGAAACTTGAGGTCCACCGTGTGTGGAGGAATGATTGGGATTATTACCCTGACTTTTTGTTCCATTCACCTTCCACGGGTGTGTAGTTTATCTGTTTTAGTCTTTACTAAAGTCTTTACTTTAGACTTCTTTTCTAGTCACAATCTCTAGGACCCAGGACCATTCATTCCCTTAGTGTTTTCTCCCTTCCCGTTTTTATTTAAAATGCAGGATTTATGTAGCATATCGAATTTAAAATACTTTATAGTCACTTTGAGTGGTTTTCTTGTGTGCCTGTCCCTCCTGTTACCCAACCCTGCTTCATAACCAATGTGATGAGAGTTGAGTACTTTTGCCTCCTGTCGGCAATGAGAAGACAGTGCTAGGTATGCCTATTCCCCACCTGTTGGCTAATCATTAACTTGTCCCCGGACAATAACTTACAAGTCTAAAGAAACCATTAGAAGGGGGTCAATATTCTTCTTTAAGTTTTTATTTATTTCCCTGTAACTTAGACTATGCAGTAATTCTCTCCTAAGTTTGGCCTGATTATACTGAGTTTTTGTTTTGTTTTGTTTTGTTTTTGTTTTTGTTTTGGCATTGTGAAAGTTTGTAGCTCTAGCATGTTAAATGACATTAAAAAATATTTTCATTGCCCTAATTTCAGTGAAGTTTCTATTCTTCAATCATTTGCATTTGATATGTTGATTATTTGCTCCGAGCCTCTGGGCTTATTCTTTACGTTTTGCATTTGTTATTTGAGATTATGCTCTAAAACTTGAATTAAACAATACTCTGAGTGGCTGCGGATCATTTCACATTTCAATCCCATTAACAATAGTGAGTATAAGTTTCCTTTTCTCTCAAGAAAGCCCAACCAAACGTACAAGGACTATTTTTTTAATTTTGTTTTATTTTGTTTTTGCTTTGAAGCATCACCTGTGGCCGTTGGAGCAAGTATGAAAAAAAATTGGCATTTTAGATTTATTGAATACTCTCTGTTTGTTTACACTAAGTACTGTTTATATACACTCAGCGTGCACCAATGAACAGGTGGACAAAAGCAAAAAAAAAAAAATCTGCTCCATTGAGCCTATATTCAATTTGGAGTAGGCATCTGGTGGGGGGAGGTGGGGATAGGCAAAATGAAAAGCAAACATAGTAAAGTACAGTATCTGGTGTGATAGAGGGTGGCAGAGTTATGAAACAAAGGAAAGCAGGGTAGGTAGGATTAGGAGTGCTGAGTGAGGATGAGGTGGTAAATTTTTAATTTTTTAAAAAGTTTATTTGCTTAAATTTTAATGTTTGTTTATTTTTGAGAGATTTCGAGTGAGAGCAGGAGAGGGGCAGAGAGAGAGGGAGAGAGAATCTCAAGCAGGCTCCACACTGTCAGCCCAGAGTCCGACGCAGACCTGAACTCATGAACTGCGAGATCATGACCTGAGCCAAAGTTGACGCTTAACCAACTGCGCCCCACAAAGTTTGTTTATTTTGAGAGACAAAGAGAGAGAGAAAGAGAGCAGGTGAGAGTGAGAGAGAGAGAGAGAGAGAGAGAGAATCCGAAGCAGGCTCCGTGCTCTCAGAGCAGAGCCCAATGCATGGCTCTATCTCATGAATCATGAGATCTTGACCTGAGCTGAAATCAAGAGTCAGGACACTCAACCAACTGAGCCACCCAGGCACCCCGCAGATTTTAGATTTTAAATAGTAATGTTGGGGTAGGTCTCTCCAAGAAGGTAAGGGCATTCACCAGGACAGGATCTGGAAAACAGATTCCGGGTGGGGGTAACAGCCAGAGAGCAGCTGGCTGCACATTCAGATGATAAGTACCAGGGCTGCCAGGATAGCTGAGGGGCAGAATGGAAGAGAGTGTGATGGAGACAGCCTCAGAAGGAAGATCTTATCCGAGCGAGGCATCTGTCTGGGAATGGCCCAAAGCGGTCCTGTGTGGACTGTCAATAGTGTTTCTTGTCAACAAGAGATAAAAATTATTTCCTTGTAATATTTTTCTTAAAAAAACATGTATATACGTGTATACATGTATACATATACATATATACGTGTATACGTATGTACGTATGTATGTATGTATGCACGTATATACATACGTATATACATATACATATATGTATATACGTACATACATACGTACACATGTATACGTATATACATACATACACACACACATATATATATACATATATATACATATATGTATATATATGTATATATATATATATATACACTTTCTTCTGTTGGTAATCTTGATCTGATTGGACACTTTTTGCTCCTTTCAAAATTCTTTGGAAAAAAATAATTCCAGGTATGATTAAAAACCAGTATAACCTGGGGCACCTGGGTGGCTCAGTCGGTTAAGTGTCTGACTTCGGCTCAGGTCATGATCTCGCAGTTCGGGAGTTCAAGCCCTGCCTGTTTCAGGTTCTGTGTCTCCCTCTCCCTCTCTGCCCCTCCCTTGCTTGTGCTCTCTCTGTGTCTAAAAAATAAATAAACATTAAAAAAAAATTAAAAAAAACCCCAGTATAACCCTTTCATCTTTCTCTGGCGTCCTTTATTCCTTGTTTCTGCTGGTGATATTTGAGAGCTGTTTGTGGAAATCTGGCCCTGTTTCCTTTTTTCAGGTTCCTTCCATTTCCTTTAAGCATTTTCTCTTTGATGTACTTTGATTTCAAAGATATTTCCTGTTTTTTTTTCTTTTTTTTTTTTTAATTTATGACTGTGCTGGGTGTCTGTGTATTTATGATATTGGGTTGAGAATCAGTAAAGTTTTAAAAAATTTACCTTTACTATTTCTAAAATTATCAGCAGAAATAACACATATGACAATTATATATATCAAATTAGAAATTGATAAATATCAATTAATGATTACCAAATAATGTGGTAGAGTGAAAAAATGGTGGATTTTAATGAGCTATTATTGAAATGTGTTAATATTTGTAACGAGCTTAGAACACACAGCGTTTCTCATATAGAAGAGTAGTATCTGTCTTTTATGGAGAAAAAAGAAAGAGCTGGAATGGGCAAACGCCACACCTCATTTAACCTCAGTTTCCTCACACATGAAACTGGGTTAATTTTGCAGACTGGAGATCATGTGCGCGAGTGTCTTGCATGGTGTCTGGTACCTGGCCAAATAATAATCCTGTTAAGTGACGTTTATCAAGGGCCTGCTCTGTTCCAGCCACTGTGCTAAAGACTTTGCATCCATGGTCTGCTCCCATCCTCATGAAAGCTTCTTGAGAGAAGAAATAGCATCTGTATGGTTCACTGGACTACACTCAGCATGGAGAATAGTGCTTGGCACATATAAATCACTGAATACGTATTTTTTGAATGAGTGAAAAGAAAGCCCATTTTACAGATGAAGAAACTGGGGTTTGGTGAGATTTTTATAAATGTCATATAAATGACTCAAGGGGACACACTGAGTAAATGGTGGAGCCCAATTTTGAACTCAGACGGACTGGCCCCAGAGCCCAAGTTCCTAATGATGACACCAGCAGGCTCTTATAAGTGTTGTATGTGGGGCAATAGAGACACGGCTCTCAACCTCCATTCTCTTAGGTATACCGCTCCTTTCCACCTTTATTTCAGAGTGAGATATAGCATTAGGCACAGTTAATAGCTGTGTATTTTTTAATACTATTTATTAGTATAGCTATGTGTATAGTCCTTGGGTGTAAAAATATTATCATGTCTCTGGCCCATAACATCAGCCGATGGTAAATATGGTAATGCTTTTGAACATATGCATATGCTCCCGTACAGCAACACACACACATAGCACACATGCACGGGCTGCGCATTGGGATCCTTTGAAGATTCTTATACTATATAACTCACTTAAGGTCCCGCTGAGTGGTAGTTTGAAGGCTCCGTGAAGTAATCACTGATCTGGACTAAATTTGTTTCCTTCAGTTGTATGTAACACGTGAAAGAGTGGCAAATTAACATCAGAACCTGAATTTAAATCCCCCATAGGTAAAACATTTTATTGCTGCTAGGAGGTTAGTTTTATTCCAGTATTTTTTCCCTTGATTATTGATAAAGTATCGGTTATGGTAGGCCATGTATCGTTTTTAATGCTCGAAGTTAAAAAAAAATAGATGTCTGGTAAGGACTTACTGCTTATATTGATAGAATTTTTTAAAAAGAAAAGACTCTTGGTAAATTTAATCTAGATTACGGTACAAATAATATGATATCAACTTGACTTGAAGATAAGGTTTTTGTCCTTACCAATGTCATATCAATACTTTATGAATATTAAACCAGCTTTTAATGTATTTTTTAATTAGATAATTCATATGTAAATTATGAAACAGACCCTTTAAGTGTACTCAGTTAGCTTATTCATCAGAAATAAAGACAGGAAACAAAATAAAAAGGAGCAGGTTAATGAAGTATAGAAAACACGATTTTATAACTCCTTTGTAACTACCTGTGATCCTGTTCTCATTTGAAGACTCAGAATTCCAGGTATTCTTAGGGAAATCTGTGACTAATGCAGCTCAAAAGGTCTCAGACTGACGTGTAGCAGTTTTCTCAGTATTTCTCATATAGTGGAATATGTCAAATGCTGACGCAGTATTAACAATAATTCATAAATTGACATTGCAGCAACTTTTTTAACCCTATACTTGGGAAAAAAAATAGAAAAAATCAATGGAGTCAATGCGAACCAAATTGATGTTATGGGCAGAGACCACAGGGGTCGTATTTCACATCTGTGCTGCCTACCTGGTTAAGAAATGCTGGCATAAGGATCCATCTGTGAGAAAAGCAAGGACTGAAGAGGTCAAAGTAAAACATTTCCCCAGCTTTTATTTTGTTTTGTTTTTAATATCCCATATTGAGGGCTTTGTTTGTTTGTTTGTTTTGTTTGTTTGCTTGAAGATGAATTGGGAAGAGTTAGAGACTGAACAGAAGGAGAATGGATGTGTATTCATTTCTTTAATAGCTATCTGGGGTTAGAACCCATGTTTTACTGTCTGTTTTAGGAATGATTCATGCACGTTTTAGTATGACACAACAAGTGCATTAATCTTCTGAAACTCTGGAAATTCCATGTGGCCTTCTGTTTTACATTACTTTTGCAAAGTTAATCATGATAATTGCACCTAAGGGAAATCATGCAGGGGGCAGGGAAGGAGATGTTAAATCAAACCTTTATTTATAAATAGTAGACTTAAAATGTTAGGCAAAGTGGATAATTTTTTAAAGAGTGTGTGTGTCCTGGGGGACCTGGGTGGCTCAGTGGGTTAAGCATCCAACTTTGGCTCAGGTCATGATCTTGTGGTTTGTAAGTTCAAGCCCCACATTAGACTCTGTGCTGACATCTTGGAGCCTGGAGCCTGCTTCAGATTCTATGTCTCTCTCTCTCTCTGCCCCTCCCCCACTCACACTCTGTCTCTGTCTCTCTCAAAATTAAAAAAAAAATTAAAGAGTGTGTGCATCTCAAGGGTCCAGTCATAGTCACTGAAGTATTCCATCTTCATAAATGCCCATGACTCACCACCATTAAAATCGTGGCAGTTATGGGATCCCCAAAGCCGCAGGGATACATTATATATTGGCATTGTGACAGACAGGCCTGATAGGTCTTTCCTATTTGTAATAAATGTGTTCCTGTACTCCATGCCCGGGCATATTTTATTGATTTCCTCCATTACCGTGATGAGGACTCAGTCTTGGAGGTAAAGCATATTATAAGCAATTACAGTTTAAAGTTGCTAAATTGTGAGTATCAAGCCACTGAGTTAACTGCTCAAGGAGTTTCATGGCAATACTCTGTGCGTGTTGGCATGACATTTAGAAAGCAGTATGTAGGTGTGTTTAGAAAAGTTACACTCAGGCTCTTCCTAGAAGGCATAACTCCAGCCCATTAGCTTTTCATCCCAGTGAATGCTGGAAGGGAAAGTGTTTGGTGAGCCACCTAGTGTCCTAGGTGCTTCTTTTGGATCCCAGCGTTCCTGGGCTCCATCTAACCCTGCCTGGATCAGACCACTCTGGCCCGGATCTGCCTTAGGAAATTTGGTCTGTTCCTGGTATGGTTTGGGTTGAAAAAAGTTTTAGAAATTTCAGGTCAGTTTGAACCTTTGGGTTTGAAGACAATTAAAATGTGAGATGAGGAGGGGGTATAAATTATTCTGAACCAATTAATAAGGATGAACCATGATTTTTTTATTAGTTACAGAATCACAAACTACTGGAATGTTCCTGGTTATGAATCAGATGTGGAATATAATTTTGTATTTAGTATGTCCTGCCCAGCTTTAGGAAACACATTGAGGCCTAAACAAAATTAGTGAAATGTAAGCACATTTTGACAGTAGTCCAAATGACCTTTACCTGTCATAATCTCATATGCACATGTACATGAAATTATCAAAAATTGTCCACTAACTTCAAGATTCACCAGTAAATGAAAATCTATACTTATAATGACCCTGGGGGGTATTAAACTTCAAATTCATTAAAAATTATATGCTGATGTAGTTGCATTGTTAAAAACATTATTTTTTTTATATTATAATTCCTTGAAAATTGATCATTATTATATGGTAACTCCAAGTTAATTAAAATACCTTGCCATCTTATTTATCTATGCTAGGGAAATTAAAATAGTCTATATAACTTAATTTTCTAGCAATCAACAGGAATTTGCTTTATCTGATTAATACTGAATCAAAGAATACGAGAACGATAGATTTCAATTCAGTGATTTAATTGAAGACAGATGCAATTCATAGCATGGGTAGGTTTTCCCAAGGTCATCCAGCTGTTTGCAGACAAGGAGAGAAGGGCACTCTGCCCTCCTGGCTTGCACATTCGTGCCCTTTCTATCTATAGTGTGGCAAGCAGAAAATAAAAAATTAAATTAAAAAAATAAAATTGAAAAAAATTAAAATAAAAAATTTTAACACTTTTGAATGGCCCCAAATTTCTGTATGTTTGAACTGTATAAACCACCCAGGTTATGAATTGAGCCCATATTTGATAAAAGCTTTTTAGAATACAACCCTACTCATTTTCATGGGGAGTCTCTGTTATGTAGAGTTTGGTAAGAATTTGGTAGAGGGAACAAAGGGAATAGGAAATGATGTCTCACTACCTAAAGGGTTCATAATCAACATGCATAATCAACATGGCCTCATCAAATCTTGCATTGCTCTTTTCCAGATTTTAGCCCCATTCAAGGATTACGTAGGTGTGGGGGTTACACGGGTGTGGGGCATGAAGGTGAGTCACTAAATGCTGGTAAGCGTTACTCCTGTGCTCCCTGGCTTGTCCTGGCAGACACCTGTTCAAAGAACACATGCTCCGAATAGGGATACCATCTTGACTGCAGCCTCTTACAGTAGCCCCCCACCCCACTTATCCACGATTTTGCTTTCCACGGTTTTACTTATGTGCAGTCAACTGCTGTCAGGAAGTGGATGATCCTCCTGTAGCCTAATGCTAGGTCACAACGCCTACGTCACTCACCTCACACCATCTCATCATGTGGTCACTTTATCATCTCACACCACCACAAGAAGAATGAGTTCAGTACAATTAGATATTTTGAGAGAGAGAGAGAGAGAGAGACCAGTCACGTAAATTTTATCACAGTATATTGTTATATAACAATATTATTGTATCTAACAATTATTTCTATGTTGTATATTACAGTGTGTCTATTTTATTATTAGTTGTTTTTAATATCTTACTGTGCCTTCTTTATAAATTAATGTTATCATAGGTATGTGTGTGCAGGGAGAACAGTATGTATAGGGTTCAGTGCTAGCTGCAGTTTCAGGCATCCCCTGAGGGTCTTGGGAGGTATCCCTTGCCAGTAAGTGGGGGATACATTCTTGTCCCTCTCTTCTCTGGTTGCATGAGAGAATGAGCCTCCAAAAAAAAGAGGGAAGGGGCATGAAAAGGCAAGGTGTAAAACATTGAAGAGAAACTTGGCCTCTTCACCATTTTCTCTAGAATAACTGCAGTCCCACAGCAAAGTCTCAGGATAATCCAGTGTGGCACCAACTGGGTGCAGGCTGGGGATGTGTCCAAAGTGTCTGCAGGGTCCGGAAGGGTCAATCATGTCACCACCTGGAAGAGCACAAAATGTCCTGAAACTTTCACATGATTCTTATCTTACCTGTGAGACTCAGGAGTGTCATTTTGTTTTTTGCAATTTATCACATGCTCTCACACGATCTCTTTTATTTCATGCTCACAATTGGGGTGGCAGAAATCATTCTTTCCATTTTTCATTAGTGGCAGGACTGGGACTCAAATCAGGACTCCTGATTAACTCCCGAACTATTATTCTTTGCAGTACCTTACAGCTGTTTTGGGAGAACACACACACACACACACACACACACACACACGGGCACATGCATACATTTTGAATGTGGAAACCATACAGGTGTGTATCTGTTCACAGATACACTTTGGTAGGTACCCTCAGAAAAATCGCCAACAATTTGGTTTGTAAACTTGGAAGCTATAGCACAATGATTTGGGGATATCAGCAAAGTGGCTTTCATCAGCCTCTCTCTCTCTCTCTGTGTATGTGCACCCACACACACAGTGCTTAGCACATACATATTTATATCTGTGTATCAATCACTATTTTTAGCAATTGTCCTCCACAGACTGCACTGTGGCCATCAGCATAATCCTACAGAGCTAATTGTTTCAGAGTTGGGGTAAGGACACAAGGCCACCTGCCATATGACTTGAGTGCACGGAAAACTCTCTTTCTTGGATCCAGAAGGTCTTTCCTGACATTTCTTGCACTTAAGTAGCAGTTGCACACAATCACAGCTGTTTGGCCAGTAGCAGTGATAACAAAGTTGTTATCTCCCCTCGTTTCCCGGTGGCTGCAGTCGGGGGTAAGTCCTCACTGCAGAACTGCCACGCTGTGCAATATTTGCACGTGTGCTGGGGCGGGTGAGTCGCGGAGAGACCAAGTGACGTCACCATGGCAGGAGGGCGGGCGCTTCCGGGACTACATTCCCAGGTTTTCCCCTTAGCATCCAGAGCCAGAGTGGTCTTAAGCGAGGCGACTGATGGTGTCTGAGCACCTGAGCGGAGCAGGAGGCACGCTTCTTAGTCCAAGCGTGCGATTTCCAGCTTTTGCCAGCTGTGATTAGACATGTAATTGTGCATCTAAATTTAGTCTGCCATTTGCATGTGTAATTAATTATAATATAGTTTGTTCTCTCTGGCCTTCTTTTCCTATAAATGGAATTACTCAGAGACTCTTCTATGACACTAAGATCTTTTTTATAAGTATATATGACATTTTGAAGGATAAGATTAACTGCTATTTATAGCACTGGAACTTCAAATTCAGAGCCTTCTGCTGTGATCAGATAGCAAGGAGTGCCTCTAGTTTTCAGGAAACAGTCTTAGCAACTTTTCCACTGAAGTACTTCTCTCTTCAGTAGGAATCAGTGATCAGTAGTGATCAAGAAAACCACATCGCCCCAAACCAGATAATCAGCCCTTGCTGAGTGAGTTCTTGCAGTAAGGGTTATGCATTCATGTCTTCATTTATTCCGGATGTAGTGGACACCGCCTGCAGTATGCCAGGCCCTGTCTCAGGTAATCCACAGGTGTTGGTTAATGTCATCCGTGGTGTCATAAGTTGAATTGTATTCTTCCCAAATTCATATGTTGATGTCCAATCACCCAGCACCTCAGAATATGACCGTAGATGGAAATAGGGTCATTGCAGATGCAATTAGTTCAGATGAAGTCATATTGGAGTAGGGTGGGTCCTCAATCCAAAATGACTGGAGTCCTTATACAAAGAGGACATTTAGGCACAGAGACACATGTGAAGATGAAGGCAGAGATTGGGGTGATGCTTCTATAAGTCAAGGAGCACTAGAAATTGCTAGCAAACCACCAGAAGAAGCTGGAGAGGGAGTCATGAAACATTGTCCCTCATAACCCAAGAAGGAACTGGCAGTGCTGATGCCTTGACCTTGGCTTCTGGCCTCCAAAACTGTGAGGCAATACATTTCTGGTGGTTAAATTCTCCAGTTTACAGTACTTTGTTATGAGAACCCTAGAAGATGAATACAGCTGGAGGCCTAATTTGGGCTGGGAAGGGCACTTGAAGTTTCAGGATTTACCCTCAAAACCCTCAGGTCTGGCAGCTAATATAGTGTCCAGGGGGCTTCTCCTGTGGATACAGTCCAAGCTGAACTCTGGCTTCTTCTAGCAATTTAGATCTTCCCACCTCTGTGCCTTGAATGGCCCATAGGAGTGTGAGGTATTTATCCCTTCAAGGTGACTGGGAAGGACCACAGAACTCCTGGAGCCTCCTGTTTCTTCCATTTACAGAGAATGCCAAATACTATAATCAATTTTTATGTGATGCCTGATGGTGAAAGAATGGAGAAACACCAGTCTAAGAAGCCAAACATAAAAAAAAAAAATCAAGTATGATTGGGGTCAATTTTGATTTTAAAGGATCCAGAGTGAAAGGCAGGGCTCAGTTACAGCATTAGACTTCCTTGTTGCAGGAGTTTGCAATCTTGCAAAAAAATTGTAGGAAGCTAGATTGGGCAGGGGAGGGTTTACCTGAGTTGAGGAAAGACACTTGTAAATAGAGGGATTTACTGAAAGGACCTGGCAGGAATGAAACAAGGGTTTCTCATGGACAAACTGGACTTTGGAGCCTGGGTGGCAGCCAAGGGGCGTGGGTGTGAGATGAGAAATCAGGTGCTGGGAAGAGGCTGTTCAGGTAAGCGAGGCTCTTCAGGTAAGTCCAGGCACGAAATAGAAGTCAGATGGGTGGGATGCACCTTCCTCAATAGACAGTGGGAGTGGGTCCTACCTGGGAGGGAAGTGGTCAGCAGCTCTCATTCTCTTCTTCCTGTGCTTGTCCAAGCCTCCCAAGCATGTTGAGAATTTGTTCCTACATTTTGGGGACTTTGTAGAAGAAATCAAGAAGGTTTAATTTTTTAAATTAAGTTTATTTATGTATTTCGAGAGAGACGAGACATCATGAGTGGGGGAGGGGCAGGGAGAGACACGGGGGAGAGAGAGAGAGAGAGAGAGAGAGAGAGAGAGAGAGAGAGAATCCCAAACAGGCTCCATGCTGCCAGCTCAGAGCCCACGCGAGATGAACTCATGAAACCGCGAGATCATGATCTGAGCTGAAACCAAGAGTGAGACACTTAACTGACTGAGCCACCCAGGCACTCCAGGAGGTTTAGAAATCACATCTCCAAGCTACAGAGAAAGTAAGAATGCATCCATATTGAGGAAGAATGAATTTTCTATGACTGGAGGCATGTATACCGACAGCAAGCTGCTCTCTCTATATCACGTGTCTGAAAAATGATTCCATGAATTGAATTAATGAATGTGGAATGACCCACAAAAACAATGAGAAGCAGCCATAAAACCCAAAGAAGTACAATGCTCTGGACTCACTTCATACAGATGAACTGCCTTCCACATCTCAGCCATTCCAGAAGAAGTCAGTGTTTAAAACTGATGATCATTATGTTTGCTTTGAGAGAGGGCTACACTGTTTTTACTGTAATTTTTCAGTGTCTCAGAGGTTATAGGATCAGCCTTAGAAAAAAAGTAATTAAAATTCTAACAAATTATGATTCTTTAAGGGGTCTGCCTCAGATATCTGAGCAAAAAGCATATAAAAATATTATAAATGCTAACACCCTGTTTTTCAGCCATGTTTACACACACACACACACACACACACACACACACACACACACACACAGTCCAAGAGAATTACTTCAGACAATCTGTAAGTATATTTTGTTTAATTTTTCTAAGTGTTTCTCAGTGTTTTAATGTATTTAATTTCACAGTGAACTTCCATGATACATGGCAACCCATATGTGCAAGAATTCTCTTATTTTTATTTTTTAATATATTTTTTTTCTAAATATAGTTTATTGTCAAGTTGGCTAACATACAGTTTATACAGTGTGCTCTTGGTTTTGGGGGTAGATTCCCGTGGTTCATCACTTACATACAACACCCAGTGTGCATCCCAACAAGTGCCCTCCTCAATGCCCATCACCCATTTCCCCTCTCCCCTGCCTCCCCGCCCCCCAATCAACCCTCAGTTTATTCTCTGTATTTGAGTCTCCTATGGTTTGCCTCCCTCTCTGTTTATAACAATTTTTTCCCCTTCCCTTCTCCCATAGTCTTCTGTTAAGTTTCTCAAATTCCACATATACATGAAAACATACGATATCTGTCTTTCTCTGACTGATTTATTTCACTTAGCATAATACCCTCCAGTTCCATCCACGTTGTTGCAAATGGCAGGATTTCATTCTTTCTCATTGCCGAGTAGTAGAAACAGGAACCCTCTTGCAAGAATTCTCTTTTGCATGGTCCATCCTTGATGTGCTTATAACTCTTCTCTCTTCTCTGCACTCAAGAAAACCTATTGGGATGCAAGTGGCAGTAACGATGTTGAAGAGATAATTTTGAACCTGCCGTAATTTATCAAAAATACATTATTAATGAATTTTAATATTTTAAGTATTATTGGTAGCTTTGTTTTTGACACCCTCCCCCCACCTATAGTAGCACGTCCATGGTAGTGTGTCATGAAAACTTGGTTGGGTACCATGGCTGAAGCATCAGGAATTTAGGATTTAAGAAAGTTAAATTTTTTACCCAGGTACAAGGCTAACCTTTGTGCCAATTTCCACTATGTTGTAATCCCTGGGGTTTGATATGGAACTTCAGGGGGACTTCTGGTTTGGAACCCTGTGTCTGGAAGGGCATATTTCCACTTAATTAGATTGCACTGGGCAAATGTTTTATTCTTCCCTGAACCTTGTAGCTGTGGGATCGCACAGTACTTACTATGTATCAAACTAGTTATGTCCTAGTTTCTGCTCTTTCACAGTACTGGTATATTCATGAAAGAGTGTAATGTAATATATAACAGTTTTTTTTTTTTTAATATCCTGGGATATTGTAAAGGGGAGTAATTTGCTAGAAAGGTAAGAGAAGGGAATTAAGGCTTTAATAAATCTGTGTTAGGCTCATTGCCTTCTGTATTTGAGGTCTTACTAGTTTATTTCAGGCCTGGGATTCTCCCTAAGGTACATAGGAACAAGCTGATATATTTTAGAAGCATGATATTTGGGACAGAAATTTCCAACTCTTGTATTGTGATATGCTAGGGGATCCTCAGCTATTTCAAGGGGGATTACAAAATATCTCCAAAGAAAATGCCTTTTAAATTTAATTTAATACACAAAAACTCATCACTGAGTCTCCTTTCCTGCACTGGTGGGGTCTGACCTGGACTATGCTGAGTAGCAAGCATTTAAAGATGAGTGGTTCATAGTACCAGCCCTCAGGGACTTTAGTCAAGTTAAAAGACCATCAAAGAATGCAGCGAAATGTTAAAAGTTCTGCCTATAGGAGAGGGATTGTGCAAATGACAGTTCTTGAACTTGCAGTAGGATTTTAAAGGATCACCGTGGCCTTCTCTGCTTAGACCAGGGTGCAGTCTGGGAGGCACCTTGGAAGAGGTCTCTTATGTCCATGTAAGTGTGACTGACTTTTAAAACAATGTGTGTTTTCTTTAGCAAAGATCCTGAAAGTTTGTAATAAGGGGAAAGAGCAGGTTTTATATTTTCTTTTTACCACTACCATTGATTTCTTTGACCTCTTTATTAGGAAAGGTATTTGTATGTATGCATATATATGTTTGTATATGTATGCATATATGTGCCTTATTTGGATACTATATATTATATATATTAATATATACATTATATATACGAGTAATTTTGTAGCTAACGCTAATAGAAGTGAGATCAATGAAACATTATACTCACTCCTGAAACCACAAACACCAAACCCTCCTAGCAGGGCATGAGCAAGTGCTTGATCAGAGCTTGGTGGGAAATTCCCAAGAGTCAGTACACATGAGATGATTCTTTTTTTCTGACAATGGAAACGAACTTTCAAAATAAAAGCAGCAACTCTGTTGTTCTAAACATTTTTGAAATAGCAATTGGCATTTATTTACTTACATGTATATTCACCCATTTATTCAGCCAGTATTTCTTGGTGCTAACTATGAATAATTGCTTTGTGAGTAACTGTTATAATAAAACGAAGCTGCCAGCTCTCTCAGGCAGAAATGGTTTCTGATGAATTGCTGGATCCTGGTACCTTGTACGGTGTTTGGAAAAACATAGACATTCAAGATGTGTTTGGTTGGTTGAAGTGACCTGTGCTGTGAAGACGTGTGGACATGGCCCCTTCACTTCAGGAAATGGATATGGCATCCATTGAGGTCATACTCAGAAGGAAGTAATAAATTGTCAGAATAAGATGTGTGCTGCTTGATTTTGCATATAATAAACCTCTTGGAAAATCCATGGGAAGAAGGACTATTTCATTTGATTAAAACGTGATCATACATGTTGATTGGTTGTAGAGATGCTGGGAACTTTATCAATAATTTCAATTGTAGTATCACCGTGTCAGGCAAACCACATGCTGCTAATTGAGTTTAACTCAAGATACATTTTCCATTGTTGTTTAAGCAGCAAAAAAGACATTTCACTCTTTTTTTTCCCCAATTGACCTCTTGTAAAATGAGCCATTTCTCTTCAATGCGTAGTGCTTCGTGACTATGGCTTGCATGGCACATGGAGCGTTTTCTTAAATGGAATAAACATCTTGGTATTTGCATGGCACCTGTGTCTTTCTGCCTCAGTCTGGCAAAGCTGTTGTTTAATTGCTGCATTTCCTGCCTGAGTGATGAGAGAAACCAGATTTGGTAGTTTCAGACATAAGAACTGATATTTGGTAAATCCATGTTTAATTATTTCCTTTTAAAGCATATTTTTTTCCCTGTCTTGAATAGCCATGCATTATTTTGTGGGGCGATTTGGGAAGTGTTTGTGTTATATTTTCACTCTTTAATTTGAATAGTTGAAGAAATCATAAGGATTGATGACTATGGATGATTTTTCACAGGATTTAATCTGAAGCTTTTAGTAAATATCTCCTTTCATTAAAAGAAAAGAATATATTTGAGTTGGAGATAGAAATAGACATTTTAGGGGTGCTTGGGTGGCTCAGTAGGTTGAGCATCCGACTTCAGCTCTGGTCATGATCTCACAGTTCCTGGGTTCGAGCTCCGCGTTGGGCTCTGTGCTGACAGCTCAGAGCCTGGAGCCTGCTTCGGGTTCTGTGTCTCCCTCTCTCTCTGCCCCTCCCCTGCTCATGCTCTATCTCTCTCTCTCTGTAAAAAATAAATAAAACATTAAAAAAATTAAAAAAAAAAGAAATAGACATTTTAAATGTCATTATGTGATTAATTTAAAAATCACCTAAAACCAGGGTACCTGGGTGGCTCAGTCAGTTAAGGGTCCGACTTCAGCTCAGGTCATGGTCTCACGGTTCGTGGGTTCAAGCCCCATGTCAGGCTCTGTGCTGACAGTTCAGAGCCTGGAGCCTGCTTCAGATTCTGTGTCTCCCTCTCTCTCTGCCCCTCCTCTTCTCTCTCTCTTTCTCTCTGTCTCTCAAAAATAAATAAACATTAAAAAAATCAGCTAAAACCAAAAATTATAAGTGTTTTCACCCCCCACCGTGACCCAACAATGTAGCCAGTGCATTGCTGAAAGAACCCCTGAAGAATCTCTCCTTTGGATCACTTTGCAATTCCCACACTAAACCTCACCATTTCCTATAAAATCTAGGCTCTTTCCTAAATGCTGATATTCATTCTTATATGCCTTTCCCTGTAGGTACAATGCTTTTGTCACAGATCAGATGATAGACTCCCACTCATCTTTCAAGATGAAGCTCAAATGTTACCTTCCAGGTCTCAGACAGTTTCCGAGCTGTTGCTGTTGTAATTTACAAAGAAACCAAGCACATGCTTGTAATTTGATTACTTGCTGGCCTTCCCTGCCTGTGAGTTCTTTCTGGTGCTGATTGTGTTTTATGGTGGGTTGTACCTTCAAGGCAAAGTGCCCTTCACAGCTGAGCTTTAATACGCTGTTGAACTTACTGTTGGCTAGATTAGTGAGAAGCTTGCTATAGAGCCTTGCTTGCTACTTCTTTTCTCCTTGGAGAAACCTAAAGCTATCAATGTTTTGCAGATTCTCCTTTGTCCTTGAACTAAATATAAATTTGCTCCTGTGGCTGTGGCCCAGGAAGGGAAGGGCTGGTCTGCATGCAGTCGTATGGCCAAGGAGAGGACCCCCTCGTTTTTCTCAGGTTTTGCGTCTCTACTCACCTACCTTCTTTCCGCACAGCCCAGGGACGCCATGCATGGGGACAGGAACAGTGCTTTGGTGTAAGATCTAGTTTCTTTATTCTCTATATGTTTCTGGGGACATTGTTGGTACCAAAAATAATCAGCAATAGCTTCCTGCTGTAGGCAGCTCTCAAACCTGTGTGCCCTGAAAAGAAAAATAAACTCTTCCAAGTATATATAACCACTGTTATATTTTTCCTAAGGCTAGCACTGAGTGTCTTCAGTTTTAAACTATCCAGGATGTAGTTGGAATACCTAACAGTACTGGATTGATAGTGAACTGACTTATTGCTAGCAATCAGTGTCTGTGGGAAATACAATTTCTGGTGGATTTGATTTGTTAAAGAATATACAGACATTTCAAACCATCTGCCCAAGTTTCAGTCTTATTTATTTATTTTTTTTATAAAAGATTTTTGTTTTTGCTGACCTTTGGTAATTGCTGAATTCCCTCCCTCCTCCTCCCCGCCCCCCCGCCCCAGAAACATTGATGACCTTTAGGCTCCAGAATCTCTTGTAAGAATTGAATGACATTATGTCAGTGAAGGCTCTGAAAACAAAATAATAGTATTGTCCAGATGTATGCTGTTCTAAATTCTCTCCCACTTAAGGTATCCTTTTCTTGCTTCATGTGCTTTAAGAAGTCAGGCTTACCTCTCTTTGTCTAGGTCTAGTGCATGGTTTGTTATGTAATCTGGTGGAGATGTGGTGAGTACTAAAAGGAGGACAATGATGTTTCTGTAAATGATGGGGGGACCTCACCAAGACTGGAGTCCTTACTCAGCAGATGGCAAACTGAAACTTATAAAAAGGCAAGCAGTCCTTCGCAGCATAACTAAACTAAAAGTTGAATCGCTTGTTTCTTTTTTTTTATTTAAAAAATTTTTTTTAACATTTATTTATTTTTGAGACAGAGAGAGACAGAACATGAATGGGGGAGGGTCAGAGAGAGGGAGACACAGAATCCAAAACAGGCTTCAGGCTCCGAGCTGTCAGCACAGAACCTGACATGGGGCTCAAACCCATGAACCGTGACATCATGACCTGAGCCGAAGTTGGCTGCTTAACCGACTGAGCCACCCAGGCGCCCCTCGAATCGCTTGTTTCCTAAATGCAACTTTTATGAACCCATAAACGTGAAAGAGGGAAATGTAGTTAATACCTTGGAAAATAGGAATGAGGATCTCCATCCCCCACTTTTTTTGGGTGTAAGCTCTCTTGTGTGAGTTATATTAAATAAATGTTGGAAAGTGTGAGACCCTGATAATACTCAAATACTTGTTTCTGTTTGGCTTGCTTCATTAGACAAAAGAAACTTTTAAGCACATTGGTAGGTTTTCTACTTATTCTTATGTTTTATTTGGTAAATGTTGTGATCCATCATCTGTATTTCTAAGAAATAGGAAGAGAAAGGCCATAACTTTCTCTCATCTTTGCTCCCAGATGTTCCAGAAGAGTGTATGTTTGTTGTTGTGCTTTAGAATAGCTCAGTGCTGTGTTCATTTAAAACATCCTGTTTTATACACAGGTTTTTTTTTAATGCTCTGCTTTGCCAGTCCCTTGATCTCTTCTGCCTACCTCCCTTCTCCTCTCCTTTCTACAGCTTTATTTTTGGTTATTGGTAGTATGACAGTACTTCTGAATTGCAATGGTGGTGTTTTTCCATACCTCCAACCTGTCCTGTCCCCAATTCATGAGGTGACTTTTAAATTGGCCAGAAGCAGCTATGGGAAAGTATGGATGTTTGCCAGCAGAGGCCTTATAGCTCAAATAAAGATACCGGACTTTTCTGGGGAGAATCATTGACGAAACTTAGTTTTGCTTTAAGAGCTCATAGAAAAGATGTTTTCTTCAGTACTAATCAGATAACTGTACCTTGTAGTTCATAAAGCTCAGCTCTCCAGGGTCCAGAAACCAGGGCAAGAGAAACTCCTAATGCAATGTGATCTGTTTATGACCTTCTTAGAAAAGAACGTCTCCGTTCTCCCTAAGGAATGCATTTTCAGATGCATCTGTCCTCATACCCTTAAGAGCTAACCTCTTGCCTTGGACCACACAGAACAGAATGAATAGAGATGCAGCTAGTCTATTCAGATGGCTGACCAAATCTTTTCTGAAGTCTGTGTGTGTGTGTGTGTGTGTGTATGTGTGTGTAAATGAACGGAAGTGGGCCATATGGGACACAGCTGGTAATATCAACAGAGGTAATGCTGGCATAGTAGAAGGACACAGGCTTGAATTAGGTCATGCCCTGGATGCAGTTCTCAGCTCCTGAAGACGAAACCCTGGCAGTCACTTCCCACCCCCAAGGGGGAACAATCTGGTCTGGCATCTGGACCCAAATGATTGGTTAACTCCTAAAAGAAGGAACCTCAGGCCTGATGGAGACCAACCTTCCTTCACCAGGACTTGGGGGCTTGTAACCTCAAAGGCAGAGGAAGCAGGTATCTCTTGGCAGTTGAAGAGAACAACAGAGAAAGACAGGAGGTTTTATTCCTTGCCTCCCTCTATCTCCTGGCTCAGAAAGACACTCTCCTGTGCCTCGTGTGCACACACTCTGAGGACAGCGGCAACAAAGACACATAGGGAAGCATGGCTCAGACTCAAAGGGGAAAGACTCGGTTCTAATTTTAAAAAGTAAATTCTCTTCTCTAATATTTATCAGCTCCATTCATTTCTTGCACTCTTCAAGGTTACTCCTGATGTTCAAATTCTAGGATTCTGTCTGTTAGGATTCTTAACTTTCAATAGCTGACAATCCAAATAAAGAATAGAAAACAAAAAGACTCTAAGTAAGGAAAGGGAAAAGGGTGTATATTTGTGTGTGTGTGTGTGTGTGTGTGTGTGTGTGTGTGTGTGTGTGTGTTTCACTTTAGCCAGGACTAAATCAGGCAAGAATAAAACTATGCTCTCATTTCCCCTTCTTTTCATCTTCTGGACTCATTAGATTTGAACCTTCCATGGTTTCCCCACTTAAAAGCCATGCCATTTAAATATAATCATCATAGAACTCGAAGGAAACAAACTTTTCATTTTATAGGGTAAGAAAATGAGTTCTAAATTGGGGAAGTGAAAACTTAGGGTCGCACAGAGATGTTGCAGGCAGAGAGCACCCTGTATATTTAGTGAGAGAGATCTATGTGTGGGTGAAAAAACTGAAGGTTGTCAAGACCTTATTGATGGTTTCCATTGAATGCTGGATTCACATTTAACCGGTTCAACAGTAACTGAGATTCGAAGACTAAGCCAAATGCATGGTGAAGGTTCAGAGAGGCCTCTGGCATCATTTAGGAGCACAGTGGGGAATGAACTGAGATCTGTGCTCTAAGAAGCTTATGATTATTTAATTCTGTAGAATTTTCATTCATGTCATCCCTTTAATGGGCGAATATACAGTTTTATTGCAACTTCTGCAATTTTGCAATAGAAACACTGGTTTCAGCATTCTGTTTGCTAAACATTCACTGCTCTTCCCCATTTCTGCCATTTACTATTGAATTTACCTTCTTGTGATTCATGCTTTGTCCCCAAACTGCACGATGCTTTGGTGTAAAGAAATATCACCTATGGGCAGTAAAATTCAACTTTCTCCATCATTGGATTGCTAGCAGGATCCAGGCAGAATCCCCCTTTGCTCTCCCGTACTGCAGAGTGGGCTGAAAAGCTGCCTTTCCCTGAGCTGCTGAGTCCCAGCCGGTAGTCCTGTCATTTCAACCGGTTAAATAAATGTCTTTACCTAGCTGATGACAGCATCGGGTTTGGAAGAGTTCCAGGGCCTCCTTTGTGCTCGTAGGAAAACGTGGTGGCATTTCTAGGCGTGCTGTGTGTTCAGGGAGTTTGGTGCAGTGCAGCATGCTTGTGTAATAGCTCCGTGGCCATGCTCGGATCTGCTCATGGCTCCACTCGAGAGAGTGGGAAGCACTCACTCATTTATGTGCGAGGGGATGTGTGTGTATTATATGCATGCATACATTTGTGTGGGTGCCTGTTTACTTTTCTTTAAATCCCATTAACCAAATGTCAAGTACATCTGAGGTTACTTACTTAGCAGGGTTACTATTTCTGGTGTCCCATTTTTATTCAGGTCTTGGAAAATTCACTACATTTTTGCTGATACTTTGGAGTGCTCTTTTTCCAGGGTCTTTTTTTTTTTTTTTTTTTTTTAATATACGTAGGAAACCCTCCTAGTTTGTTTGTGAGTGGCTCTGGCACCAGGTACAAGGTCTGCTCCTGTGCTGCTGTCCAGCACCTTGCCTGAATCTAGACGTTCTTCTGGTGCCAGAATAGAAGTCAGAATGAAGAAGATATTCGGTATTTCATAGACCAGTCTTCTTATTTTACAGTCGGAGGTGGATAAGAGAAATGACTTGTTCAAGGTCATTCATTTAAGACCTGGCTCTGCTGACTTTCAGTCCGATTCTTTTTCTGACATAACTGCATTGGCCTTTTCTAGAAGATTATGAGAAGTTGGTTGAATTTCCCCTGATATATCCTGTAAGTTTCTTTGGGGCCCTGGCTGTCACCCAACAGATCACTGAAGCTCCTTTAACTTCTCTTCAAAATTATAAGGTTGAATCAATACACTCAGATAAATTATACCTGTTCAGGTGTTTCTTAATGCTCATCATACTGATTTTCACATAGTAGGTACTCAATAAATGTTTATTGAATCAGTTTTGTCATCAGGATTGAATGACAAGTGGGAAAATGACTGAAGCTTTTTGTTATTGTTGTTAAATACAAATATTCCCAGTTGTTGACTTGGCATATTTGAAGCCCACCATCTGCCATCGGAGAGGATCTCGAGTGTCCTTCGGGAGAGATCTGGCTTGATTCAAGTGTTTGGAAAGGCTTTAACTAAAACACTCTTCTGAAGATTGTTCAGAAAAGGACATCCTTGAGCAGCCAGCCGTACATTTGTGCTGCTGGCCCAGACTTACTGGGCTTCTCTAGCACACACTGGATGGTTAAGAGGCTCTGTTCCGGGGTCAGTTCCAACCTCAGCTGTTTGTTCATTGTAAGATGCCTAGTGGGTTATTGAGCCTTTGTTAAGTTGCGGGTTACTCGTCTGCCAAACAGGGTGCTGTTGGGGCAGCCGTGTGCGAATGAATGGGAGCTGCATGGCCTGGTGCCTGAACCCAGCAGGCTCCTGATAAATGCTCACTGATATTAGGGAGCTGCTCTGGGGATTAAGTGATGACCATCTGCATGAATTTAGCATATTACTCACATCCTTTGTGTCTCAGTTCCCTCATCTGTAAAATGGGGATGATAATGGGATTTGCCTCATTGAAGATTAAACGAATCAATACATGTACAATGCTTAGGACAATGCTTATCACCTACTGACATACATACACACATATTAAAAAATATCAGTGATTATTCTTGCTATATAGAGCATTTTGTACAATAATTAGTGCCTGATATTAACTCAATAAATAGTAGCTCTTCTTATTTTTTTAATCTGTTCTTTCCTTTTAGAAGAACTGGTCCATAAAACTAAGTGGTATCACTGTATCAACATTTCTGAATCTTGAACAGCATTTGTTTTTAGTGGGACAGGTTATAGGTCTGTATTTGTTACTCCCTCTTTAAGACAAAAAGAGAATGTGTTGGTGTATTAGCTTTCTATTATTGCTGTAACACATTACCACAAGCTTAGTTGTATAAAACAATGTAAGTTTAATATCTTACAAGTCAGTAGGTTGGAAGTCCTACTGACTAAGGTCTCATCTAGCTAAAATCAAGGAGGTGGTGGTCTGCATTCCTTCCCAGAGGTCACTCACGTGTTGGCAGGATTCAGTTCCATGTGGTTGTGGGAGCTGGGTCTTCGCTTGCTTGTTGGCTCTTAGTCATGAGGTTGGAGATTCTTATAGATGGTGTTGTCTAAAGGCTCAGTGGGTGTGGTGGCTTGTGTGGGTTTTGTTTTTGTTTTTGTTTTTAAATTTTGTGGACTTGGGTTCTTGCAAAGTGAGGGCCTCTCTCCCTCCTTGCGTGGAGCTGGTTATATCTCACATCTAGCTGCAGAGTATCAGATGCCATTTTGTGCCGCCATTTCTCTGACCACAGCCAGGTTACATTCTCCACCTTATTTATTTATTTATTTATTATTTTTTATTTTTTTAAAAAGTTTATTTATTACTGAGAGACAGGGAGATGCAGAGCATGAGCAGGGGAGGGGCCAAGAGATGGAGAGACGCAGAATCCGAAGCAGGCTCCAGGCTCCGAGCTGTCAGCACAGAGCCTGATGCGGGGCTTGAACTCACAAACCGCGAGATCGTGACCTGAGCTGAAGTCAGATGTTAACTGACTGAGCCACCCAGGTGCTCCACATTCTCCACTTTAAAGGACACATGTAATTAGATTGTGCCCACCTGGATCATACAAGCTATTCTCCTTTCCTCAAGGTCCTTAACCTTGATCCCATCTTCAAAGTCTTTTTTTGCAAAGTATGATAACATATGCATAAATTCCAAGGATTAGGATGTAGGCATATTTGGGGTGGGGAGGCATTATTCTGGATACTACAGTTAAAACACATAAAAAAATAAAGAAGACCTCATTAATTGTGCAGAGTTCAAAGTAAGTATAGCATGAGCTCCAAATTTCATTGTTTAATACCTTGCCAGAAAACATGCTAATTTCTTTCTTCATTCTTTTGGTCTTATGGGCCCTTAGAGACACATTTATCTGATGCTTACTCTTTTAGAGACATTTCTAGCACATAGTCTAATTTCATAGAAGCTTCAGGTTTGTGGCATACTGTCTACTCTTGCCTTATGAAAAGTCAACTATCCATCAGGAGCCCTTCTGCTTAAAGGTCAAGATCAAAGGTCATTGTTCCATCATGTCCTTTTTTGCAGTGCTCTGTTCAGCCTGTCTATTCCTTATTTCTCTTGAGCATTTAGGATTCTTCTCTGTCTTAGCTTCCATCATCTGTGTTCCCTCAGTTGTGACATGTTTTCCCTGGCAGTGGTCTATGTACACGTCTGGGTCTCCTGCTGCGCTCTGAGCACCTTCATCCCCAGGATGGTTCCTTAAACTCCTTTGTGTCCTTGGTGCCAAATACAGTGGCTGGCAGAAGGTAAGTAGGGAAAATGTGTGGGTCGTATTCTGTGAGCTGGTTAGAAGAGTAGGATTTCTCTAATCTGTCACATAACCATTATCTATTGACCAAACACAGGATGCAAAACTTGGGACCAGAGGCAGAGACATTAATAGACACAGTTCTGGCACCCCAGGGGTCTGCAGCCTAATTTCTAAGGAAGCATCAAGTGATACATCTAACAAAATGAGTGGTATATTCCCATGAAGAGATGAATGCTAAGTGCTTTATTTGAGGGCAAGAGAAGCCATTGAAATGATTTAACTCTTAGCTATGAAATGCTTTTCCAGAACTTCAAAATGGAAGCCAAATATTGTTTCAGGTCTTCTGTCTTCAATTTCAGAGTTATAACATGTTTTTTTCCTGTAATGTATGATGTATCATGGTCAGAGTAAATACTGGCAATATTAGGTGCCTCTATATGTACATCATTTCATCTGTTTACTTGAATATCATTTTTTTAAAATTTTTAAGCATTTATTTATTTTTGAGAAACAGAGAGAGAGCATGAGCAGGAAGGGGCAGAGAGAGAGAGGGAGACACAGAATACAAAGCAGGCTCCAGGCTCTGAGCTGTTAGCACAGAGCCCGATACGGGGCTTGAACCCATGATCCATGAGATCATGACCTGAGCCAAAGTTGAACATTCAACCGACTGAGCCACCCAGGCACCCCGCTTACTTGAATATCTTAATATTGTCTGCAGTTGGCAATTTGAGTTCACCTGGTAGAGGTCACTCTTTTTAACATTAGTCCAAGGAGCATCAGTCTTGTAACTCAGGCAACAGAAGGGTTAGTTGAGAATGACTGATATCATATACAGAATGACTTATGTTTAGATTTCTAATTAGTTTCCCAAAACAAAACAAACATATTTATATAAAAAGTATAAGTAAGCCATTACAATTAATTAATTACAATGCAATTCTGGTATTAACACCAAATTTTCAGCCTTAGGGTGCATGTTTCTCTCTTGGTCCTGATATTGATATTTTCTTCAGAGTTATGGCCTGGCATTGTCTTTAATCTTCTGTTTCTGTCCTATACCATCTAAATTCAGTTGATTATTATTATATTTTTAAAAAGAGTCATTGCATTAATATCAGAAAATAATGGTTCTTAATGTTTCTCAGAGTTCAAAGTTCAAAGTCTTTAGAGCTCTATTTTCTATAGTTGAAGATATTTGTGTTATTACGCACATTTATTGAAATTCTGACATTTAAGACTATACTAAAGGTCAGGAAAAGTCAGCTAATAGCTGTTTTTTGTAAAACAAATAACCCATAATCAAAACTCTAAGCTTTGTAAAAAGACATTATATCTGTCTGATATACCACATATATTTGAATGGTGGGTTGAATTTATACACAGTTTTTCTTCTTATACAGCTCATGACTTTCTAGGCTTACTTTTCTTACAAATAGATTTTGCATGCATGTTGTTTCAGTCACAGTTTCTTGTATAACAAATTACCTACAACTCCGCGACTTGAAAGAAGAATAAACATTTGTCATTTCACACAGGTTCTGTGGGTCAAGAGCTCAGGAGTGTCTTGGCTGGGTAGTAGTCGCTCAGGGTCTTTCGAGGGGTTGCAGTGGAGATATTGGCTGCAGATGCCGTGATCTGAAAGCTGACTGGGTCTGAAGAATCCTCTTTCAAGATGGCTCATGCATGTGGATGACAAGCTGGTGCTGGCCGTTGATAAGCCCTTCCTACCTTGACTTCTCAGGGCTGCCTTAGTGTCTTCCTGACACGATTGCTGGGTGTCCTCCGGAAAGAATGATCTACGAGTATAAGGCAGACCCTATAATTTCCTTCAGGACCTAGCCCCAGCCACACAGGTCTGCCCTATTAAAAATGGGAGGGAGCTTTAAAAGAATGAATATGCAGAGGCGAGATCACTGGGGTCCTCGTGGAGGCCAGCTGTCATACACTTATTCTTCTTTCTTATTCCCTAAGCCTATCTGGATGTGTAACTGCTGATTCTTCATCCTTAGAAAAAATAATTTCTATTTATTTAGGCTTGAATTGAGAACCCAGCTAAGGTAAACATCAGGAGTTAAGAGAACATAGGTTTAATGGTACTGGAGATAGTAGGACTGGATTCAGAATCAGAGTAGCAGCAGGAATCTGGGTCATGGAGATAAGTCCAGAAAAGAGTAGGTGTTGAACCAAGCACATCTCAGGGCAACTGCCTCCTTTGAGCAAGAGGATTTGTGGGGTTAGGTGAGAAGACAGGTCCTGGGGGGAATGGGTCCTGGAGAGGAGGGCAAGAGGTACACTTTGCTCTTTATCCCAGCGAAGATATTTAATCTAATTGTTTTCCCTGGTTTGTGCATGTGATGCTGGAGAACTGGGTTCAGTAGCACCTTGGCAAATAGAGTTTAACAACTTAAATGTTAGCATCAACAAAAAGCAAGTAGCTTTTGGGAGCTAAAGTGAAGCTGTGCTAATTCCAAAGTTACAGTGGTGGCGTCTCTCCATTTAACAAGGCAGTGAAGTTATACTAAATGTCTAAAATCTCTGTTGGAAAACGTGGTGCAATCTACATAGCTATTTGAATCTGGTAAGTTATCATTTAGTGTTCTACCTACTGTGTAGTGTTTGATTTTTTGGTGACACTAAGTGCTGACATTTATTGTGTTTATAGCACACTCAGGTCATTATTGAGATTCATCCCAGCAACACAGCTATGAGATGTGTGGAGTCAATTTAGAAACGCAATGGGCTGTGGAGTCAATCAGGCTCAAGAAACAGTCTCGAGTCTACCACGTAGTGGCTCTGGGAGTTTGAGTGAGTTATTTGACCTCTCTAAGCCTCTATTTCCTCATCTGTAAAATTGGAATTGGGGATTTAAAGAATCTACCTCAAAGACTGTTGTGAGGATTTAGTAAGGCTGTACGTGTAAAGCACTCAGTATGCCTGCTAGGAGACACTTACTAAATGTTAGCTCCTATTATTCATATAAATATCCTTCTTAAAATTCAGTTCATTCACTTATTCAATAACTATTTATTGACTTTTATCTGCCAGGTATGTTTTTGGATTCTGGGGAACACAAGTGAATTAAATGGCTGAGATCCCTATCCTTACGGTGTGGTGCTTAGAGCTATAAAGTAAGCACAAAAATATAAATATGAAGTATGTAAGATTGTGAAAAACTCTATAATGAAAATCAGAGAAGGATGAAAGCAAGTGCTATGTCTGGGGGGCGGGGGTTGGGGAATTCTATTTTATACACAATCGTCACAGACATCCTCAATGACATTTGCCCAGAGAGCTGAAAGAGTGAACGAAAGAGTTTGTGCAGGTATCTTGGAAGACATTCTAAGCAGAGAGAAGCAAGTGCAAAGGTCCTGAGGCAGAAGCATGCTTGGCACATTGGTAAACATAGAGGTCCGCTTCAGATGAAGCAGAGTAGGTAAATCAGTGGTGAGGATGATGTCAGAGAGGCAGCTGGTGATCAACTCATTTAGGGTTCTGTAGGTCATAGTGAAGAGTTTGCCTTTAAATCCTAGGGGGAAAGGAAGAAATTGGAGGATTTTAAATAAAGGAGTAACATGATCTGATCTACATTTTATAAGGATCACTCTAGCTGCTGTGTTGGAATAGACTGGGGGCCAGTGTTTAAATGTGATGTGTATTAATAAGATGGCTTAGGTACAAAATAATGGTTGCTTGAATGAGGGAGGTTTTGGTGGAAGGTGTAGAAAAGAGACCAGATTCTGGAAGTGTATTGAAAGTAGAGTTGACAGGAGTCGGGGAGAACTCAAGTTTTTTGTACTAAGCAACTGGAGGGATGGGGCTATTTACTGGGATGGGGAAGTTTATGGAAGGATTGCCTGGCGGCTGGGATCACCAGTGTGGTTTCAGACCTGCGTAGTTCGAAAAGCTTTTGGGAGACATTTAAGGGGAGGTGGTGAGTAGAATTGCGTCTCTGAGTCTGGAATTCAGGGGGCAGTGTTGGCGGGGGGGCTTCTGTTTGGGGGTTGTAAGTAGCTGATTGAATTCACAGCTGGGGAATCTGTGTAGAAGGGGAAGAGGAAGGCAGTGAGGATGAGCCCATGTTTGTAAAACACACATTTGAGGAAGAGCCTCTGATAGGAATGAGAACTAAGAAAGCTGGATTCCTGAGGCCACATGGAGGAAAAGACAGAGATCAGTTATATTGAGGGCTGTTACATCAGGTGAGATGATGACTGAGAATTAACCATTAATATATCTGCAACATGGTGAGCCAGGCACTCCCTTAGATCTTCTGCAGAAAACAATGAAAAGTGCTAGATATCATATTTTCAAAGGTTTTTTAATTCTCTATGAGCTGGCAAGGAAGTAGAGGGTACTCCAGGAGAAAACTTGCAACGGCAATGCTCTTGAACAGGCACTATGAGAAAGGGTCTGGGATGTCAGTGGCAGGGTTTGTGTCAAAGGTTGGACATTTCAACAAAAGTAGCAGGAAGGAGGACAGGCTGTCTGGGCACATGTGCAGGTGGTTGGAAGACACGGTGGCGGGAACGTGTAGTCCTCTTCCCGATGGTTTCTCTGTGACATCACAAGTAAAGTCATTCGCTGAGGGGAAAGGTAGGGGGGAAGAGTGCCGGAATTTTGAGAAGAAAAGAAGTATGAAAGAATCTCCTGGGACTATTGTAAGATTGCACTAGCAACCCACTCGAGGTCAGCAGTCATGGGCTATAACGGGAGTGTGTTGGGGTAAGTGCATGTGTCTCTCCATTATGTGCAGCTCCACAGGCACAGGTGTGGAGAGGGTTTTGGCTCGAAAGTCAAAGCAAGAGGGGGTAAGGTAGGGAAGGGAAACTCTGACAACCCACTATGGAATCGAAGTGGGAAAGGCAAGGTGTCGGGCAGGAGGACGGAAGAGGGAAGCTTAGAAATCAGAGCCTTCCCTGTTTCCATTTGCCATTGACTCTAACCTACCTTCCCTATGAATTTCTATTTATCGCTGCCTCGCCCATTTCCTTGTGAGCCCCTGTCTCATTCTTTGATGTTTTCAATCTACTCTGTAGCAGTTTTCTTGTCCAAGGTAGGAAATCCATAACTGTCAATTGGACTGTGTTTTCATATTTTTCCTAGTCATTATATATCAGTTACATTATGTGAAATTTTATTGAGAATTCTTTTTGAAAAGCCAGCTCCATATAAATACGTATAAGGAACTATTCTGCTCCAAAGTGCTACTTTAGATTATAGATGTATCAGCATGGCTGAGGTAAATTAAACTTTTGACAACATGGTTATTTTGTCAATTAAGTAGATGGAAGAGACAAAATATTTCAATAAGGTATTTGGCTAGAACTGTTTGATTTGACCTGTGTACATTTAGTCAAAGTGACCTAATGCTTGCCAGTTTTCTATTTTATTTTGAGGAAAGCCTAGAAGATAAAAAAGGAAAGGCAGTCACCTTTTTCTTTTGAAAATAATATATTGACAATGGTTATCAATTTGAAATTTTGTTACAGTTACATTATGTGTTTGTTACAGTTATGTGTTTATTACAGTTATGTGCTTATGTGTTTGCATGTGTGTGCACGTTGGTAGGGGATTGGTGGAGTCAGGAGGAGAATATAGAATATAAAAGCTGTTACGTCAGAGTGATTGGCAAAGGATCTCTTAAAAAATATCCTGTATGTGACTATGGCCAGCATAAAAGACTAAAACTAAACTAAAAGTATTGTCTTGAGGTCTAGTACTATATAACTTTAGTTAACAAATATGTAACGTGTATCTTCGGGTGTGTGGTGCTGTACTAGGTGCTGGGGCTACGGCAATGGAAAACAGATAAAAAATAAAACTTTTATTATCATAAGGTTCAAAATCGAATGGGGCTGTGAGCTAGAATTGGTGTGGAGACAGAGTGGGCAGATTTTCGTGGCTGACCACACGTGGGAGATCAGGGCGGGAGGGTGATGGAAGATCATATGGAAGTTTTGATCCTGAGCAGATGATGCTGACTTCCCTCATTTAGGGAAAACAAGAGGACTACAGAGTCTGGGGAAAGATGCTGGTTTAGATGATGCATGCCATGCAGACACCTGTACGGAAGCATCCAGTGGCAATTAGGTGAGAAGGCAGAGAATATACATGCTGCTGCTGTAAGTTTAGGTGCAGGGAAGAAGGATGTGAGGAACCAACAAAGAAGCTTGGGGGGAGAGTTGAGTTATGAGCCAGGCTGTGAAGCGAAGGCTGCTCTTCGTTGCTGCATTTATAAAACAGCGCGGTCTCCTTTACGTGTATGATTCTGCTTTTGATTAAAAGTTTGTGTTTTCCTCACACGGCAGATTTGAAATTCTATGAGAATGTAGCAGGAGATAGACGTATGTTCTAAAGGTAGAATAGGTAACCTTAAGAATATCCGTTAATAAATTTTAATTTCAGGCACTTGAAAGATGGAATACCTAGGCAAACAGCAGTTTGGGGATCAGATTCGCGAGCTTTTAAAGTTTATTGGATTTTTGTGTTTGGCTTATGGATTCGTTTTCCCTTTGGTGTTCTACAATGTTATTGGGGGGTGCTCACATTGTGTGTTACTCTAGCACATGAGTTCTCAAAATCTGACCTCCCTCGGTCTTTGGGAGCTTCTGCTATGTTGCCCAGCTCATCTCATTGGCTTCTTTCCCTTTTGTGTTGTGCTTTGAGTCTCAAGGTTAATTCTTGTGGGAAGCAAAGAAGAGGAAAGAATTGAGGAACCTTGGCCTTCCTGCTGCTCTGCTTCCTGGAGAACCCCCTCCCCCACCCAGCGTCTTTACCACTCAGTTTCTGCTCCCCTGTCCATCCCCTCCTCTAAACTGGGAGAGACAGGAGGTCATGGGTTGAAGTCCAGAAAGCCTCAATAGTCTTTTTCCTGTTTGATTTTCCTCTTGATCTCTTGTCTACTTGCCTGCTGGTATTTATGGCAACAGTGCTCATAATGGAAATATAAAAAGTCCAACCGAACCTATGTGCGTGCTGAAAATCCTAACCTTTAAACTTGCACAATTCTTAATCCCAAGAAGCATTGATTTCTGGATGTTCGGCACTGCTTTATATTCCTAAGGGATAGTTCGCATCCATCTCAACTCCTCAATTTCTTTCTCAACTGTATTCTTACAAATGCCCTATTTTTAAAATTACTCCTCTGAAGCATATTCCAGACAGGACCACACTAATTTTTAATATATACTTGGTGAATAGCTGAATTTGAAAATAACCATTTAATTCCATTCTTTGTGTCCTTAGGGCATCTTGCTGTTCTTTTACTTAGAAAATTCTAACCCCTTGGTACTATTCAACTTTGATCAGAATGAGTTTTCTACTGACGTAGGAAGAAACAGCTTTGTCACCATCGTTGAAAAGATGGATTCTGTTGGGAAAGGTAAAGTATGTCTTAGTGATCTTGTTCTCAGCACGATATGAGAAACAGATTCACATCCAGTGTCATCATCTGGTGCAGAATTTATCATCTAGAAGCCAAGAGAGAAGCATGTCACATTTAATCAGTACTCTGCTCGACTCTTAACTTAGAGGTCTTTGAAAACAGACTCACTTAGAGGAAATGATATTGTTTTCCCAGACACTGAATTTATATTAAAAAAATAAGCTTCTTTTTTCTTGGGGATTTTGTCTTTAGTTTTCCCTTGGCACTTTTACATCATTCCCCTAAGAAGGCGCTTTAACGACTGTGCTTCTTAGAGCAGCACAGCATAATTAGGCAATTGCCCTTGTGTCTAGAGTCCACGGGTGGGAGGGGGGGAAGGTGACAGAATTGTGCAATGGGCTCATTATAAAACAGTGCAAAATAAAAACCTGAACTTACCAGTTAAAGGAAAGCTGAAAATGTGCTGTAAAATATTAAGGCATAAAAGATGAAAGTAAAAATCATCTTCAGTAGAATGGCTTGGATAGTCAGTTGGGATCAGTAGTAATTGGTTAATTGAAAAGATAAGTTAATGAAAAAAGCAATAAAACAGGGCAATTATTAAAAATGATACACATGTGCCTTCAACATTTCACTTTATGTTAATGCTCATTCACCAGTACTTTGACCCCCATGGGGTTTCTTTGATTATGGTTGAACTGATTTGAGTTCTTGTAGAAATCACACCCATGATCTCTGATTTCTAATTTTGGTGTCTTTAAGTGGAGCAGAACTTGAAGGATGTAAGCAATCTGAGTGCAGAATCTTTCTTGATTTTCATGACATTTTCTTCCAATCTTTTATGGTACAAGAACACCCATATTCAAAGGAGTATTTTTAGCCATTTGCCTTTATCAAGTTTTTTCAAATCATTCAATCTATTTTTTTTTCACAGAAATAGCAACTCTCTCTTTTGCAATTATGCTTGTGATTTCAAAAATAATTAAATTACATAATTAGAATAACAAGGCCAACTTGCATAAATAAAATGGGGGGCCTATAAGGGGGGGAGCAGATATCCATTGCATGGGCAGTCTGTGAGGGCATCCTGGCTGCACGGGCAGCTTCCCATGGCTCCCATCACATTCCTCTGTGAAGCAGAAGAAATACAAAAATAGTTGCTTACTTGAATTATTCTGATCCACAGATATCAGTTGAATTGAAGGAGAGACTTTTTTATTTTTAAGAAAACTTTTATTTCAGAATAGTTTTAGATTTACAGAAGAGTCACAAAGATAATACAGGGGGTTCCCCATACCCTCGTTTTCCCTATTAGAATCTCATCAATGTGGTACCTTTGTGACAATTAATTAATATTGATACATTATTATTAATACAAGTCTGTATTTTATTAGGATATTATTAGTTTTTACCTATGGTTCTTTTTCTGTAATTGGATCCCATCCAGGATACCACATCACATTTGCTAATCATGTCCCCTCAGACTTGTCTACACTGGGGCAGTTTGGGAAACTTTCCTCATTTTTGATAGCCTTGACAGTTTTGAGGGACACTGGTCAAATGTTTTGTAGCGTGTTCCTTAATTTGGGTTTATCTGACATTTTCCTCATGTTTAGCCTAGGATTATGGATTTTGGGGAGGAAGGTTTCAGATGTAAGGTGTCATTTTCATCACATCGTATGCAGGGTACCTATCAATACTTACCAATATGAAGTAATGCTGTCAATGTTGACCTTCATCACCTGGCCCAGTTAGTAGTCAGACTTCTCCCCATTGCCTCTGGTGACTGTTATACTCAGATGGTTTACCATATTGAAATGGGAATATGTGCAGTAGTTAAGTTCTTTCATCCATGTTCTCCTCATGATAGAATTAGACAGTTTGGCCTCTTGATGAGGATTTTGTGACTAGCCAAAGAAATACACTTAATGTCAGCACTCCTGACATCTCAGCACTCCTACTGAATTCCCATTTTGCTGTCTTGTTTTACATTTCTTGAGCTTTAGTATTAGTATCTGACTGAAGGAAACACAGGCTCCAAGGCTGTTTTTGGCATTGGTTTGGAAGGAAAATGGCGTGCCACGGTCACACACTTGTGCTTCTGCAGTTGTATGCTTCAGGGTTCTAAGCTTGAGACTAAATTTACCATTCCTTTGTTCAGTTTTGTTTCATCCTGTGGTTAGAATTTATGGCAGTTAAACATTTTTCTGCTCTTGAGTGCTTTTAGCAAAAATGTACTTGATAATCACCTTGCAGCATATCAGTGGATGACCAGGTCAACTAATCATTGACCTGGCAACTAATCACTGCCCTATTTGCAGACCAAATAATTCCAATATGGTGTAGGGAGATGGAAAATAATTCCGGTATGGTGTAGGGAAAAGGTTTGTGCCATCAACCTAAGCCACAAACCACAATGGCTCATATCTCATACTTCGTAGAAGTCATACAAAACCTGAGAATAAATCTTTTAATAAGGAATCAGACTCTTACACTATGTCAATCTTTTGGAAACATTTTAATATAGAACACAAAGAGATCTCTAAAACCCAGAGACCATCTGTTGCCTTTGTGGGCCTGGAGATATCATGAGGATATTACACAGACTTCCTTTTACTGAAATTTTTGTGATAAGAATGTGAAAACATTTCATTTTAGAAATGACACTCATTTACCTTATTTACGCAATAATCGTTTCCTAACCCTCAGTAAAGAACAAAAAGCATAGTCCCAACAGTTTAAACTTAACACCTAGGTTGTCTATAGGCAGATGAGGTCGAGGCCAATTCTTTATAGGTTTTCTCTTCTATAACCCCAAAGGACTTTCTTTTTCAATCACATCTTGGCTGAATATGGAACTCAATCATCTGTTGCCCCAATATCTACATCGTATAGACAGCTCCAGTGTGAACTTAACCTTAAACCGCTGAATGAGTGAATGGCTTACTGCCCAATCAGGCATCATTTTTCCGTTTCTACGTTGTTTTGGTTCTGTGCCCCTCACTAGGATATTTGCTTCTGCTGACGTGGTAGTGACACATCTGGGGAGAAATAGCACGCACTGTAAAAACATGTTACGAAGGGAAATCCTAAGGCCTGGGTTTTACAGATCCCTGTGGCACATCTAATTCTCTGTCCCTGGGCATGATCCTAACCTTTGACTTCCAGTTTCCTGCGAGAGGAGGAAAAGGCAGTTATAGCTGCCTTGCCCCTACCTCCAGAAAGGTGGTTTCAGGATCCAGTGCATGGTAATTGTGCGAACGGGTTATAAGCCACGTTGGGCTGGACAGTCAAAGGAAAAGAATGAATGAAGTCTGCATAGGGGTGAGGAAAGCCTACAGGAATCCTTCCTACCTATACCATGACTAGTTATCCCAGTGCAGTATGTGGTGAAGATTTATGCTATGAAAACAATGAATCAGAAGGACAGATTGAATTAGTCGATACTCTCAAGGACATCTCCAGGCCCAAAGCTTAGATGACAAATGCACTTTAGTGGCATCAGAGTCCCTGAGTAGTGTAATTAGTTGTTTAACAAAAGCCTGATGACAATAATCATGATGACTAGGAACCTACTATAGTAAACGAAAGTTGGAAAACATGATTTTTAGGATTCTTCCTTGTTTTAAAATTCTACAGATGGCCAACTTAAAATAATCGAACCAATGACCTAAACGGAAGTAATCTGTAGACCCATGGGGGAGAAACAAATAAAAAATGATATATTAAAATACTTTTAATAATATGTATTCACATTTAAAAAAATTCCACTTTCAAGATGGGAATAGGAACACAGAGCTCCCTATGCACGAGATGCAGTCGTAAGAGCCCCCCTAGCTCATCAGCCCTCACCGAAGCCTTATGAGGACAAGGGGACTGAGGCACAGAGGGAGGGAGTAACTACACTGAATAAAACAACTGGTTTGGGGAGCCAGCACTTGGACAAAGGTAGTCGATATAATAAATATGAAACAAAAATTAATTTGGGAAGATGTCACTAATTGATGCAAGGAACAGAAGTAGCTGAACAATTAGAAAAACACTGGAAATAAAAAGAGGAATGGCTAACATGGTAACTACCCAAATGTCCAAACACAAATGAGAAAGTACGAGACAAGGGGACACCATGGTGTTCAAGGACTGTCTTTGAAATTAACATTTGGAATGTACTTATTTTTAAAGTTGCTATTAGATAATTCATAGCCAATATTTAGGGATTTTTTAGATAAGGCAGTTCTAATAGTTACCCAAATTGTATTCAGGAATAGGTAGGGTTTTTTGTTTTGTTTTTGTTTGTTTGTTTTTTAAATCTGCCTCTGAAGAAAGACCAGTTGAAAACAAAAATTAAGCAGTGGAGAAAAGGGCTGCTATTTTAAGAAAATCAGTTATTAAAAATTAATAGGAAATGTATTTGATTATATTAAGTAGATATGCTTTCTCATTGACTTCAGTAATTTTTTTTAAGTTTATTGTGTGTGTGTGTGTGTGTGAGAGAGAGAGAGAGAGAGAGAGAGAGAGAGAGACAGAGAGACAGAGAGAGAGAGAGAGACAGACAGAGGGAGAGACAGACAGAGAGGAGAATGAGCAGTGGAGTGTCAGAGAGGGAAGAAGAGGATCCCAAACAGGGGCTCGAACCCACAAACCGTGAGATCATGACCTGAGCCAAAATCAAGAGTCAGATGCCTAACTGACTGAGCCACCCAGGCGCCCCTGACTTTAGCACTTGAATTGTACCAGATCATTCATAAATGAATTCTACGGTTTTGACTAAAAAACCACTGGTATTACAATTACGCAAAAAATGCTATGTTCCATTTGTTAACAATGTTTTTCTAGCATTTGTGGATGTTGACTGTTGATTTTTTTCAGATTTCAAGTTTCTACTTCTACCTCTGTCTCCTTGAATACTCACGAGAAATTGCTGTACCTATGACAGGTTGCATGATGTTTTCCCCCCTCTGTGCACTCAATTTGTGTATTATTGTATCATATGACATTTTGAATCAAGCGCTGCTAGTACCAAGCTGCTCTCAGCAGCTGATGCCAAAAATATTCATTATAACCCTTCTCAGCATGCAAGTGAGGGCACTTCAAATCCCAGAGACGGAACTTTCAGCGATTGTGCTTCTCTTTCTTTTGCATATTATACAGCAAAAAGGATGCAAAACGAAATGAGGCTTGTTAGAAAAGAATGCCTTGGTAAAATATTGTAAAGCATGCAGTTCGTGGTTCATGAAAGTCACGTGAAATTCAGCAGCACATTATAGATACCACCCCAGAGGCCTTGTGCCCCTTCTCTTCTCTTGCCTCAAGTGGCATTTTTCTTCAGTGTTTGATTTCATTCAGGTGCCAGCCATTTACACCCCTGGAAGTAAGCAGTCCCCTTCCCGGAGAATCATGATATGATACGCGCACGTACATTTGCTTTTGCTCTGGCCCTTTATGGGAAGAGGCCAGTCAGGATGAATTTAGTCCTTGCGGTAGTAACAAGGCGCATGGAAGGCATGGAAGGTTCCCTTCTCCAAAGGAGGACAATTAAAAAAACAAATTCAATAAGTAAGTTTTGTCATTTTCTAATATTAAGAGTGCTGAGCCTGTAAACATCAGCAAGTTTCTTATACATTAATTCATTGTACAAAGTGAATGCCGAAGACTCAGTAGCCAGCTGACAGGATGCCAGAAAATGTCACAGCAGAGAAGAGGGAGCCTTCTGAAGTGGTTTTGAACACCGGACCTCCCACCTGCAGCGTCTTCTGGAGGAAGAAACATGGAGCCTGTTGACAGGGGTTTGTGGATGGAAAAGTGGGGTTGGCAGGGGACAGCAATGTGTGGATTCTTTTCCTATTGCCTGAAAAACTGCCTCTCTTATTTGCTGACCCTGGAAAGACCATGAGCAAAGGGCTGGCCCTGGGCAAAGGTCATTTTCATCTCAGCCTGATGAGTACAATCCATGTGCCGCTGATGTCTGTGACTCCTGCTCAAAGCGCTGTGAGCTCAATCTCCCAGAGAGGGCCAAAGTCACACGTGTCCTCCAAAGAAACCAGAGCTGTTGCTGTGGTCTGCTGTGTTCCTAAGAGATGCCAGAACCACACTGGGTTTTCACTGTGGTCTTGCACTCTACCTGCCCTGCCATTCATTGTATTGGTTGACTCCATGCTTTAAAAAAATGTGTTCTTATAGAGATGTTTCTTATCCTGCTGAGTCTCAAGCCACTGCTGTAGCTACAGTGATATCTTCTATCTGGTGTATGTTTTGCTAACTTTTTTTTTAATGTTTATTTATTTTTGAGAGGGAGAGACAGAGTGTGAGTTGAGGAGGGACAGAGAAAGAGAAGGAGACCCAGAATGTGAAACAGGATCCAGGCTCCGAGCCGTCAGCACAGAGCCTGATGCAGGTCTCGAGCTCAGGAACAGCGAGATCATGACCTAGGCCGAAGTCTCAACCAGCTGAGCCACCCAGGAGTCCCTGTTTTGCTAACTTTTGTCTTGGAAATCACAAAGTCTTACCCACGCCTTAAAGGAAAAGCTCAGAATTCTTGTCTATTGAGTACTTAGCATGTAGTTGACACTGTAGTGAATACTCTATATATGAAAACCCAGAACAAGCTGATGTGCTAATCCTTAAAAAAAAATAGTAATATGATCTTACCTGTGGAAGTGGTTTAGGATACTGATCTCACATTTTCCTGTTACATTTGAAATTCTGGAAGATAATAGGGTGAAAGATTTACCCTCGAGAAGAATAATATGTTTGAATCTTCTGCTTTGAAAACACATAGAAATTTCCATATTTATTTTGCTCTGGAGCATATAGTAGGAAATGTTTGGCAGGTAAAATTTGACTTCTTTTAAACTCCCTTAGTTGTTGTCAGTTAATTTGAACTCATGGAAAACAGACCTTTTATTAACAACAGCACAGCCCCACAAAATGTAGAGCCATTAGTGGAATATTATCAAGCCATTTTCAAAACACCTATCCATGAATCTCTGGTGTGACAAAAGGCTTAAAAAAACCAGGAAGGCTAGTTTAGTATTGAGCACTGATTCATGCGAACTCATGAGATGCAAGCCCAAAGAACAAGTTTTACACCAGGTATGGCCAGCTGGTCAGTCTGCAGTGGTTGGGATTGGGTGACCCGGGGTCACAAGCCAGGCTGGCTCTAAATCAGATAACTGTAGAGTCAGCATTAATGTGCTGAGTCATTGCAGCGACTCTGAAGCATTTTTCTCCTCTTTCAAGCGCTTCCAGGTTGTGGCCAGAGAAGCCCGAGTGGACAGCAGGAGGGGTGGCCGATCATGGTGGTCAGAACCAGAGCGAGGGGGCGGACACCTGCTTGGGAACGTGAATCCTTCCAGGCGCACTGTAGCCATCGGCTTCTGAGTGCTGTCTTTTTTTGCCAGCCTCATTCTTTAGGATCCCACTATATTCACATTAGGTTCTTGAAATTTTGGCCTCAGTTTCTCCAGCGTAGCTTAATGTCATGTGCAGCCCCTTAGCTTGTGGTTGATAATTATCT
This sequence comes from Panthera leo, assembly GCF_018350215.1. NCBI lineage: Eukaryota > Metazoa > Chordata > Mammalia > Carnivora > Felidae > Panthera > Panthera leo. The sequence goes on along the minus strand of NC_056679.1, from coordinate 72,673,947 downwards.
TGTGTTAGAAAGTTTTATTTATCAATCCATCTATTTTAATTTATATTTATATATTTTGGTGAACAGATAACAGATTCTGGAGACAGAGAACTAATAAACTCCACTAGGTTTCTCTCAGCAACACCATGCAAACTTCCCCACTTTTCTTCTCCCAGACCTTCTGTATTTAGGGCTCTCAGTGGAACACAGAAGAACTTGCTAGCATATTCAGAAGGTTCAGAAGGTTTCTCTGCTATGAAGAAAAGATCAAGCCCAGTGTATAAAATGCCCTGAAATTTATAAATTTCAAAAGAAGAAAAATGCCTAGTTTACCTTTTAAATGATAGTTCACATAAGAATGTAGGGAATTCATAAGGCTATTTTGAGTTAGTGAGTCGGTAAGTACTTTCCCATAGTTTGTAGCGAAAAAGTTAGAGAATCTGTATCAATCACCTTTTTTAGCAAGAGCATATGTTTTTTCTGCTTTTAGAATCAGACCCAAGAAAACATGCAGCTTAGTAAAAAATAATACTGTGCAATTTCAACCCTCTCTTTGTTTTGATTTTTAAAAATTTTTATGTAAGGGGTGCCTGGGTGGCTTGGTCGGTTGAGTGTCTGACTTCAGCTCAGGTCCTAGTCTCGGGGTCCATGAGTTTGAACCCCGTGTCGGGCTCTGTGCTGACAGCTCAGAGCCTGGAGCCTGCTTCAGATTCTGTGTCTCCCTCTCTCTCTGCCCCTCCTCTGCTCATGCTCTACATCTCTCTCTCTCTCTCAAAAAAAAAAAAAAGTTAAATTTTTTTTTCCTGTGAGCACTTGCTTCTGCAGCACATTTACTAAAATTGTAACAATTTGAGAAGATTAGCATGGCCCAAGGATGACAGGCAAAATTTTTATGTGAAAGCGGTACAGAGTGGAAAAGAATGATGTTGTTTTCTAGAATGTTATTGGTTAGATGACTTCTATTTGATTTCTGCAACAGTATACGTTCCACTAAAGGACAATTACCAACTATATAGGTCTGGATTGGCCCACCGAGCAGTACTCACTGGCAGGGTGGCTTTCTGCCACTGCTAGGTTGACTCTAGGGCTGGTGACAACTGTATAGGGTAGAGCAATGATGTGATTTAAAGGGAGGATGGGGAGGGACAAGGCAGTGAAACTGCTAGGGAAGGGTGACGTGGCCTTGGACCTAGCTCAAGGTTGTCCCCTATCACTCACTCCAGACGTAAGTTCACGACCACAGCCAAGACTTGCATATGCAGAGAAACACGGTGCTGTGTTCGGGTTGGATTCAGGGACAGCACTAGAATTTAATGGGAAAATTGGTAGCTGGCACAAAACCAAAGTTAATTGGGTCCAGAGAGCCAAAGATGAGCTGTTGCTCTGGACCTCAGGGTTGGGGAGTCCTGCGTCCAGAGGCTGGGCTGGTAGGGGAGCAGGTGTGGTGGTGTTAGTACCATGCCATGGGGATGACCTTGGCACTTACGGGCACTGCAACAGGAAAAGAGAATTGCCAAATTCAGACTATAGGGAAAAATATCCAAGGGGACACACTTATAAAAATGAGAAGACACCACCCATTCACATATATGAAATGAAAGAAATATATTTTACTCCATCAATAAGCAAAAAGTGGTCGCTACAGTGTGAGGAGGTGACTATTTACAAGTTAGATAATACTTTTCTTCCGAGGGTTTTGAAGTACTTTTGATTCTCTAAATGTTATTGTGGGGGGCGGGGGCGGGGTGCCTGGGTGGCTCAATCAGTTAACTGCTGACTCTTGATTTCAGCTTAGGTCATGATCTCTTAGTTTGTGAGCTCAAGCCCCGTGTTGGGCTGACAGCGCAGGGCCTGCCTGGGATTCTCTCTTTCCCTCTTTCTGCTCCTCCCCCACTCACTCTCTCTGTCTCTCTCTCAAAATAAATAAGTAAACTTTAAAAAATGTTATTATGGTGTAGTAAAAAAAAAGGAAGTAGGGGCGCCTGGGTGGCTCGGTTGGTTAAGCCACCGACTTCGGCTCAGGTCATGATCTCACAGTCCGTGAGTTCGAGCCCCGCGTCAGGCTCTGTGCTGACAGCTCGGAGCCTGGAGCCTGCTTCAGATTCTGTGTCTCCCTCTCTCTCTGCCCCTCCCCTGCTCATGCTCTGTCTCTCTCTCTCTCTCTCTGTCAAAAATAAATTAAAAAAACATTTAAAAAAATCTTATATAAAAAAGGAAGTAAATATCTTGGTCTGCATTTAGAATTAATACAAAACTGAATCAGTGTGAATTCAGCTTTGGACTTCGAATCGGTTTTCCTCTTAATTACTGAGAATATGAAGATACGTGAGACTATCACTGTCCTATTTATGGCAGATTGTTTTCGTGAGTTTGCAACACGCTATATTTTTCAGGCTAACATGAACACAGACTACTTTCTCAGTTTTTCATGATTGTGATTGAAGGAAATTAAAAAGCTAGATAAAACAAAATTATTGTTTCAAAGTGGTATGGAAAAAAAATAAAATGCCGAGGTAATGTACTAGAGCCTTTGAATTTTTAGATTCGTAGACAGATTCAACTTGAAAGAGTACTTTATCCTTTGATGCAAATGTTTTTTTTTTTTATCATCCATCCTCAAAAGAAAGATTTTGGTTCGTTTGTGTAACTTCAAAAGATTCTCTCTTATTCACTGATCAAACAATTACTGAGTGCTACAGTGTGCCAGGCACTGTGCCTGATGCTTGGCATAGAGGATGATTAAAGCGAGTTTCAAGCATGCTTGAGCAGTGGAAAGACAGAGGGAAAAAAGTAGAACTTCTAGCAAGCAAAGAATTATTCTCTCAGAGATAAAATTTTTTTGAGGGGGGCGAGTGGTCTAATGGGGGAAGTAAAAAGACTAATATTTTATGCATAGTAACAATAATTTTAGAAGTGTCTCATTTTTAAAATCCTATTTGGTGTATTTTTGTGTCATCTTGTCTGTTTGTATTAAAAAGTAAGAGCATTCTTAAAATTAAGCGTTCAGTATTAGACGTGTGATCAACTCATATCTCTTCTCATTATAGAGATATAAATTGTTATGTGACTTGCCCTATAGTTCTGGTCTGAAATTTAAATAAATAAGGTAAAAAAGTATTTGAGGAGGAGAAGAATAAAAAGGACATGGCATCAGTAGAGATGTTTTCACAAAGAATTACCAAAAAAGGTACATGCCTACCTTTTAAACAGTTCCTATGGAACAGATTTGCTCATTGTGATTATATCCCAAATAATGTCATATGATAAAGTGGCTTGGATATCTAGGCTGCAATGACATTTAACTTCACAGTCTCAGTGTAATGCCAGAAAGAATACATGCAAACATGCAGCATACATATGCAACGTTTTCAAAAAGGTCAAAGCAAACCCAGAATATATTGATGCAAAGGGACTTGGTAGCCTTGAGTTACAAGCCTTCTTTCTAATTGCTATCACCATGAAAACTCAAATTTATGAACTGTTGTCAGCTATGTGTCAGAGACAGAGAAGACCAACTAGGACCAAAACATATGCCGTGTGTCCTCCCTGGCGTGAAAGAAGGAAGAAAGTGTTTGCCTTCTTTAGAAATGAATCCCTGGGGTAGTGTTTGTAGCATGGGTTCTGTGCAATTAAACAAAGCAGTTGAGGCACTTCATATTGTTAACTGTTATTCACTTAAAATAACAAATACTAGATTGCAATAATAGTATTTGTTGTTAATTCCACAATTTCTGACTCAACAGCGAAGGAATTAATCAATCAAGATTTATTGGGCACTTTTTGTGGACCACACATGAATGGGTTGATGGAAAAAGCAGGGTAACACATAAATTATGCTTTCCATTGATATGTTCATTTAACAAATGCCCATTAGGCATTTTGTACAAGCTACCCACACAAATGAGCATTATGAGTCAGTCATAGAGGTAAGTAATCCTAAATGGTCTTTGGCCACAGAGATTTGCCAGGCAAGATGCTCATGCAGAAAAACAAAACATTTCAATGAAATACGTGACTGTGTGCAATATGCAGATAATAAATATTGTGGCTATTTCCTCCTTTAAAAGGAAAAGAGGGATTTTATGGAAGAAGAGTAACTTGATCAGATTCTGTGTGATGGGGATACTTTGAGGAGCAGGGAATTTCTTTCGAGGTGGACAGATGAGCAATAGTGGAGAAAATGGAACAGCTCATTCTTAAAATTGAGGGGAGGAAATGCTCATCATGCAGTCAGAAGAGAGGATATAGACATGTTTGGTTAGGAGATACACAGTGATTGTCTAGGATCCTTAGCCCCTTAAAGTAAAACATCCCCAAGTGAGTTTACTAAATACCATCTATAAGGTTGGAGCCTGCCCTAAACAATGAGACCAATTTTGCCCTCAGTCAGAGAATGTTCTAAGAATCTTTAAGCCATGGCTCAGAGACATACAGTCTAGTTTTTTGTTTGTTTGTTTGTTTTTTGTTTTCCTTCTGCTGCTGCTTTGCTGTTGAACCCTGGTCCATGAAGCATTCCCTCTCCTTGATCCTTCAACCGACTCCCTACCTTGGATCATGGTTCTGCAACTACCATTGTTTGCTTTGAAGCCTCTACCTTGGCTTCATGCCCTGAGATACTGGCTGTTGTAACTCTGGGCAAATTACTTACCCTCTCTGTGCTTCCATTTTATCATTTGTAAGTGGGAATAACAATAGTTCCTACCTCATTGGGAGTTGTAAGTGTTAAGAACATTTAGAACAGTGCCTGGAACTTACTAAGCACTATGAAAGTACAAAAAATTATCAAAGTATTATTTTGGCTTATGTATGTATGTACATATGTTTATTTTATTTAGAGAGAGAGAGAGAGAGAGAGAGAGAGTGCCAGAGAGAGAGGGAGAGAAAGAGTCCCAAGCAGGTTCTATGTTGTCAGTACAGAGCCTGCTACGGGGCTGAAACTCATGAACCATGAGATTATGACCTGAACAGAAACCAAGAGTTGATGCTTAACTGATTGAGCCACCCAGGCTCCCCTTGGCTGGTCTGTAAGGTTCTGGCTTATCTATTCCCTGACTAAACACAGGCCTAAAAGAGTGGAGAGTTTATGAAGAAGATCCTTAGAGATGTTGGAATATAGTGTACTCTCAGTCTAATAACAAAATAGAGAAAAATTCTGTGCAAAGATGGTGCGATATTAATTCTTAGTGTAACTTTCCAAGTTATTCAGAAACCAAGTTTATTATTGATCTGATAAAAATATGAACAAGCATTTATCACACCAATCATTAGCTCACCCTGCTTCTGGAAATACACATGTGTAAAGAATTCCAACAAAAGTTACTTTTCTAGATTTTTTATCATCTCTAGAAAAACAGCTACCATGAATGTATTTCATATAACACAATCTGGAAATTCTTCTTAATGAAGTAGTGAAATAGCCCTTGAAGCAACATTCACAACCAAAAGAATGGTTTTATTCTGTGTACCAAGAACATTCATCAAATCACTAAAGAGACTATTACAGGGCTATGAATATTATTCTTTGCTCTATGAAAAATTTTATCTGACATCAGGAGGATACAAGTTTGTAGCTGTCATTTCTTCTTTTTTTAATATTAAAAATTTTTTTAGTGTTTATTTATTTTTGAGAGAGAGACACACAGAGTGTGAGCGGGGGGAGGGACAGAAAGAAGCGAGTCACATATTCCGAAGCAGGCTCCAGGCTCTGAGCTGACAGCAGAGAGCCCGATGCAGGGCTTGAGCTCACTGACCGTAAGATCATGACCTGAGCTGCAGTCGGATGCTCAACCAGGTGAACCACCCAGGTGCCCCTGTAGCTGTCATTTCTAAATGAATAAACAAGTCCAATTATATGGTCATCCAGGATTTATTCTTTCTTTTTTCTTTCTTTTATGCCTTTGGTGACTCTCCTTTGCCTTGTTAAAATTTATTTATTTTTGAGAGAGAGAGAGAGAGAGAGCGCACACAAACGGGAGAAGTAGAGAGAGGGAGACAGAGAATCCCAAGCAGGCTCTGTGTGGTCAGTACTCATCCCAACAAGTGCCCTGTTTAATGCCTATCACCCATTTAGCCCATCCCCCCACCTACATCCCCTCCAGCAACCCTCAGTTTGTTCTCTGTATTTAAGAGTCTCTTTGGTTTGCCTCCCTCTCTGTTTTTATCTTATTTTTCCTTTCCTTCCCCTATGTTCATCTGGTTTTTTTAATTATGAATATCATTTTAAAAATGGAGCACCTTATGAGGACTTGTGTATGTAGAATGCATTTTGAGAACTGAAATTTTAGGAACCACAACTTTGGGAAGCTCTTAGTGGCTGAGCTTAAGATAAATGTTGAGGGTAGAACATTGAGAGTAGAGTGGGTATGAGGAAGTTTTGGTCTACAGAGCCATTCTCTTAAACATATTGTTAGGGAGCACCAAGTGTAGTGGAGATAAAGATATATTTTTCTAGAAGGAAAGGGAAATCAATTATTGTTACAGTTGCTCAGTTAATTATGATATTATAATTAAGATAGATGAAATAATTTCTAAATAAGACATGGTCCTACAATCCAGAAATTGCACTACTAGGTATTTACTCAAAGAATACAAAAATACTAATTCAAAGGTACACTTGCACCCCCATGTTTGTAAGAGCATTATCTACAATAGCTGAACTATGGAAACAGCCCAAATGTCCATCAACTGATGAATGGATAAAGAAGATGTGGTATATATACACAATGGAATGTTACTCAGCCATAAAAAAGAATAAAATCTTGCCATTTGCAAAGACATGGATGGAGCTAGAGTATAGTATGCTAAGCAAAATAAGTCAGAGAAAGACAAATACCATATGATTTCACTCATATGTGAAATTTAAGAAACAAAACAAATGAGAAAAAGGGGGGAGAGGGAAGGAGAGAAACCAAGAAACAGACTGCTAACTATAAAGAAGGAACTGGACTTGGCTAGCCAGCCCCCATAACTGCATAAGTTACCAGAAGGGAGGGGGTGAGGGGAGGGGTTACATGGGTGATAAGGATTACGGAGAGCACTTGTGATGAGCGCCAGGGGGTGTTGACGTGCTGAATCACTATATTGTACACCTGAAACTAATATTACATTGTACGTTAACTAAATGGAATTTAAATGCAAATTTAAAAAACAGAGGTGGCTCAGATGGTTGCTTAAGTGATGACTTATAATGAGATAGGGACAAGTGGGGCAGCAAGATTGGAATCTTTGGCATCTTCTTAATTCACATATGGGTGGAGTTTATCCATTATTATATGGCTAGTGGAAGATACTGTTTTTGCCTTCCAAATATCTGATTTTGTTTCCTTGGTATAGCTCTGAGATGCACCTGGTTGGAGGAAGGCTAAATCCTGGCACGGTGTCTCTTGTTGTCTCCATTGGTCCAGACATGGAGATACTGAGTTATCTGATGAGATACCTAGAGGGACCTGTGCAGCATGCTTTTGGGAAGTAGAGATTGGAAGTAGAGGTTAGGATCTGGGAGAGATTAGATATCTGGAGAGGTATTCAGTGACAGGTGAAGCATGGCATGCTTATGGAGTAAGCAAACAGAATGCAGGACCGGATCTGGAAACAAAGCATTTCAGTGGAGGAAGAAGAACTACATAATGACTGAGAAGTTAGGATCAGAGTAATCATGGGATGCATATGAAAACAAAGTCAAGGATTCCCAGCTGGGGTAACTAGTTTAATGACAGGGCTACTGTTAATATTCTGGGACTAAGGGAACAAGGAAAGGGATGGGGACAAAGGACAGATTGTAAGTGCACAATTAAGAGGTTGTTGGTGAGCATGGTGGAGTAGGTCAGAGGAATGGCGGAGGGGGTGAGGATTTTGTTGCTTTGCTTTGAAGGATGGATAACTGTGAAGAGAGAGATGAGGTGAGGCCAGAAATGCTATACTGTGTGTGTGACACATGCATACTTCGCTGGGCTGTTGAGTCGGGTTTTCAGAGAGGGAGCCACCCTTCAGTGGCCATTTCTAATTCCATACAAGTGTTCAAGAAACAGTGGAAGCACCATGGGCCACACTTACTGCCTTCTGAGCACACTCAGAGCCTGCATCCAGGGAATTCAGTTTTGACACCACTCTGTTCATAGCTTATAGAAGGAATGCCTTACTTTTCACCAAAACAGTGACTTAAGTTCATTTAGAATGCATATAAAATGATTTTATAATAAGTCATACTCTTGAAAGCTCAAGCATCTGGAAAAAAATACAAGGCTGCAACAGAAATAGATGAAGTCTAAATTCATTTCCCCAAGTCCCTTGGAAAGTGCCTCTTTGTCCTATTCTTTTTATGCTTGTCAACTGGAGAGTGCTTCTTTTCATTCATGTAGACTTTATGTTAGGTCCCTTTGAAGTTTACAGAAAGTTGACTTAAACTCCCAACTCCCCCCAGTGTCTCTTATTTCCTAGGGGCTCATGTTCTCATGTTCACCCTAGATGTGTTTTCATATTTCCGCTGAGTTCTCCATCTGATTTTTACCTCAGTCGCTGGAGCTTCTTCCTTTTCTGTCGCTCGCATGCTCAGAAGTGAAACCAAAACCACCGTTCAAACGAGACATTGGTGTGTATGACAGCTTTACTGAAGGTTCGCAGTGATAAAGGCGGTTTATGTCGCAGAACCAAACTCTGACTTAGTGAATAACTCAATGCCCTGACTTCCTTGCCACTTGGAGTTGTTTTTTTTTTTTTTTTACCCACTTTTTTCTGCATGATCAAACCTTTCTGTCCTGCTGCTGTCCACCGTCCCCTCCACTCTTCCAGATGCCTCGCCCACTCTCCTCTCTAGATGCCTCCTTCACCCCCCCAGATTCTGTTAACGTCTCATGGAGCAGTCTTGGATTTGCTGTCTTCACATAGAGCATTCCCTCAGGTCATTCCTCCCTGCTTAAAGCAGTCTATCCAGGTATTTTCTTAGATGGTTCTCTCCCTTAGGGGAGCTCTGGTGCCGGCTGTTAAAAATGACATTTTTTTCAACCTGCTACATAATTTTTTAAAGATAAATATGTTATTTATTCTTCAGGGCTGACATGCCTGGAGACTGCTGAAATCATTGCCTATTTTTCCTGCAGCATGTGGCCTAAGGAGGGACTATTATTTGAACAGACTGAATGAAGGAAATAACAATTATTTAATACATATAGAGCTGCAGCCACAATAGACTCAAATGATGCTTGTAATGGGTATTTACCATGTAGAGAGCTTCCTCCCTGATATATTAGGTCAAGCACCTAATACAGTTTTAGGCCTGGTCCCTGAGCATCACGTCCTGAGTCCATCTGTTTCCAGTAAGATGTAAACTCTGTAAACAGTGTAACATTTGGGAGCAGACTCTGAAGGCATCCTGTGTATTCACTGGGAGAATGAGAAGGGGTGCTTGCATATTCTTCGGGGGTGGGGGGCGGGGCTAGGGACATTTCAAATGGAGTTCCTGAAGGATTTATTCTCAACGAGACAGTACTCGTTATGTTATAAAAGCTTAGACTTTAAACTGTGTTGTTTAAAACTGGGTTTTATTTTTATTTGCTTTGTTTCAGGGAACAAGGCAGAAGACGAAAAAAAATATCATTTAGTATACATTAGCCACTGTGCCCATGGTTTTATTTGTGGTGTTTGATTTCATCTTCACCGTAGCACCAAGGGAGAGGTTAACGGCCCTATTTTCAGATTAGAAATGTGGCATGTAGAGAGATAAGCATCTCCTCTATGGTTGTGCCTAGAAAAGGGTCAAGTTAGAATTCATCTCAGCTGCAACTTGCCAGGATAGTCCCAAATATGGGAATCACAATGCTCCATTATTCACTTCTTGAACTTAAAACTTTATATTATAAACTTAAAACTTCTTGAACTATACTTTATAGTCTTTCTCTCAAAAAAATATGAGACATTGCAGATTGTGATTCTGCAAGAGGAGAAGTAAGACAAATGTCAATTGTACTGAGAAAGAAGCTATTTTATTTTATTTTATTTTATTTTATTTATTTTATTTTATTTTATTTTATTTATTTTATTTTATTTATTTTATTTTATTTTATTTTATTTTATTTTATTTTATTTTTATTTTTTATATGAAATTTATTGTCAAATTGGTTTCCATGCAACACCCCGTGTTCATCCCAATAGGTGCCCTCCTCAATGCTCATCACCCACTTTCCCCTCCCCCCAACCCCCACGAACCCTCAGTTCTCAGTATTTAAGAGTCTCTTATGGTTTGCCTCCTTCCCTCTGTAACTTTTTTCCCCCCCTTCCCCTCTCTGCTGGTCTTCTGTTGAGTTTCTCAGGATCCACATATAAGTGAAAACACACGGTATCTGTCTTTCTCTGCCTGACTTATTTCACTTAGCATAATACTCTCCAGTTCCATCCATGTTGCTGCAAATGGCCAGATTTCATTTTTTTCTCATTGCCAAGTAGTATTCCATTGTATATATAAACCACAACTTCTTTATCCATTCATCAGTTGATGGACATTTAGGTTCAGAAAGAAGCTGTTTTAATGAAGCAGGTTGAGTCACTAGGACAATTTCCTTCCTATGCTTTATTTTCTTCAAAAAGTAGTTGTTATTCCAATACATGAATATTCCTGTTCTTACATGGTAGTTTTAAAAATGGGAAATATATTAAAAGAGCATGCTTAATAAACATGCAATCTTATCCTTTAGAGACATGATATGCTTTCACGATTCCAAGCAGGGCCTGGGACCCAGACTCGTGGGTTCGAATACCCGATCATCCCATGTTAACCATGTGACCTTAGGGAAGTTACAGAGGGCTCTCTTTGTGGTTTAGTTTCTTCTTCTCTTTAAAGATGATAAAAGATAATACTAGTTCTGTCTCATAAAGTTATTGCAAAGATTAAAATGTACAAATGTATGAAAAGTGCTTAGAACAGTGTTTGGCATAGAGTAAGAGATCAATTAAGTTTATTAGTGTTATAAGTTGATGAGGGACAATAGACAATAAAGACAGTCATATAACACAGAACTCTCAGTTGGAATAGGAAGAACGCCTTGGCAGGGTGACTGGGTGGCTCAGTTGGTTCAGCATTCGACTCTTGATTTCAGCTCAGGTCACGCTCTCGTGGTTCATGAGTTTGAACCCCACATCACGCTCTGCGCTGGTAAGGCAGAGCCTGCTTGGGATTCTCTCTCTCTCATTCTTTCTCTGTGCCTCCCCTACTTATGTTCTCTCTCTCTCAAAATGAATAAATAAACTTCAAAAAAAGAGAACACTCTAGAAATGAATTGATTAAATATAACATGTAAATTTTGTTGGAATATTGCTAATGGTAGTGTTCTTTTAATAGCCAAAAAGTGGAAATAAGCCAAACCTCTAACAATAAAGAAATACATAAGCTTATATATGACAGTAGCTAGTAAAATAAATGTATTGTGTGGAAAAGGATTAAAACATTGTATAAACCATAATAAATCTTATCTATCCATCTATCTGTCTTTATTTATGTGTCTGTCTATACATATGCATATAAAATACTGGGAGGAAATATAGCTGTATGTTAATAATAGTCATTTCTTAATAAAGCGATTCCAGGTAATTTTTTTTTCTAATGTTTTTCATAAGTTCTTAATACTTTTAAAGTTATGAAAAACCCCCGAATTAAAAGAAAATAAAAAATAAGCCCAGTTGGTGTATAAGTCACAAAGTCTATAACATAGATTGTCACTCCATCTTCCTTCCTTGTACACGCTGTGCAGACCACTTGCAGAAGGGGCTTCAGACACACTCAGTTTACAGGTGGGTTCACGGTGCACTTCATCTTTAAACCCTAGAGCAGATGGATTTGGTGACATGTGATTCCGCAATTGCTGTTTGCTTTCAATCATTTATCTTGAAAATTAACAAAGGCACATTATGATAGCAGAGAGGAATTTTGCAGACTAACACATACCCTGGAGTTTAATGAAATATATTCTTTTTGCACACAAAGTACATGCAGAGTGAAGCTTACTTTTGGGGGTTGAAAACTCTACATTTTAGAGCATCTTGGTTTTTATTTTTTGAAGGAACAATGCATTTTAAATCCATTCCCAGCCACTCAGTTAACTACCCAGCATGCTGATTAAATGCTTTAGCTCATAAAAGAGTAACTTTAGGGATGGCTAGGAGCTGATGTCAGTATATATTGTTGTTTTGTTCTCTCTTATCTTAGAAGCTACTTTTCTAGAATTTTTAACTTGTCCACTGTTTATTCTCTGGTGGGCAAACCCTTGAGCCTCAGGAGACAGCCGCCAATTAGCTTTGCAATTCCGCACAAACCAGTTTACCTCCGGGGCCTCTGTTTCTTCTTCTGTGAAGAAAGGGACACTTCAGAAATCTTAGCCTGTGACCAGGAAGCCTCTTTTAAATGGGCTGCAGGCATTAGTGGGGTTGCCGACAGGACTTGAGCTGCTCGTGTGCGATTTCATCAGAATTCAGTTATGGAACCTGGTAGCAGAGACACTTAAGCTGAGTGGTGAGCGGCCCCCACCTGGAAAGCATTTCTCGAAGGGGATGTTCAAAGACCACTGTCAGCCCGACAGAAGCATTTTACTCTAAGGGTCACATCTGGTTCTGGGCCAATCATTTTGTAAAGTGAACTGAACAGATAGGATCCCGGCCGTGTTATAATTTCCAGTCTAACTCAGATAATAATGACCCGGACAGGGACAGGAAGGATGTAAATTTTAAAAATACATGCCTTAAATTAGATCGGTTACATAAGCAAGCTAAGAAGTCACTGAGTGCAGGAGCACCTCCGTGGGCTCACTTTAGCAGATGAGAACTCGCATCAAGGAAGAGTTTGAACAGTTGTAAAATTCACAGAAAAGGGTGTTTAGCATTCGACTTTATTCCCTTTTCCCCTCGGTGAGATTTGGTAAATGACTGAGGCTATGGAAGGTCCTTTCTCTCCTGGGATCCTCCTAGCATGGGATGCTTTCCAGCGGGATAATAGAGAGCAACAGAGCAGAGCCTGGGGCTGGCCTCCTGATCCTGCCTGGAGCCCTTCCCAGTCCCTCCTCTGGGAAATGGAAGAGTGAGTCTGCAGGGCACAAGCAGACTGGTGAGTTAAGCTGATTAGAAAGCTTCTAAGTGACCCCCATAGGCACGGTATGGGCCCCAGTGCTGTTCCCACATGTATCTGGAGGGATCAAGTGCATGGCATGCTCCCCAGGGGAGGGAGGGGAGTCTGACACAGAAAGTAGATTGATATAGTCTTTCCTATATGACAGCGAGTGGTGGCTTGTCCAAGTTTTGCATTAACTTTCAGCTTAAACACAACTTTAGAATTAAACAGGGATGTATGAATTTAAGGCAAAGTCACATTGCAGTTGTTTAAAATAGGAATATAAAGTCAATAATGATTTCGAAAATAGATTTTCTTGACAGGCATTCCAAAATAAACTTTCATCAAGCACAATCTCTCTGTTGTCTAGCATCTGTTTAAAAATAAGGTTGGTAAAATTGGCCATATTCTACTAATGTGGCAGTTGATAAAATGAATCTGCAAATAAAATAGTTGAAATTAAAACTGAAAAAAAAAGTCAGGCGAAGTATTAACCCTTGTGTCATTTCTGATATACCTTTAGCAAGCATCCCTGACTTCACAATGTATACATCTTGGCCTCCATTAATTTTATAAGGGTGACTATCAGCACAGATACCACAGACACACTACCAAATTAGTCAAAGTCACATTCTCCTGTTATTAATGGCAACACTAAGACCTTGCAGCCTCTGATTTTTTGCATCATTTACTGTCAACTTGAAAGTGTCATGTTAGTAACTAAACACATCATTCATGTGTTTCTAGTTGCTTATATAAGATACTGCTTAAATAAAAAATTCTCCAAAAATATGAAGGGCCAAACACGTACATCTTTCTTCAGTGTTCCAGAGAGAAGACTGTGTGTGCTATGACAGTTATGTGTTTTTCAGGCAACTTGAATAATGCACCAAAGGCTTCAAAACTCTTAAAAGGATAAAGAATTCTTTGAACTGACAGTGAACAGTCTTTTCAGAGCTGCAGAATTTTTGTTTGATGGCCTGCAGTAAATGTAATAATCTATAAGAAAGGCTCCATTCTAAATATGTCAGTAGTTTAGAGAAGATTCTGAGATCTTCGCTGAAGTGCTTTTGATTTAGTGATCATGAATTAACAATATGTATAATATTATGTATGTTATATATGTGTATATATACTGTTAGAAATATATAGGTATTGTTTAATATAATTTACAAATTCATAATTCTGTGAATTTATGATTTTACAAATTTATAATTTATATATTTTTCTTTTGCTGATAATTTTATTTTTATTTTTGAATTTTTTTAATGTTTATTTTTGAGAGGCAGAGAGACAGAACATGAGCAGGGGAGGGGCAAACACACACACACACACACACACACACACACACACACACACACGTGCGCAAAATCCGAAGCAGGCTTCAGGCTCTGAGCTGTCAGCACAGAGCCCTACATGGGGCTTGAACTCACGAGCTGTGATATCATGACCTGGTCCGAAGTCAGATGCTTAACCAACTGTGCCACCCAGGTGCCCCTCTAATAATTTTATTTAAATAAGACGCTAGCACTTCTATGCTAAAAAAATAAAATAACAAAAGGCACACTTTTCCTTGTGTAAACCTGTATTGCATAGTAATTTGAATACTATTTGGTACAGTGGCTAGAATTAAACACGATATAATAATGATATGTTTTACATGTATGTATCAATTTCCAAGGTAGGCAGCCAGAAATTCCCAGAAAGCCCTAGTTAGTATAACTCAGTGGTTAAGGGAAAAGCACAGTTAATGAACCTTCACTGTGCATTGATGTTCACTTCTATCGTCTGGTGCAAGCCTGAAGACAACCTGGACTCTCCAAGTTAGTAACAAAAACTCAATCTCAGACTGAGTAATTTGTTGCAAACCAGTCTGAGTCTGACTTGGAAGTTCCTAGTTGTTTCATATCCCCTCCATCTGCACAGTAGCAGGATGGTAGCTCAAGAAGTGGGTATGCTGCAAGATTTTTGTTTGTTTTTACTGTTTTATTGCTCTTCAATTTGAGAATGTGTTGTTTTTACTCATGACCATTCAGTGGTGTCCTTATATCATCCTTACTGTGTCCATCCTGGTCATTATCATCTGGGTTGATAATGCAAATGATACACACCTAGGATCATATCTATTCATTTCACTTTGCAAAGTGAATGTAGAACACCTGAAATGTAATATACTAAAAATCACTTAAAATATCCCTGCCTTTTTACTAGTTTTGAGAAGATTGTGAGGGAGTTCAACCGAAGGCACACTTTATTGGGCTAAGCAGAGGTGACCATTGGGAAGGGAATTTCCTTTAAGGATCCAGTATTTGGACTCACGTCACAGGGCAGTGAGTACCATTTCTGTTCTAAACCTAGGAGTTCATCAATCACAAAAGTCTGAGACCCAAATTCTGTATCTGTAAACCCTTGGGATTATCAACAAGGTGTTTCTCAATGGAGTGACTTCATGTTTGAATCCTTAGCTCATTGCTCTCAAATTCATTTTTACCTTTTTTACTTTTCAAATATTTCAAAAGCTGTTTTTACTTTAAGGATTAAGAGGGAGATTCCTCATGTTTTAAATGAAAATGCAAGAATTTTTTCAGAGATTATAAAAAAAAAGAATGCTTCTAGTCCAGACATCATGACTTAAATTCTTCATTAGACAGTATATTTTTGCATATCTTTTAATTTATACAAAAGACCAAGGATGAACTGTTTGTAATTTTTGAGTGCAAACAAGAGATGTCTCAAGAAGCAGATGAATGGTTTCTGCAGGATATTACAGAAAGTATTACCCATGAAGAGAAATAGTTAATCTTTGTCATTTGATATGAAGATACAAGGACATAACAAAAATCATTCTGGAGGAAATACTCAAATGTATGCTAAGATTCTGTTATAGGTGACATATAATCTTGATGTGCTTATGGAAAATCAATATGCATTTAATTATTGTGGATTTCACAGTTATTTATGAGTTGAAAGCTATTATTACCATTATCAAAATAATTTATTAAATTATGATGAGTAACAACAAAACAAAAAACTCCACATAGGGTACAAAGTGTATAGGCATCATTCTCTGTAGCTGAGAAAGATATAGTGTGTCAAGTCAGATATAACTAGAGTATGGGTTAAATGGGTTAAGTGGTTTTCAATACTTCTACTAAGTGGTCCTTTTAGTGTGTGTGTGTGTGTGTGTGTGTGTGTTTGGATCCTTTGTCTGATAGATTTTTAACCTCTAAATAAGTTGCATTCTTAAAATAATGTATTATATACAGGTGTTAATCAGAGCTTCTGAGCAACATTAGAAAATTGGCATTTTATTCTTTTTACTTATTGATCACCTACATTTTACTAGAGCATCCTTACTTCAATGAATATTATAGTTGGGGTGTGTGTGTGTGTGTGTGTGTGTGTGTCAAATAAATAGTTCAACTGATAAAATTCTAGACTTACTAGGAAGGAACCTTGAGATTTTAGTTGGCTTCTGCAAGGTTTCACAAATATATGTAACTTTTTTTAGAACTAAAACAAATATTTCTACCTCTCAGAGGAACAGGTACCCCAATATGAGATTCACTGTGTTAAAACCATTATAGATTTGGAGGTGTTATTGTAACAACTACCCAAAAAGAATGTTTAGGTAGACTATATGATAATGAGGATTATAGCATGAAGTGGGATGCCCACCATGTAGACAGGTGTGGTCAGTGGCAGCAGGGACAGATACAGTACTGAGCATTCACTGTGTGCCAGATGCTTTTTACAAAGTATGTGCTAGTCTTAACAAAACCCCATGGAGTAAGTATAATTTTCACTGTTGTTCATATGAGAAAATGAAGCCTGAGGAATTGGGCAATTTGCTTATGGTTATGTGGTTAGAAGTGGTGATAACTGGATTTGGATCCGATTTACATTGCCCCTTGACTGGATTCAGTTTCATGCAGAGTAGACAGTTATTAGGAATACATGAGAGAACCAAGAGGGAGGAAAATAGGAGAGAAAGAAACATTTAGTTGAAGGAGGCATTAAAATTGGACCTGTACAAAAAGAAAGGAAAGCTGAAAAATTTTAAGATGAGTGTTCGCCATGAATTGGGAATACAGCTTGGTCATAACAAATGCACTAGAAGTCACTACTTTTTGTGTGTTAAATTTCAGGTGTTCTAAATTAGTACACATAAAATACCTGTTACTAAAATTAGGAGATTGAGGGTTGAGAATGTTGCTATTTTCCACTTCATTCTCTCTTAGACCACAGAACTTACCTTGCAGTGAACACCATGTTTATTTTTATTATGTGGTATAAATGAATGCCTTTAGTCATTTTGGCGGGAGGCCATTCTAAATCTTAGAAAAGGCACATCTGAACAGGTGGTGAATCTTCAGATTTCCTCTTGGTGAAGGCTATGCACAGAGAAGGAAATTACATGTTGTGGATTAATTGTCTCATGCTGCTATTTCTTTTTCTCGTGAATTCTATTTCCTATAAACACCATTAGTTGACGGATCAGTGGTTTGCTATTATTAACCAGGCTAGGTATATTCTTCAGTGTCCCTGTCCAAAAGTTACTCAGCACGGGTTTGAGCCACACCATATGTCCAGGTTGCTACATTTTTGTCAAGATAATGCAGTGCAGCGAAGTCCCATGCATTCCCTGCAGCTTTCTTTCGGGGAAAGAAAGTCTGCCTTTTTTCTAGGGACAGACATTGGATTTAGCTCTTATGTCACTGGTTTTTATTCATCTCATGGCAGGTCCTAAGACATGATTTCAGCAGTGATAACCTAATCTGCTTTATTTTTTTTATTTTTTTTTTTAATTCTTTTTTTAACGTTTATTTATTTTTGAGACAGAGAGAGACAGAGCATGAACGGGGGAGGGTCACAGAGAGAGGGAGACACAGAATCTGAAACAGGCTCCAGGCTCTGAGCTGTCAGCACAGAGCCCGACGCGGGGCTCAAACCCACGGACTGTGAGATCATGACCTGAGCCGAAGTCGGATGCTTAACCGACCGAGCCACCCAGGCGCCCCTGCTTTATTTTTTAAAATCTTCTTTGAACTCATCAGATACATATTAAAAAATTTTTTTAATGTTTATTTTTTTTGGCGGGGGCAGAGAGAGAGAGACACCCGAGTGTGAATGGGGCAGGGGCAGAGAGAGAGGGAGACACAGAATCCAAAACAGGCTCCAGGCTCTGAGCTGTCAATATAGACCCCAAGGTGGGACTAGAACCTGTGAATTGCTAGATCATGACCCAAGCCAAAGTCAGACGGTCAACCGACTGAGCCACCCAGGCATCCCAACAGATAACATATTTTAATTAAATCAAGATAGATTTAAAACTAGGATATAAAAATCTTTCTAATGAGTTTGCCACTTTTGTTTTTTAAAATGATATGTATATAATAGTGCAGTGGTTGAGAGAGTAGGTTCCCTGTCAGTGTGACATAATTCAAATTCTGGCTATGTCCTTCAGTAATAGCTGTGTGACTTTGGGTTAGTTTCTTTTTTTTTTTTTTTTTTTTTTTAATTTTTTTAATGCTTATTTATTTATTTATTTATTTATTTATTTTTTTATTTTTTAATATATGAAATTTACTGTCAAATTGGTTTCCATACAACACCCAGTGCTCATCCCAAAAGGTGCCCTCCTCAATACCCATCACCCACCCTGTCCTCCCTCCCACCCTGCCCTCCCTCCCACCCCCCATCAACCCTCAGTTTGTTCTCAGTTTTTTAACAGTCTCTAATGCTTTGGCTCTCTCCCACTCTAACCTCTTTTTTTTTTTTTTTTTTTTTTTTTTTTTTTTTTCCTTCCCCTCCCCCATGGGTTTCTGTTATGTTTCTCAGGATCCACATAAGAGTGAAACCATATGGTATCTGTCTTTCTCTGTATGGCTTATTTCACTTAGCATCACACTCTCCAGTTCCATCCATGTTGCTACAAAAGGCCATATTTCATTTTTTCTCATTGCCACGTAGTATTCCATTGTGTATATAAACCACAGTTTCTTTATCCATTCATCAGTTGATGGACATTTAGGCTCTTTCCATAATTTGGCTATTGTTGAGAGTGCCGCTATAAACATTGGGGTACAGGTGCCCCTATGCATCAGTACTCCTGTATCCCTTGGATAAATTCCTAGCAGTGCTATTGCTGGGTCATAGGGTAGGTCTATTTTTAATTTTCTGAGGAACCTCCACACTGCTTTCCAGAGCGGCTGCACCAATTTGCATTCCCACCAACAGTGCAAGAGGGTTCCTGTTTCTCCACATCCTCTCCAGCATCTATAGTCTCCTGATTTCTTCATTTTGGCCACTCTGACTGGCGTGAGGTGGTATCTGAGTGTGGTTTTGATTTGTATTTCCCTGATAAGGAGCGACGTTGAACATCTTTTCATGTGCCTGTTGGCCATCCGGATGTCTTCTTTAGAGAAGTGTCTATTCATGTTTTCTGCCCATTTCTTCACTGGGTTATTTGTTTTTCGGGTGTGGAGTTTGATGAGCTCTTTATAGATTTTGGATACTAGCCCTTTGTCCGATGTGTCATTTGCAAATATCTTTTCCCATTCCGTTGGTTGCCTTTTAGTTTTGTTGGTTGTTTCCTTTGCTGTGCAGAAGCTTTTTATCTTCATAAGGTCCCAGTAATTCACTTTTGCTTTTAATTCCCTTGCCTTTGGGGATGTGCCGAGTAAGAGATTGCTACGGCTGAGGTCAGAGAGGTCTTTTCCTGCTTTCTCCTCTAAGGTTTTGATGGTTTCCTGTCTCACATTCAGGTCCTTTATCCATTTTGAGTTTATTTTTGTGAATGGTGTGAGAAAGTGGTCTAGTTTCAACCTTCTGCATGTTGCTGTCCAGGTCTCCCAGCACCATTTGTTAAAGAGACTGTCTTTTTTCCATTGGATGTTCTTTCCTGCTTTGTCAAAGATGAGTTGGCCATACGTTTGTGGGTCTAGTTCTGGGGTTTCTATTCTATTCCATTGGTCTATGTGTCTGTTTTTATGCCAATACCATGATGTCTTGATGATGACAGCTTTGTAGTAGAGGCTAAAGTCTGGGATTGTGATGCCTCCTGCTTTGGTCTTCTTCTTCAAAATTACTTTGGCTATTCGGGGCCTTTTGTGGTTCCATATAAATTTTAGGATTGCTTGTTCTAGTTTCGAGAAGAATGCTGGTGCAATTTTGATTGGGATTGCATTGAATGTGTAGATAGCTTTGGGTAGTATTGACATTTTGACAATATTTATTCTTCCAATCCATGAGCAGGGAATGTCTTTCCATTTCTTTATATCTTCTTCAATTACCTGCATAAGCTTTCTATAGTTTTCAGCATACAGATCTTTTACATCTTTGGTTAGATTTATTCCTAGGTATTTTATGCTTCTTGGTGCAATTGTGAATGGGATCAGTTTCTTCATTTGTCTTTCTGTTGCTTCATTGTTAGTGTATAAGAATGCAACTGATTTCTGCACATTGATTTTGTATCCTGCAACTTTGCTGAATTCATGTATCAGTTCTAGCAGACTTTTGGTGGAGTCTATCGGATTTTCCATGTATAATATCATGTCATCTGCAAAAAGCGAAAGCTTGACTTCATCTTTGCCAATTTGGATGCCTTTGATTTCCTTTTGTTGTCTGATTGCTGATGCTAGAACTTCCAGCACTATATTAAACAGCAGTGGTGACAGTGGGCATCCCTGTCGTGTTCCTGATCTCAGGGAAAAAGCTCTCAGTTTTTCCCCGTTGAGGATGATGTTAGCTGTGGGCTTTTCATAAATGGCTTTTATGATCTTTAAGTATGTTCCTTCTATCCCGACTTTCTCAAGGGTTTTTATTAAGAAAGGGTGCTGGATTTTGTCAAAGGCCTTTTCTGCATCGATTGACAGGATCATATGGTTCTTCTCTTTTTTTTTGTTAATGTGATGTATCACGTTGATCGATTTGCGAATGTTGAACCAGCCCTGCATCCCAGGAATGAATCCCACTTGATCATGGTGAATAATTCTTTTTATATGCTGTTGAATTCGATTTGCTAGTATCTTATTAAGAATTTTTGCATCCATATTCATCAGGGATATTGGCCTGTAGTTCTCTTTTTTTACTGGGTCTCTGTCTGGTTTAGGAATCAAAGTAATACTGGCTTCATAGAATGAGTCTGGAAGTTTTCCTTCCCTTTCTATTTCTTGGAATAGCTTGAGAAGGATAGGTATTATCTCTGCTTTAAATGTCTGGTAGAACTCCCCTGGGAAGCCATCTGGTCCTGGACTCTTATTTGTTGGGAGATTTTTGATAACCGATTCAATTTCTTCGCTGGTTATGGGTCTGTTCAAGCTTTCTATTTCCTCCTGATTGAGTTTTGGAAGAGTGTGGGTATTTAGAAATTTGTCCATTTCTTCCAGGTTGTCCAATTTGCTGGCATATAATTTTTCATAGTATTCCCTGATAATTGTTTGTATCTCTGAGGGATTGGTTGTAATCATTCCATTTTCATTCATGATTTTATCTATTTGGGTCATCTCCCTTTTCTTTTTGAGAAGCCTGGCTAGAGGTTTGTCAATTTTGTTTATTTTTTCAAAAAACCAACTCTTGGTTTCGTTGATCTGCTCTACAGTTTTTTTAGATTCTATATTGTTTATTTCTGCTCTGATCTTTATGATTTCTCTTCTTCTGCTGGGTTTAGGCTGCCTTTGCTGTTCTGCTTCTATTTCCTTTAGGTGTGCTGTTAGATTTTGTATTTGGGATTTTTCTTGTTTCTTGAGATAGGCCTGGATTGCAATGTATTTTCCTCTCAGGACTGCCTTCGCTGCATCCCAAAG
Source organism: Panthera leo (assembly GCF_018350215.1). Classification (NCBI taxonomy): domain Eukaryota; kingdom Metazoa; phylum Chordata; class Mammalia; order Carnivora; family Felidae; genus Panthera; species Panthera leo. The sequence goes on along the minus strand of NC_056679.1, from coordinate 72,652,074 downwards.
CGTTTGGATTGTTGTATTTTCATTTTCGTTTGTTTCCATATATATTTTAATTTCTTCTCTAATTGCCTGGTTGACCCACTCATTCGTTAGTAGGGTGTTCTTTAACCTCCATGCTTTTGGAGGTTTTCCAGACTTTTTCCTGTGGTTGATTTCAAGCTTCATAGCATTGTGGTCTGAAAGTATGCATGGTATAATTTCAATTCTTGTAAACTTATGAAGGGCTGTTTTGTGACCCAGTATATGATCTATCTTGGAGAATGTTCCATGTGCACTCGAGAAGAAAGTATATTCTGTTGCTTTGGGATGCAGAGTTCTAAATATATCTGTCAAGTCCATCTGATCCAATGTATCATTCAGGGCCCTTGTTTCTTTATTGACTGTGTGTCTAGATGATCTATCCATTTCTGTAAGTGGGGTGTTAAAGTCCCCTGCAATGACCACATTCTTATCAATAAGGTTGCTTATGTTTATGAGTAATTGTTTTATATATCTGGGGGCTCGGGTATTTGGCGCATAGACATTTATAATAGTTAGCTCTTCCTGGTGGATAGACCCTGTGATTATTATATAATGCCCTTCTTCATCCCTTGTTACAGCCTTTAATTTAAAGTCTAGTTTGTCTGATATAAGTATGGCTACTCCAGCTTTCTTTTGGCTTCCAGGAGCATGATAAATAGTTCTCCATCCCCTCACTCTCAATCTAAAGGTGTCCTCAGATCTAAAATGAGTCTCTTGTAGACAGCAAATAGATGGGTCTTGTTTTTTTTATCCATTCTGATACCCTATGTCTTTTAGTTGGCGCATTTAATCCATTTACATTCAGTGTTATTATAGAAAGATATGGGTTTAGAGTCATTGTGATGTCTGTATGTTTTATGCTTGTAGTGATGTCTCTGGTACTTTGTCTCACAGGATCCCCCTTAGGATCTCTTGTAGGGCTGGTTTCGTGGTGACAAATTCCTTCAGTTTTTGTTTGTTTGGGAAGACCTTTATCTCTCCTTCTATTCTAAATGACAGACTTGCTGGATAAAGGATTCTCGGCTGCATATTTTTTCTGTTTAGCACACTGTAGATATCGTGCCAAGCCTTTCTGGCCTGCCCAGTTTCAAAGGAGAGATCAGTCACGAGTCTTATAGGTCTCCCTTTATATGTGAGGGCATGTTTATCCCTTGCTGCTTTCAGAATTTTCTCTTTATCCTTGTATTTTGCCAGTTTCACTATGATATGTCGTGCAGAAGATCGATTCAAGTTACGTCTGAAGGGAGTTCTCTGTGCCTCTTGGATTTCAATGCCTTTTTCCTTCCCCAGTTCAGGGAAGTTCTCAGCTATAATTTGTTCAAGTACCCCTTCAGCACCCTTCCCTCTCTCTTCCTCCTCTGGGATACCAATTATGCGTATATTATTTTTTTTTAGTGTATCACTTAGTTCTCTAATTTTCCCCTCATACTCCTGGATTTTTTTATCTCTCTTTCTTTCAGCTTCCTCTTTCTCCATAACTTTATCTTCTAGTTCACCTATTCTCTCCTCTGCCTCTTCAAGCCGAGCCATCGTGGATTCCATTTTGTTTTGCAATTCATTTAAAGCGTTTTTCAACTCCTCGTGACTGTTCCTTAGTCCCTCGATCTTTGTGGCAAGAGATTCTCTGCTGTCCTGTATACTGTTTTCAAGCCCAGCGATTAATTTTATGACTATTATTCTAAATTCACTTTCTGTTATATTATTTAAATCCTTTTTGATCAGTTCATTAGCTGTTGTTATTTCCTGGAGATTCTTCTGCGGGGAATTCTTCCGTTTGGTCATTTTGGAGAGTCCCTGGCGTGGTGAGGACCTGCAGTGCACTTCCCCTGTGCTGTGGTGTATAACTGGAGTTAGTGGGCGGGGCCGCAGTCCGACCCGATGTCTGCCCCCAGCCCACTGCTGGGGCCACAGTCAGACTGGTGTGTGCCTTCTCTTCCCCTCTCCTAGGGGCGGGATTCACTGTGTGGTGGCGTGTCCCGTCTGGGCTACTTGCATACTGCCAGGCTTGTGTTGCTGGGGATCTGGCGTATTAGCTGGGGTGGGTAGGCAAGGTGCACGGGGGCTGGAGGGGCAGGCTTAGCTCGCTTCTCCTTAGGTGATCCACTTCAGGAGGAGCCCTGTGGCAGCGGGAGGGAGTCAGATCCGCTGCCGGAGGTTTGGCTCCGCAGAAGCACAGAGTTGGGTGTTTGCGCGGAGCGAGCAAGTTCTCTGGCAGGAACTGGTTCCCTTTGGGATTTTGGCTGGGGGATGGGCGGGGGAGATGGCGCTGGCGCCTTTGTTCCCCGCCAAGCTGAGCTCTGCCGTCCGGGGGCTCAGCAGCTCTCCCTCCCTTTGTCCTCCAGCCTTCCCGCTTTCCGCGCAGAGCTGTTAACTTATGACCTCCCAGACGCTAAGTCGCGCTTGCTGTCGGAACACAGTCTGTCCGGCCCCTCCGCTTTTGCCAGCCAGACTCGGGGGCTCTGCTTGGCCGGCGAGCCGCCCCTCCGCCCCGGCTCCCTCCCGCCAGTCCGTGGAGCGCGCACCGCCTCGCCGCCCTTCCTACCCTCTTCCGTGGGCCTCTAGTCTGCACTTGGCTCCGGAGACTCCGTTCTGCTAATCCTCTGGCGGTTTTCTGGGTTCTTTAGGCAGGTGTAGGTGGAATCTAAGTGATCGGCAGGACGCGCTGTGAGCCCCGCGTCCTCCTACGCCGCCATCTTCCGGAACCCCCTGGGTTAGTTTCTTAACAGTTCTGCTTTTCAGTTTTCACATCTCTAAAATGGGGTGAGGACAATGACTGCCTTTCCTAGTGCGTAGTTTCGTGGGTGTATGTGTTTGTGTGCAAAATAAATGGGTTAGCATGTATGAAGCATTTAGAACACAACTTTGTGTGTAACCTGCCACCACTATTCCTATGTACTCATTGAGGCCTATCTACTATGTACCTAGTTTGTGTCAAGCACTGGGCTTACAGTGATGAAAAACACATAGACAAGGTCTCTGCTCTCCTAGGGCTTATATTCTACTGGTAGGAGACAAGTAATAAGCGAGAATATATAAGCAAAAAAAAAAAAAAATCAAATAAACAATGAGAAATGCATAAATTAACATAAAGTATTAAGACTGAAAAAATGGGGATACTTTAGTTTCTGAGACTGTGACATTTAAACTCAAATCTTTATAGGAATAAAAAGCCAACCCAAGAAAATGTCAGAGGGAAGAGCATTATAGGGGGAGGGAATGGCTTGAAGGAGTGGGCAAAAGGTAGAGAGTCAAAAAGTTGGCCAGGAACAGCTTGTTGAGAGACATGGCGCCAGGATAAGAAATTGGATTTTACTTAAATGTAGCTGGAAGCCATTAAGGAGAAAAGACTGACCATGTTTATATTTTAAAATGATTCTTCTGAGTTTTGAGTGGAGAGGACTATTTGGCTGGAGCAAACAAGGAAGCAAAGACTGGTAGGATGCTACCAACGTGTGCTAGGTGAGAAATGATGGCGGCCAGGTCTAAGGAGTTCCGAGTAGAGATAGAAAAAGAAAGATTCCAATGACAGTTTTGGATTATTTTTATGCCATGCCCTCTACTCGGCCACCTGTCAGACAGGCACCAAAAAGTACTTGCTGAAAGCACTTACAATCCATCACATGTTTATGGAACACCCAGACACTGTAGTCATTATTTGAGATTTAAAGTTTTAGTCTGGTAGGGAAAATAGACACATTAAAATTAATATGATACAATGTGATAATGTCTTTAGTGTGTATGAATAAAAGGCACTAGTACTCACAGTAACTCACTTGTCTGGGGCTATCCACAGGAATTCACTGAAGGGATGATATTTGATTGTAGCTCAAATGATAGCTTGGGGTTTGCTATGTTGAGGAATGAAGAAATGCACGGTAGGTAGAGAATGGAGGAAGAGCACGACCCAGAATTGTGAACATTTATGGTGTATTTGGGGAGAAGGACATCAACTGATAGGACTAAAATGTACCAGATGGACAAAAGGGAGAATTATGAAGAGAAGGTTGTCTGTGATAGGGTTTTATTTTGCAGGAAAGAAAGTGTTGAGGAATTGGCAAACAAATATTATATTTATCATTTATATATATGTATATATAACTATATTCTAAATCTTGTATATATAGTTACTACATATATAGTTATATATATAACTTTGACAAAGATTTAGAATCTTATCAAGAAAAAAAGTTCACCAAATACCGAGTCAATAGCTATTATCTTCATTTTAATTCTGATGAGAATTTACCACACAGCCAAGGGCAATTGACCAAATCACTCCTCTATGGAACAGGGTAAAACCAATAGTATCTCTTTGTAGGGCATGCAGAGTTTATGAGTACATAAAATTTGTCCATTATAGTTATGCTGACTACTTGTACAAAAGTTTATTTACTCATTTTTTTAAAAAAATAGATTAAGCATGGAAGTAATACTTTCGTGTATTTATTCAATGATAACAGCAATAATACTGACATTATATGAAATTTATTGAACATGAAAAATATTTGAAAGCTTTTTATACAAAGTATATATGCAAACATTATATATTGCTACAAATATGACTAATATATTTATTGTATCATGAATTCACAACAATACATGATCAAAACCATTAAGACACAAATAAATGAACAAAGAATTTGAGCAGACAATTTAGAAAGAAGGGAAAATAAAAGGCTAAAACCTATAATGCAATATAATATATTACATATATGATATATAATATTTACATATAGGTCTATACTTCTATATGCCTATATATCTAACTTTTACTTGAAAGTGTGTAAAGTAAAATTCAACTTGTATTATTTATCAAATTAACTTCTTAGAAAACAATTTGATGATATGTATAAAGATCCTTAAAAGTTTTTATGTATTTGCTAAGTAATTCTGTTTCTGGGATGTATTCTAAGTTAACAAACCTAGTAAACTGTAAAGAATTGGGAAGAACTTAAACTTCCAACTATAAGAAAACGTTTTGGGAATCAATGGTAAAGTCACTTCATGTATTATGATACAGATTTTCAAATAAGATTTGTGGAAAGTATGTAATAACATGGGAAATGTTTTGATGTAAAATCAGGTAGAAATTATGTCTAAGCTTAAAATATATGAAATATGTTAGGCAGAGAGACTAAAATTGAAGATATTTATATTGGTTGTTTTAAGGTGAGGAGATATGGATCATTTTTTCCCCTCTGAGTGTTCCATGTTTTCTTCGAATAAGAAATAATTTTATAACATATAGTTTTATCTGGTATTTACATCTCTCTTGTCAGATGATTAATAGGATTTTAAATCCTGTTAATATTTAATTAATATTTAAATGATTTATTTAAATCATAATTATTGATAATTACAATAATCCTGTTATTGTAGGAATTTAACACAAGAGACTTGTTTCTGTACTTGTTCAGGCACAGTACTAGGTGCCTGTGGCCGATGATGGAAAAAAACCTGGTCCTTGTCCTTGAGGAGCTCCCAGGTTCTGGTGTGGCCAGGTACAAAGCCCCTGGTCAGGCGTCTAGCTCATGGACATCATTATAACCTAGGAGCGCTAAACAGATGATATCCATCCATTTTTCAAAGATGGCCAGGATGATCATTTGACTTATCCAAGAAACTCAGCACCTCCCTATTTATATCTGAATAAAATCCTCTACTACATAGTTCAAACACATTGTTCCTGATATTATCTTCATAAGAGATGATGAAAAGTTGATTACCATTCTTTATATAGTAACCTACCTGCTGTAAAGAGTAGGATTACATTCTCCACATAACCTCCCCATCCCATGCTATCCATATTGAGAGACATTTTTGGAGCTAACAAGAAGGACTTAGTTTTACCTTTGCAGTCAATTGCTGATCCATGCAGTTTGTGATGTATTTATGGAAATTGCCCCACTATCGACTTTACGTACGTCCAGCTGGACTTCATCTCGTACCATGGGGCTTTTGCTTTTCTTGAATTCTTTTTGATTTTTATGCATATTTGTGCCTGAAAAATCTTTTATTGCCTGTTTCAGTCCACTTTTTCTGTATGAACCAAACATTAGGCTCTGATTATATTCTTTTCAGAATATAGAATGAGTATGAGAATATGTATAGAATATGAGTATAGAATATGAGTATGAGTTGGACACTTAGGTTATGTTTCGCCAGATTGTTCTATTAGGTAATATGATTTAAAATCTAGAGCTTATCTCACCAGCATAAATGACATCTCTATCTTCTCAGGGACCAAAGAACCATCTTCTTGTTATGGAAGTAGATGAAATTGGTTGCCATAGTGGGTTTATCGATAGACTTATCATTAGGCTTTGGATGTAAATATTTTTCTTAACTTGTCTCTATTTGAATAATGCAATGTGTTTTTCCCCATATGTTTTATGATCTAAGGATTAGTGATAGACATTTCCAGATGACATTGTCATTTTTATTTATTTTTAATCTAAATGATTGAAATTATAAAATTAATATGTTCATTGTAAATAGTTAAAACATAACAGACTAGTCAGAAATGAAACATGAAATTCTGCTTCTCTCCTCCTATAATTCCATCAGCACCTCTGTTGAGATTTTCAGATATATTTTTATATTCTAGACATTTTCCTGTATAAACATTCTATGTATGCATAATGTATTATTACTTATATAACTTTTACATAATATCTATATATCTTGTTTTAATAAAAAGGAGATCATAGTGTAATATTGTGTTGCAGTATTCTCTTTCCACTTACTACAACATCACGCAAAACTTTTCACATCAGTCACTTTTAGACCTTTCTTAGTTCTTTAGAGTGTTTTCACAGCTACACATTATTCTTTTGTATGGTTTATTATGAAATCAGTACATTAGTTGATGATGTTGATTTCCTGTGATGTGTCTGGATGTATGCTAGGTGCTAGGGATGCAATAATTAATAAGACAGACAAAATCTCTGTTCCCGGTGTTCACGTTTTTGTGCCCTTAAGGATGAGCATTATATTGCTCTCACTTTTACAATGTTTTTTAAAAGAATTGATTTTATTCCATTTACACTTATTGACTTCACAAGTGTATTTGGTCTTTTGATGTCTTAGAATGCTGTATTTCATAATTTATTGCTTCCTTTCTTACGTAGTTTTAGCTAAATTGCCTGTATTTTTCTTTGCACTTCTGGGGGCAAAAAAAGTATCAGCTGAACTAACCTATTTCTTTTAGTGGTTTTTAAAATATTCTTAAATAATAAATTTGAATAACTCTTTCTTGATTATTAACTTTATACAATTTCTGCCTGCCTTGAAAAATGAGAGAATTGCTATGTTTACATTTTCCTTTACTTCCTAAGTGTTATACATTATTATTTTTGCATTTCAAGGTTTATAACATTCACATTCTGTTCTATAACCATAATTACCATATGCATTTAGATCTAGTTTTTAATTTATATTGATCTAGCACTGATCCTTCATATAGTACACATTATTTTGATTTATCACTTGGATGTGTGTGTATATATATATATATATATATATATATATATATATACACACACATAGTATTTATATAAATTTAAAGAATCACCAATTGATTACTCATGCCCATGAATGCTTAAAAATTAATTTCTCTTATCTATATATTTGACTCAAAGACATGGCTGAGTATAAAGTTTGGGAGTCATATATTTTTTTCTGTTAGAATTTTGAAGGTATTTCTCCACTGAGTTAGTCATTGATAGTTGAAGTGGAAATATCTAAGACTTGTCTGAAATGCTAATTTTTTTCCTACATTCACTGTGCCAAGGGCGTATTAGGTGCTGGAGGATAGAAAAATATCGCAAACTGTTTCGTTGCAAAGCTCCTAGAATAGGAGTGGTCAAGTTCCAAATCAATTGTCTGGCTTATGGACATCATTCTAACCATTAGTTTTGAATAGAAATTTCACCTTTTGCTTTGAGGTCAAGAAATTTCACCAGAATATTCAATCTTAGTATTTCTGCATAATTTCTTTGTAAATATAGTATGACTATTTAATTTTAAGTTATCCTTTATTTAAGAAAGATTTTTCGCACTAAATCTCTGAATTTTTCTGTTCCATTATTTTTCTTCAGGAATATCAGTTTTGCACATTTAAACTTGTTTTTTCTTGTCTATTATTTTCTCTACAATGAATTTGTACCTTCACTATTTTATTTTTGTTTTATGTAATTTGCTTTTGAAGATTGCCCTTTGTGTTTCTTAATGGTTTTAATAGTATATATTCTACTCTTTGCTGTTTCAAATATAGATTTCATATGGAAATTGCCTGTGCTGTTTTCCATTTCTTTCCTGAAATTGGTCATTTCCCTTCTTATCTTTGTTTGTTACCTTTTATCTTCTTTTATCTCTTTCATATCTTTCTTAAATTCTTTGCCCAGAATCCACATTCCCTTTAGATTCTTGAAGAGTATCATTTGATTTAAATTTCCTTTTGTTTATTGGGGGCAATTCTTTCCTGAAATGTAGTATTTACTTTGATCTTTGCCTCTGTCTGTCTCTTTCTCCGTCTCTCTTTCTCTCTTTTATATCCTATATTTTCTCTTTGGGGTGAGCAGATCACCCACTCAAAAGATTAGGCTTGTTGTTATTGAACATATAAATCACATTTTTAAAAAATTTTGTAATTGAGTGTTTATAATTCATCTGATGTGTCTGGGCAATGCCTTCAGAGGGGAAGATCCTCTCCCTTCTGCCCTTCCAATTCCCTTTTGGGAAGTTTCTTGGCACTAGGAGTCTTAGTGGGAAAAATCTAAATGGCCAACGTGTACCTTTAGTCCAGCCTCCTGTGCTGTTCAGGGAAGCAGAAGTTGACCCCAGTCTTTCTCACTCTAATTAAAGGATCACTAATTAGATCTCCATTTTGGTCAAGATCTAGAGAAATATAAATTGCCCATGAGTTCTCTCATTTTGTTCCAATTCTATTGTATTTTGCACTAGTCCTCTTAGTCTTTGTAATGGGGTTCTCATAGCTTCCTGATTTTGTTGTCATTGCAATTTTATTTTATTTTTAAATTACTTCCACTAATGTTTGTGAGTGGCAATGCAGGAAGGAAACAAATATTTTTGTTCTTATATTTCCCAGAAATCTCCATTTGTATGCTCTAAAACAGGTGAAATGAGAATTTATATTGATTGAAAACTATATATGTTGGGTGCCGGGGTGGCTCAGTTGGTTGAGCATCTGACTTTGGCTCAGGTCATGATCTCACGGTGTGTGGGTTCTAGCCCCACATTGGGCTCTGTGCTGATAGCCTCGATCCTGCTTCAGATTCTGTGTTTCCCTCTCTCTCTGCCTCTTCCCCACTTGCTCTCTCTCTCTCTCTCTCTCTCTCTCAAAAATAAGTCAATATTAAAAAAAAATTGCATATGTGTTTTAACTTAAATTATTTTGATTGATTATTTAATAAATCAAAATAATTTGAATTAAAACTATATATATGTTTTAAATCAATATATGTATATGTTTTAAATAAAAATAAAGCAAAATAAAAATAAGCGTTTTCATATATATGTATATATGTATGAGAGTTTTCAATTCTTAGAGACAAATATATATATATATATATATATATATATATATATATATATATATATATAACCTTTTTTGAGGTACCTGGGTGGTGTAGCTCAGTCCATTGAGTGTCATGGGATCGAGCCCTGCATTGAGCTCCATGCTAAGCATGGACCCTGTTTAAAATTCCTCTTTCCTTCTGCCCCTCTCCCCAACTCATGCTCTGTCTCTCTCTAAAAAACAAACAAAAACATGGTAAGCACCCTAAACCCCTTTTTTTTTAACTGAATTCTGTCTAGCATTTTCCCTTTCACACTTTTCACTGTGATTCTTCTATCTAGTAATTTAGCATTCCTCAGTCTTAAGGGAATAAAAACTCCGACTTACCTCACAGGACTATTTTGTGACAATCAAGGAGAATAAAACCCGTGAAAATATTGAATGGTGCTGGTTCCAGTGCAAGTACCAGATATAGTTGATAGTTATATTACCATGAGTTACTTGGGAAGAACAGCCAGGAGTGGCTCACAGAGAGGACCTTCCCAGATTTGCTTTTTGCTGTGTTGTCCACAGAAGAGCTCCTATTTTTTTCTAAGTCCGAGATAAACAAAGTACATGCCAACGTGTCCCTGCTTGCAGTTCCCCTCCCTTTAAGCTCACCTTCCTCTGTGCTTGCTGAAAGAGACAATGAGCCTGCCAGTTCTGTTTCTGCACATTTGCAAAGCAGAGCTGGGGATGGAGGGAACCGAAGTGGGGTTGGGGAGTTTGTACCAGAAGGAGCCAGTTTTATGTACAGGAAAAAGTAATCCACACATAAAGGCGGTGAGGGCGGCATTCTGGAGGGAGATTTTGAGGAAGGTGTGAATGGCAGAGGAAGAGAGAAAAGGCATTTTAATTTGTGTTTTTGGTTATGAATTGGATTTCTTTTAATGCTTTCAAAAGCTACAAGTAAATATTAGAACTATTTTTAATTACTTGGGGTGAGAGAACGTGTTTCGTTGTGATACTGAATGAACGACTTAGGATTTACGTGGGATGAATTCCCTTTTCTGCTCAAGTCCACTCTTAACTCTTCTTCACCCCATCCCTGGGAGGCTGGTCCTGACTTCTGACCTTTGGGGAGCATTACCAAGCAGCTAGCAGGAGGGAGAAGAGAGAGGTCAGGGACCTATGCCTCATACTGTCATCCTGAAGGGTCACTGTGGGCCTGCCGTGTCCCTTCATCCAGGTTCCTGTGGGGCAACTGTGACTCCAGGTCTGAACAACCATGCCCTGCCTCACCCCTTTGGCTTAGGTGTGGTTGTAGCCCTTTGACCCCCATCTTTAGTTCCAGGGTACTGTCACTGTCCCTTGTGGTTTCTGTGTGCCTTGCCCAGACTCTAGTAAACTGTTCTTTTATAAACCCCCTTTTCTCAAGTTACCCAGTTTAGGTGTATCGTGTTCTCCTGGAACTCTGAATGATACTGGGCCATGTGAGAGGCCCTTGGATTTTAGTTTGTGTAAGTATTTTTATAGTGTCTGGAATTTGCCTACAGCAAACACATATGGCCTGGTGGCCATATAACTCAACCCACGGAAACGGGCAGAGCATTTGTTTTTGGTCGAGTTCCATGCTTTAAATGGGGGTCTCTATAATATTACTTCACAGGTTATAGAACAGGAAGTATGCCTCAATGTCAATAGTAGATGCCAATTTTAAGGAAAAAGAGGAAAGGACATAAACCTCTTTTGAGCATCAATTTTATGTTGGTATCAGTGCTCAACATTACATTATCCTATGTAATCCTAGTAAGACCTTTGCAAGGATAGTATTTTTTCCTTCATCTTATAGATGAGTATCATGAAGGTTAGACAGTCTTAAGTTGCCTGTCCCAATGTTTCAGACCTGGTAAATGGCAAAGCTATGACTCGAACTCTTCTGATCTCAGTCTACCAAAAGCTGGTTCCCCAGACTGGCTGTACCTAAGAAGGACGTAGGGAGCTCTAAAAATCCAGATGGCCAGGACCACCTCAGATCTGATGAAAAAAATCTCTGGATGTGTAGCCTGTGGATATGTTTTTATTAGCCCTCTTCCCCACATGCCAGGCATTTCTGACATGCAGCCAAATTTGGAAAACCTGAGCTAAAGCTTCCTATTGGTTCAGCTTTTAAATGACAGTAAACTTTTCTTTTCCAGTCTTTTAGTTTGAACATTCTGCTATGACTTTAAACAGAGACATATACCAGGGAGTAAATTATTTCACTCTGTGGGAGTGTTAATTGTGATTTTCCCTCTAGGCTACTTTTTTAAAAACTCGGAGTTTTAGTGATAGTTCATGAATTCAAGGCAATATTATGTTCTGAAGCACTGTACTAGGAATATTTTTATCTCTACTAATATTTGTTGTCTAAAAATAGAATATCATTTCAGAGTCCATGAAAATACACTGAGTTTAAATTATCAATACTGATAAAGTAAAAAAAAAGCTGTTAGTTGTATGTTTGAATAAAAATTGGCATAAAATGAGAATATTGACATTCATTAATCTTATAATCTCTCTCTAATCTTCATGCACAAAAATATTATTGCTATTGTGAGTGCCTCATGATTTTTGAAGAGTGAGGAAGAGAATATGGTATTACAGAAGCACTTGGGACTGAATCTTAGTTATGCACATCAAATCATAATACCATGTAATCCCTCACTGCTCATGCTCCATTTCTCCATCTTTAAAATGAAGTCTACCCCACCCAATCTCACAGGAGTATCTATCAAATCTCCTGTTAAAAAATAAATCACTGATTCCTAAGATTGTATGGCATGAAAACATCAATACAATATAGGGAAAAATGAGCCATCAAGGGTTTTTAAAAAGTCCCAATACCAATGAAAATGTGTTATTTCTGAGTACCCAGTGCCTAACGTATGGTAGATGCTAAATTTTTAGCTATACTTGGCTATATTGGGTCATTATTACATGCTTTAATAAAAGAGCACATGAAGCTTTCTTAGTGCTACATTTGCATAAAAAAATCCGTCGCAAGTAATCACTCCTGTTGGGAGTTTCAGGAAGACTATCTAAAACAATTGTCCATGCAGAAACAATAAGACTGGAAGGTTCTCAGAGATAGGGATCATGGCACCATTTCCTTTTATATAGCTCCTTACAGAGACAGAAGGAACATGGGATACAAAGTAAGACTTTTTTAAATTTTATTTTTATTTTTAATCCCTTGTAGAAAGGGTGACCATTTGTCTTGGTTTGCTTGGGACGGCTCCAGTTTACATCTCTGCCCCAGTATCATAGTACTACCTTTTCCTTCCTTCCTTCCTTCCTTCCTTCCTTCCTTCCTTCCTTCCTTCCTTCCTTCCTCCCTCCCTTCCCTCTCTCTTTCACTTTCTTTCTTTTTAAATTTATTAATTTTTTTACATTTACATCCAAATTAGTTAACATATAGTGTAATAATGATTTCGGGAATAGAATTTAATGATTCACCACTTACATATAACACCCAGAGATCATTCCAACAAGTGCCCTTCTTAATGCCCCTCACCCCTTTAGCCCATCCCCCACACCAAACCCCTCCAGCAACCCCCAGTTTGTTCTCTGTATTTAAGAGTCTCTTCTCGTTTGTCTCCCTGTCTGTTTTTATATTATTTTTGCTTCCCTTCCTTTTTGTTCATCTGTTTTGTATGTTAAATTCCACATATGAGTGAAGTCATATGATATTTGTCTTTCTCTGACTAGTTTTGCTTAGCATAATACCCTCCAGTTCTATCCATGTTGTTGCAAATGGCAAGAATGGCAAGATTTCATTCTTTTTGATCGCTGAGTAATATTCCATTGTGTGTGTGTGTGTGTGTGTGTGTGTGTGTGTGTGTGTGTATATATATATATATATATATATATATATATATCTCACATCTTCTTTATCCATTCATTAGTAGATGGGCATTTGGGCTCTTTCCATACACTTTGGCTATTGTCAGTAGGGCTGCCATAAACATTGGGGTTCATGTATCCCTTCGAAACAGCACACCTGTATCCTTTGGATAAATACCTAGTAGTGCAATTGCTGGGTCATTGGGTAATTCTATTTTTAATTTTTTGAGGAATCTCCATGCTGTTTTCCAGAGTGGCTGCACCAGCTTGCATTCCCACCAGCAGTGCTAAAGAGATCCTCTTTCTCCACATCCTCACCAACATCTGTTGTTGCCTGAGTTGTTAATTTTAGCCATTTAGACATGTGTAAGGTGGTACCTCATCGTGGTTTTGATTTGTATTTCCCTGACGATGAATGATGTTTAGCATTTTTTCATGTGTCTGTTAGGCCATCTGGGTGTCTTTGGAACAAAGTAAGATTTTTTTTTGAGTTTCATCATTTGAGAGAGAGAGAGAGATCCAAGCAATAATAAATAGAAAATAATGATTTTGGATTTTGGTTTCCATTTTAGCTGGTAAATGGTTACTTCTGAAAAGTTTTAGCATGTGTAACATAAATATTTCATCCTAAGCATTTACAATTTTCACTTTTTAAATGTAAAAACCTTAAAATGTTTTTTCCTAAGCATTTAAAATACTAAAAACAGTGCAATATTCCTTGTACTATCCATGATGAGCAGTGTTTCCCAACTATCTGATACTGAAGATCAGCATCTGCTTTATAACATTTTGCTCTGTTTGTCCACTGGAATTTACCAAGGACTCCACCACAGCTGCTACTGAGTGAACTCATGAGCCCACTACTTCTAGGGATAATCAGGCTGTCAAACACCAGGGAACTGAAGTGGACATCAACTCTCTATGGTTCCTGGTATTGCTTGCTAATGAAGCCATTCATTTTGGATAATCTGAGAATCACTTTGGATAATCACATCCAAGAGGTGACAGGCAGAAAGACTCCTCCGTATCCCCAACTCCTGTTAGTTACCCTCTATTTTTAGGGTAATAACCTCTTCCTTTATTTGAAATTCAACAGGAAAAATCATTTTTGTCTTTAAAGCATTATGAAAATCCTTGAAAATCATCGAAGGGTAATTTGAATTCTAGGAATATGCTTTCAGATTTCTTTGTGTGTGATGTATTTATAGAAAATATTGGACATTCAAAGTTGATAGCCTCCCTTGTTAGTAAGAAACCATTTAGTTATTATTTTTGAGGCCTGCTGTCACCTTCCTTTCCCCAATTGGGGAGAAAAGAGGGTAGTGTAACGGGTTATTTTGGAATATGCAAGACATACGCTGATGAGCTATAATTACATAGTGACATCTTGGGAACTGCTATTTGGACGCTGTTCCCAGCTAATTTATTATTCTTTAAAGATGCTACATTCATATCGGTTTTCATTTACTTTCATTTTTTTTCCTATTTCTTTATAACTGGGAGCACAGCTATGAGTTTAAATATCTCAAGGATTTTTCTCTACAACCTGCAGTCAGCTGAATTAAAACTTGTTAAACCAGCAAAGAAGCTAAAGGTAAAGCTCCTTAAATACTTCTCAAAATCCTCTAATTGGCCTCTTGAAGAATGTTTGCTTTGATTTTGGTGATTAGTTGTGTCCACTTGTAAGATAGTCCTGACTGATATTACTAGGACATCTCTGCCCTTTTCCTGAGAGGGGATGCCATTTACCTAGATACTCATCCAGAATAAAATTGCGTGAATTTTAATGGTCAAACAGTTTAAATGATCTACTTTTCAGATGTTTCTGAATGTCTCCTGTGAACATAGTCTCTGCTCCTGAGTAGCTGACAATGTATTGGGAGGGAAGCTTGGGAAGGGGCAAGTGCTTATAGGCGGCATTACGGAAGCACCCAGCTTGGGGTGGGGGTGGGGGTCTCTAGCTCTCCTGAGGAGTTATAAGAGCCTTCCTGGGGAAGTAACTTCTCTGTGGAGACATGAGGTCAAATCAGTGTTATTCAGAGAAGGGACATGGGGCAGCGAAGAGCACTGGAGGCAGAGGGATCTGTGCATCGAACCACACGGGGGTTGAGAAAGGTCAGGCTGCCTCGGGGACACTCTAAATTCTGACTAAGATTCAGTGCACTCATGGAATGTCCTCAAATCTGGCCAGTTATATTCCTCTCGATGCTGGTGTCCATTCTACTTCTTGGCATCTTGTAGTGCAATGAACCATAGTTGGACTAACATGACAGAGAGAGAAGATGCATTTCAATCTTTACTTGTCCGATTTGTATGTTGTAGTGAATTGGAGAAGAGAAGCAACTGAAGGTTTGCAGAAGGAATGAAAACATAGCAGGACTGGTGATACTCCCCTTGGAACTGCCATTAAAGCTCAGTGCAGAGTAGCCCAGGACAGCCCAGCACACTGGCATATGGCCATCAAGGTGTCTGTAGGGTATCGCTTTGCTCTACACTTGCTCAATCTTCATTTGATACTGAAACACTGTTCTTCAGAAAGTATGGTTGAATTGCCATGATCAATGGTGACCCAACTTACTTTGTACTTGAGATAACTTGAGATTTGTTTTTGACTTGAGATATAAATAACTGAGGATTTGCCTATAAATTTCCATATAAAAGGTAATCAGGCTTCAACTGGTATCTTAAGAAAATTTACCTAAAATTATTCTCTCCTCTCTTTCCTTTCTTCTTTTGTTTCCTCTCCTCTTCCCTTTTTCTTCTCTCCTCCTCCTCCTTCTTCTTCCTCCCTTTCCTTCCTCCCCTTTCCTTCTCCTTCTCCTGCTCCCCCAACTCCTTCTCCTCCTCCTCCTCCTCTGCTTCTTCTTCTTCCTCCTCCTCTGCTGCTTCTTCCTCTGCCTCTTCTTCTTCCTCTCCCCCCTCCCCTTCTCCTCCTCCTCCTCCTTCTTCCTTTTTCCTTCCTTTCTTCTTCTTCTTCTTCTTCTTCTTCTTCTTCTTCTTCTTGTCTTCTTCCTCTGCTTCTCCTTCCTCTGCTTCCCCTTCCTTTCCTCCTCCTCCTCCTCCTCCTCCTCCTTTTTCCTCTCTTTCTCTCTCCACTGAAGATCAAGGGCTTTTCTACTGATGTGCTCACTCTTAACCAATTTTCAAATTAGAGATCCCATGAAAAGGGCTCAGGCAGGGAGTCAGCCTTGTAGAGAAGGTGAGAAGGTGAGAAAGAGCTGTCAATGTCTGGTGAGGTCTGCAGAGCCAGCAGTTACATTTTATGTTTTTAAAAGATGCAGAAAAAATGCTCCTGATGTTTTCTTCAGAATAAAGGCATAAAGCACCAGGACACCAAAGAGGAATATCACTGGACTCAGAAGTAGGTTCCTTGTTCTGGCTCTGTCTAGCTACATTGCATCTTGGGTGAACTGGTTTATTTGTAAAATACAATATTTGGAGTGTATAAAATATTCAGTGCTCTATCTTTAATATCCTATCATTCAATTTTTATTCATTTGTTTATTTGTTGAATAAAAATTTGTGAAGAACCTAGAAGGTTCCAGGAGCTGTGTTAGGTCTGGGGAACGTGAAAGCACAAAACTTCTACCTTCAAAGAGCTGGGTGGGGATGAGGGCTTCCACAGGAGTGATAAATCCAGAGTTAAGAAAATACATGTTAATAGTGGGATAAGATACGTGCTATGAGAGAGGTATTCACAGGCTGAAAACAAGGAAGACAGTTACCTAATGGACACTGGAGCTTCGAGGCCATAGGAAGGTTTTACAAAGGAAAGGATGCTTGGTGAGCCTACAGGGACCCGTTGAAGTCATGTAGGAGAAGGGGGCAGCTGCTCACAAAGAGGTTGAACTGTGAATATTCAGTCTGTCTGCAAAAGGCAGGCATGTTGGTGAATGATTGGTGTGACTGTGGAGGGGTGTCTGAGGCCAGATCCCCACACAGGCCAAGTGTGTCATGCTTTGGATTTTATCTGGAGAGTGTAGGGACCTACTGAAATCTTTTCAATAGGGAGTGGGATAATTATATTTTCATTTTGGGACAATCTCTTTGTGCATTGGAGGCAACATTTATAAAATGAGAAGATAGATGAATGAAGAGAATGACTTCCAACTTTTTCAGATCATGTTGTCTTCTGAGAATACTAAAATATTAAATATTAAAATTATCTCCATAAAAAGTGCATCTACAGGTAAAATTATACATGAATACAGTTTCAGGGTTCACAGAGAGCCCCTGAAGCCCATCCATTGATCACAGTAGATGAACTCTCAGTGCTAACATTCTATATTTAGTCTCCTTATTAGTTTTACTTCAGCGGGATTTGTCCTGAACCTACTTAATGGATCCTGAAATTTTCTGTTACCTTTCATATTCTCTATTCAGTTAATGAAACCAAGAGCACATCTCTCACAAGTGCATGTGTAGTCCCTCTGACATTATCCACAGCATAAAATAGGTGGAATAAATAATTCATTGAGATAGCTGTCACTCTAGGGGCTCAGGCTTAGGGCCTGCTGGAGTCATCAATCTACTGCCATATGCTGCCATATTCCTTCCATATGCTCCCACTCCCTAGACTGAAGGAAGGTACAAGGTGGCTGGAGATGTGTCCACTAAAGTAAGGGTTTGGCAAGCAGTAGGCAAGATTTTAGCATCCTAGGCAAGCAGACCAGTGTTTAGGGTAAGGGTGCCATCATACAAAGGAGTAATATGGAGTGAGCTGAGAGCATCATTAAAGGAAGCAGCACACTGGGCAAACAGGGGTGGGGTATGAGGTGGGGTGGTAGATAGATGGTGGGGTGTGAAAAGCAAGCAGGGTTCATGGCTTCCCTGCTTCCTGGCTCTACCTCTGGGGAGGGTACAGAAGTAATGTATTACCACCCCTGGTCTGTACGTGGGCTGAAGTTGTGTCTGTGCTCTTAGTTATAAGGATAACTGGCTGAGGGATTGGAGCAGGAGTGGGGAGACACTTGAAGAACAGGGAGGAAGAAAAGAAATGGGAAGACTGAAAGGGGTCCCTCTAGAAACACTGCAGACTGGTGGTGTTGGCAAAATCCTGTATTTCTTGCAGCAAGCTCTACCCTTCCCTTGTGGCCTAGAGGAAGCAGTTATGAGAAATGGAAGTACAGATGGAAAGAGTACTCATTCAGCCCGAGATAGGTACTTGGGGACTCTATTGATTCGAAATGCACATGCCTAAGAAAAGGAAAAAAGAAAAAAAAAAAAACAGGCAATGTTTACTTACTCATCAGTAAGTAAACTATTAAAAGAATCTACTTCTAGTAACTATTGAAAGAATCTACTTGTAGAAAAATGGTTTTATTCTGAAGACTCAGTTTCTATCTGTTGATGGGTATTTTTTTTTTTTTTGGTAGTGATTAAACTGCATATATCCACCATCGTTTAGTCTGATGCTATTGTCTTGAAAAAAATGTCAATTTTAAGCCAGCCAATGCTTAATTGTACAATAATCTTACTGTCTTTATTATGCCAATTAGTATGCAAGCCAGTCTTTCTTTTTTTATATACCAGAAAACAAGTTCAAAACAAACCATTAAATTTAGATAGAAATGTATTAATTCCATTTAAAAAATGAAGGCAAATAAATATTATTTCACTGGGAAAAAATACCATTTATCTTTCCAAGAAATTTTCAGTTCGTGTTCTATTTTATTTCAAACTACCTAAATTTAATTTAAAACCTTGATACTGCATGAACATAACTTAAAGTCAAACTATATTCTATAACGACTAATATTATTCTATTATCAGTGTCAGCTTTTTATTTTAAATCAAACAGTACCACCCATTTATTAAGCTTCTCTTATGCTCTAGTATGAGCAATTGCTAGTAATTTATATAGTCATTTATACCAGATCATGGGGAGGCCATAAGTTCTGCTTAAGACGTGGGAAATTCCAGGAGATGTGATAACTCTTTACAGCGTCCAGTACAGTGGTTCCCAAGAGAAGTTTGGATACCATTCCAATAAAATGTGATGAGTTGCACCTCTGTTTTGGCTTCTACTTCAGTTACTCTTTAAAGACCCCTTGGATGTGTGTGACTAGGTTCGCAGTCTTTTCATTTCTACCTCTCTTCCATCAACTTGTACCATCCTGTGATGTTCTCAAATCAAAATACCACTCAGTAATAACTTGGAGTTTGAGTGAATGCCATGCCCAACCTGAGTTTTCATCTCAGGTGGCAGAACAATTGGTCTTGGATACTTTTCTAATCAATGAATATATTTTCTTTTCATTGTCAAGTTCCATTTTTTTTTTTTTCTAAAACCTACCTACTCTGCCAGAATGTGTCGCACAACAAATATGCTTCGTAAAGGTGTCCTGATGTGGGAAAATTTAGAGGAGGTATGCATTGATGGACCAAGAGTTACCATCCCAGATGAACATGCTGAGTCACAAGATAAGCCCTTTAGAGATTGGGTGATGGTGGGTGGTGTTTTTTCTCTCTGCAGTCATCTGGTTTTAACCTAAGTAGACACACGGTGTTTCAGGTGGTAGCCTTTGGGCTCCCAGTAGAAGTTTTGAGACAGAGAAAAGGCTGTATTTCTTCATCTAATTGCCCTCCAGGAACAGAATTCTTTGATGAGATAATTGCTTACAACTTATCTAGGAAATTACATTACTTTGTAATCTTGCCTCATTTACAGGCAACGGTAAATCAGCTCCCATCAGAGCATCTTTCTGATGATGTCCTTACCTGCGGGTTAGTAAGACAACTGACTGTACACAGTAGTCTGTTTTCCTTTCTGTTTTATAATTCTAATTTACTTCCTTAAAAGGATTGATTCTTTGTCGACTCTGCTTTATTTCTTTTGTCTCTGTTGTGTGTGTGTGTTTGTCTGTGTGTGTGTGTGTGTGTGTGTGTGCATGTATGTATTTAATTGCCTGAAAATAGCTCAGTAGAGTTTTCTTATCATTGTATTTATTAATGCAAGATGGCTGAACATTTGTATTTGCTCTTGGTCTTGATTTTTCATTCAGTCCGTTTCAAGTTCAAGTTTTGCTCAAACTTAATCAGAATAAATGGCTAAAAGAGTTGCAGATTATAGGACAATCATTTGCTGTTTCAGGAAGGCAGCACTGAAAGAGGGAAATTCTGGGTGGCCTACACTGTATTTCTGATTGACAAGAACAAAATGATTCTGTTCTAATTGATGGAAACAGAGCACAGAGAACAATGGCCAGAATAAAAGGGGTTAGAATTTGAACTCTTGTTCCAAAGCTAGAGCTATTTTGGTCAATTTAAATGGAACTATCTCAGATGATCAGTGATTTAGAGGTGTCACCCAGCCATTTCCTGAAATGGCCTATTAACAATGAATTACAAACTACAGCAGGTTGTTCAGTGGCATGGACTCTTTACTGTGTTTTCTCTAGGACTTCAGCTACACTGATGGTTCTCAACTGGGAGTCATTATGCTCCTTTGGGGACATATGGCAATGTCTGGAGACATTTTTAGTTGTTCTCATAATTGGAGGATGCTGCTACAGGCATGTAGTAGTTAGAGGCCAGGGATGCTGCTAAACATCCTACTGTGCACAGGAGAGCCCCCCACCAGAGAGAATTATCTGGCCCCGGATATCAATAGTGCTGCTCTTGAGAAGCCCTGAGTGGTATCAACAGCTCTGAAAAGATGTTGGGTCTCTCTTGGCTCAGATAGAGATCTTCTGGAGAGTTGTGGCCATCACTGCTTTTTAGGAATCTTAATAAGATAGAAAACTGCTTCTGGGGTTTGGAGTTTGGGGAGTGATTTGTTATTTGGGGTTCCCACATTCCCCTGGAATCTCCTGTAAACCCAGTGCTGAGGAGTTTTAGGATCCTTGTTCAGTCCCTGAGACTACCTGTGACTGATGTTCCAGTTACCTCAGAACTGATTCAGAACCCTGGCAGATCCCCCCCCCCACCCCCAAATGACTTTGCCTTTCTCCTGAATTTGGAGCAATTTCGAGACCCTTTCACACACCTTGGATTCTGGGTTTGTGCCATGGGCACTCACCATCAGATTAACTAACAACAGTATTAATTGGATTAGCTTTATAAAGTCATAATATATTTTTGAAAGTTTTTGGGTTATTTGGGGTCCATTAACATAATAATAATTTTTTCCAAATAATGGAGAAATTCACCATCACCAACATGATCACCCTTGGCCTCTGTTGCTGGGGGTAGAAATCTTTCTTGCTCTCAGGTGGTATCAACACTTGCTGTGTTTCATCTACCCTTGCCTGACCTTCATTATGTCAAAACATGAGGTGGGAGAAAAGAATCTGCATCATATTTACCTGTGGGGATAGAGATCTGTCATAATGAATGGAAGCCCTTCTAGTCCAGGTTACTTCTTTTTTCAGAAAAAATTTTTAATGATTATTTTTGAGAAAGAGAGAGTGAGCAAGTATGAGTTGGGGAGGGTCAGAGAGAGAGGGAGACACAGAATCTGAAGCAGACTCCAGGCTCTGAGCTCTCAGCACAAGAGCCCGAGTAGAGCTCAAACTCACAAACTGTGAGATCATGACCTGAGCCAAAGTCAGATACTTAACTGACTGAGCCACCTAGGCACCCCTGGTCCAGGTTACTTCTAATTACCAAGGTTCCAGGCTTAAGAGTCTTACTGTATTTATTATACAGTTTACAAAGCTTTCACCTCTGGTATTGCAAGTAATCTTCACCTTAGGAAACAGGTATAACTATCATCCCCAATTTATTGAGGAGGGAACTAAAACTCAGCAAAGTTATACAGTAGTTGAGTGGCAGAATGAGAACCTAATCACTGGTTTCTTTTCCTTCTGAAACCAGAGAATTTCCTACTATAGCAGAGCTAGACCTCACCTCGGTGGATCCTCCATAGAAGTGCATGTCAACCCTTAGGATCTGTCCTGCTTCAGTGCCTCTCAATGCGACCTGCATTTGGCAAGTGCTTCATCTTTTCTATTTGGTTGCAACTGTGCATAATGCCAGCTCCCTTCTTTTTTAACATGGTCCAGGCAGATTAGATTAGCCTCGTAGATATTCAGGTGTCTGGATCAGTATGCAGTTGTGACTGGGCCAGTCTAGCATTATGTTGACTTAATTTTATCCATTTGTTGGTCATAACCTGCGTAGGCTGGTACAGAAGAACAAGGAAAATGAGTTCTGTGGATGGGTATATTTCAGCTGTAGTTTATCAGCAGTACTTAGATAATGGTGTACTTCTGCCAATAAAGGGGATATTGTTTGAGGATTAAATGAGGTTTGGCAGAAGGAAATTTTGGCAACCTCATTTGGGGGAATTTGGAAGACAAGTCTAAAAACACTCATGTAAAGGGAGTGGCAGCTAATATGGACTGAAACCCCAGCACTTCTGGGGTTTTTTCCCCAATCCACTCTGTGTGCCTGCCTCCAGTCTGTGGGCTGCCTCTGGGTGAATTGGACAAAATACCCCTTTGCGAGTGCAGTCCTGTGAGTGCAGGGCTCAATCCGGAAAAAAGAAGTCCCACAAGCTCAGGACTCCATGGCTGGCCCCCTGGTAGATATTCGTCTCACTCACTTCCTGGCCTCAGTCCTTTACACAGTGCACGAACTGTGTATTGTATGCAGTAGCCTGAGGGCTAAAGAAAGAGTTTCATCATGAGATTCTATATCCCAACATTTTAAAAAGATTGAATCTTGAAATGAGTAAAAGCAAAAACCAACAAGCCAACAGAAAAGGTTCTTGGGTAACCAACAAAGCTTTCACAAAGGCCAGGCTCTTAGAGGGCCATAAATGCCAACAGTCCCATTCAGAACCTACTGACTGCAAGTAACAGCTGACCGATTGATTGCAAGAGAGGAGGCAAAAGAAAATTTATGACAGATACTCAAGTCTTCAAAAGTCAGCAGCCTGAAGGAGCCTTTTACCTTTATTTTACCTCCACAGTCATGGGGCATAGATACTACACCAACAAATAATGACTGTATACAACATTCATATTTATAATGACTACCCCAAGTATATGAAAGCACTGAACTGTTTTCAGAGGTTTTATTTTTTAATGGTTGGCATTTAAAAATATTAACATGTATAGGAGTAAGTTCTAGTTATCTTGAACATTCTCTTACTTAGGATGTTTAGTTTCTTGATGAGATTAGATACATAAAGAATTTCAGGGTAAAGTAGTATAATTATCATTTTGTTATAACATTTGTAAGTAAAGGAATAGCATTGTATAGCTCATCCTTCAGAATGAACCATTAAATAATTAAATATTCCAAAATACATTTTGGAGATAGAGATGTAGTAACACACTACATGTCCCAAACAATGTTTCTCAAAATCTGTTCAGTGACATATTAGATTATGAGGACATTAATCAGAGTTCTCTGAAAAAACATATTCCTTGGATAAATGAATTTGGAAGATACTAAGATCAACAAAGTAAACACACTTCTTTGTTGTAAGACTTTTTAGGGCTTGTAATATGTTAACATGCATCGTGGCTCCCTGGAAGAGAATGTAATACGAACATCCGCCACATGTAAAAACTCACGATTAAAACTCATCTCTACTTTGCCTACTCATCCCTTTCCAAATTTAGTGGGGGTGATCTCCTCCTCCTCTGGGTGGAGATCCAGATGGTACTGGATGCCGTGATGTTTGATCACTCTTAGGTGACAAAATTCTGGTTGCATTGAAAACAGACTTATTTCAGAAAGCATATGTGCAACATACTTCAAAACAAGTACAGTAACTCAGTCCCAGACTTCGCTCAGGGCAGGTGTGGTTCAGGTTGGATGCCTCGGTCCCAGGAAAGTGGTGGCTGTCCTTATTGCTCAGCAGCTCCCTTTGGCAGCTGCCACTGAACTTCCTGACAGGGTGAGGTGTAGGTGAGGGGGTAGGTAAGGCAGGTGTGGCCTGGCTCTTTGCTTTGCTCTCTCTCATCTTGGCCTATATTAAAGCTCATCTTCTTCCCTGATGGTACTTTCGTAGGCTTCCTCTCCCTCTGTTCCACTGACACGGAACACACGCTTCTTTCTGCCTGGAGGTGATTTCTTCCCAAACTTTGGGCAAACTTCAATCAGGAGGCCTATGTGGATGGGACCAAGGCCTGCTTGCTCTCCTGCCTGGCTCATATCTGGTCTGGAGGTAGCACCCATGCCTCCCTTCCCCAATGAGTCTGGGAGCTTGGGTCACCCTAGGTCTGCCTTCATAGGAAATGGTGAGCCATTCTCCCAGCCCACAATGACCATTTCTAGGTCCCATTTCAGGTGTTTCATGGGGAAGAAGAGGGAAATGCTACTACATTCTAACTCTGAAAAGATCCTTTTTGTATCTTTACTGTCACCAAGCAGTTTAAGAGATGTGGATGAGCATTCTAGGATGGTTCTCTTCTTAAATTCTGCTTAGGGATTGGGGGACAGGGAGAGGGCACCCTCTCCCTCTCGCTCACTTGGTTATCTGAGCACTGCCAGGTTGATGACACAGGTGAAGTCCTATTCCAACATCCAGTGTCATGTATCTCCCCACAGAAGTACCTCCTGAAAGACACACGCTTGCATGCTGTTCTCAGTACCATACTGGAATTTTCTGAATAGATTGTGATTTCCACACATAGCCTCCATTTCTCTCCATCTATTTTGTCCTCAGTCCTCAGCGACTTCTACCATTGTTCTGCAAAACTGCTATTTGCAAGATCACCAGTTTCTTTCTGGTCTGTGTATTTATCTTCAGTACTTATCTCAAAATTTTCCCTTTCAATTGTGACATTGTATACTGTCAAGTTTTCTCTCTACTTTTCTAACCACTTCACTTTGTCTTCTCTTTTTTTGTTCTCCAGTAAGGGAATAATACAAGCATAATCTCTCAGTCCTTTGCTAGTCTTTTTGCTTTTCCTGGAAATCTCACCTGTTGTAATAGATGCTCTTAATTCTCACCTCAGGGCTTGAAGGCCCTTCTGGTTTCCACTTACAAGGCCCTAGATAAATATGTCCCATGGACAATACATGTTTCTGAATAGATGCCCTGCTGTTCCTAGAACTCCATATATCCTAGACCAAATTATTTCCTTCCCAGGACATTCCTTCCAGGGCTACTTAGTCTGTCCGTGGCACTGTTTCTCTCTTGCTCATCTCGGCTTGAAATGTTAGTGTTTGGACTTCTTTTGTTTCTTTGCTTGATATATGATCAGTCATGAAGTCTCAACAGTTCTTGGCTTTTTTCTTTCTTTCCATATCTTGTTCAGTCATTTTTTGATATCCCGAGGGACTGGTCTGCACATTTTTCTCTGCTTCCAGTTTTCTTCCTGCACCTAAGATGTTTTGCATTGTTTTACTTGAAATCAACCTAAAACATAACTTTGATTCTGTTCATCCTTGGTTCAAAACATATCTCACAATTTCCTTTCAAATTAAGTCAAAACCTAGCCTGGAAAGCAAAACTCTGTAATCTGGCCCCACCTTCCTCTCCTATCCAAAGCTCCGCTCACTTATTCTTTAATGCAGACACTGTGCTGGAGTCACACGGGCCTCCACATTTTCATACAGAACACATGAAGTCTGTTTCCCAGCACTCTCCTCTTGAGTATTGAATCTTGAATATCTTAAAGAGTGTACAAGAACTCTAGACTTCTATAACTGTGACTGTCTATAGCATTTCCTCATTTTGTCTGTTTCCTCATTTTATTTTAGTTGGTAAAGAAGTGCACATTAGTAACTTCTAAGAGTCTAGAAGACAGGAAAATGTTTTCTACTTCTCTATATACATCCCATAATGCTGAATGCAGTTCCCTGCAAATGGAGTATATGCTTATTTAATGTTGATTGATTGAAACGTAATAGAGCTGATCATAATTGGTCTAACAAACCTGGGTGGGAAGTGTCCTCACTTTTCCCCAAGGGTAACTGGGGTTCATGTTTCTCTGTCTCCATTTTTGCTCTGCCTCCTCTGCCAGAGCCACCTCCATGTCTTTCAAGTGCTTCTGCACACGTGTGGAGTAACATGAACGTTTCCCAACTCATTTTGATTTAAAAAGCTGACGCATACATTTGTGAGGTACTGTGTGCTTTCCTTTGTCAGTTCAACATTTGAGAACCAATTGATATTTGGAAATCTCAACAACATTATCTTCACTGCAACTTTACAACATGGATGAACATTGGCTTTTTCAGTGCTCATTTTTATTATGATTGTTGTTAACTTTTTTGAGAGGTCATGCAATGAAAGCAGTAGTTTAGAAATTAAGGAGAGATGGATTCTGGGAATAAATCTCCCATCAGCCTGCTGGATATCTTGGCAAGATACCTTGACCTTTCTGTGTCCCACTTCTTTTCTAAGATGAAGTAAAATGATAATGTTCACCTATTACATAATCTGTTTTAAAAAGAAAGGAAGAAAACAAAACATTTGTAATGTTTTATATACTATTACTATATTCAGTTGCAGGTATTTTTCAAGTAGTAAGTAGGAAAAAATGAAGGTATGAAATTTTAATTGATTTTAAGCTGCTAAGTTAATGTTTTCCTTATTACACTTTTGAATTGGATGCAGTGGATCCCTCCTGCACATGGCTCTGACCTTGAATATTGAAAAAAGATGAGATTTGGGGCATCAATGATACCTTAAATCCATATATCAATTCCATTTTTTTGAGGATAAAAGAAGGCTCTAACATGTGCAGTTTATTAAACACATGTTTATAAAATGAGATAATGCTGTCAGCTGTTGATTTACTCTAGTGGATAATGTGTGTTCAGTAAGTGTTATTATTGTTATCATATTCTGTATTTTTTTTATAAGGGCCCTATAGTAATAGAAGCTAGAAGAAATGATACAAAAATGTTAAGAATAGTTGAATTAGACATTATGAGTAATTTTTTTCTATTTCCAAGGTCATGACTTATTTAATCAATTAATTCCTTCAGTTAGGAACCATTCTATCAAATCCTGCTCTATATCAGGCCCTTTGCTAAGCCCTAGTCATCCAAATGTAGATAAGACCAATATGGTCCCTTCCCTAGTGAAAGAGTCTACATTTTGTGAACACTCACTAGAAATACTTCAAAGAAAAGTTTCAATAATTGTTCTCTGTGCTTTCTAACTAAAGGTTGTCTTTTATTATTATTATTATTTTTGTTGTGTTAAGAATACTTAATGTGCCTTAAGTTTGCCAAGACATACCTCTGTTGACTCTTCTGGAGTAATTCCTATAGTAACCTTTGGGAGAGGTGGTTCAAATCGGATCATGTCTGTTTTTTAGATATGACTAAATAACTCACCTAAGTTCAGGCAGGCAGGGGAAAGCACTGCTATCAATTAAAGAAGGGGAACATGCAAGCTTGATTTGCCTACTTGTTGGGGTTTCTGAAGAAAAGATGAAATAAATATCTCTGTGCCATTCCTTAAGTGGGGAGCAACTGCTTTTCTTTCCTTTTGACGTTGATTAGACGTAGTCGGTAGTTTCCACATTTCATGTAATAAGAATAAATTGGTGGTTTTTCTGCCATGTGTTTGAAGGGCTATTACTGTGAAGTTATTTCATTCCCTGATTCAGATGCATTTAACCATTTTTTTTCCTTGTGCACTTACGTGTGTTCATATAGACACATATATGTTTTTTCCTCAGAAAGGGTATTCTTCTGTCCTAGGGTATTCACAGGAAGGGACTTGTCCACACAGATTCTGCCAGGACTGGGGCATAGTTTTCTTCACTGCATGGGATCAGGCACATTTCACTGTTATTTTCAATATCTTTTATTTTACAAGAAGATGTATTTGCTTCCCAAAGCCATGGGTAGTCAAGTAATCAATGAATGATCAAATGACACCCCTAATTTGTACCTAATTAAAAGATTCATCTTCTTGTGTGCCATAGTATGAAAAGCCTAAAGGACTCAAGGTAATTCATAGATTCCCCTGATGTATTTACATTCAGCTCTTTCATCTGTTGTTTCTGCAAAAAGCTTCAAAACTTTTTAATTTGATAATATAATTTTAAGATCAACTTTTTTCTTTTTTACTTTAAAATGCTGAGCTTTTTTTTTTAACATCATGTAATTGTGTGTGTGTGAATTGGCCAAAGAGTGAAGTTCTGAGAAACCAGATATGGGAGCTGCCTTGAAGGGGCCATTGCCTCCCGATTCCTGCGCACGGTAGATGAGATTTTTATTTCACAACCAACCTGCATGTTACACTTTTCATATGGAGGAGGAACTCAGGACCAAATACAGAATCCAAAATGCAGCAGAATTCAGACCCAGTGCAGATCTTCAGTGCTCTACAAATTCTGAGAAAATATGGCCCCAGAGTAACAAGTACCAGTTTAGATTTCACAGGACACATGGAAGATATAAGTGTCCTTTAGCAGAACTCTCACTAAACACCCAGAACATAGGGGAAACTTTGAGGCCATTGCGGATAAAGAATTGGCACTTTCTAAATATAATGGCGAGGGGCTTCTACGGGGAAGAAAACATCCCAGTGCAGATGGTGTGGAGGTATGGATGAGAGTAAGAAAAGCACTCAGTAGCATCAGTGGAGTCTAGATGACTCAAAAGTAGGAGCCACAGTGGGATTTGAAATGAAGGATTTCTCATCAACATAGTTGTCAAAGGATTGTACTAGTGTTGTGGTGAGAAGGACTGTTGTTTGTTTACAGCTGTTGTATGTGAATGTGTTCATTAAGGTTAATGAGCTAACTACTAGCTTCTAGTAGCTCCACCCTTGCTGAATGCCTAGTATCCACTGGTTTCCAGACTAAACACTTACGGCAGCATCCTCTGCTGGGTGGTCTCATCCTTGTGTTACATGCATTACAGCGAAATTAAGTAGCATGCCTAGTATTTGTGAGAGCTTGAATTTAAACCATGGCTAGCCTGCCTCCTTACCATTTTACCACACTTTGGGTTAAGGTAAAGGAGAAGCTGCTATGGCAGAAAGACTCCACACGACAGTCACTTGACCACAGAAGTTTACTTCTTCTTCTGTAATAGTCCAACCAATTTCCTGTGATCGCGTAGCTCTGCTTTGGGAGGTTATCCATAGGCCCAGGTTCTTTCCATATTGTTACTCTATCTCTTCTGGGGTTTGTCGTGATATTCACGGTTATAGTTGGGTCATTGTTATATCCCTGTTCTAGTTTGTGGGAAATGGGAAAGAAAGAATGGTGGATTGCATTCCCATGGTCTTATGGCCAAGATGTGGAAGTGGCATGCATTGCCACTCCCTTCCACTGATAGGAAATTAGTCATAATGTGCCCAACAGCAAAGGAGCCTAGGAAATACAATCTAGCTGTGCAGCCATGTGCCCAGGGCAAGAGCAAAGAATTGATTCCGATGCAAAGCTAGCAATCTGCCACACAATGGAAGGAATGTTACTCTAAAAAGATACGATTGGTGTAACAAATATGTTTCCAAGCAAAGAGAAAGGGAGAAAGGGCAAAGGCTAAATATGCAAAGTGGATATGACCAGAGGAAACGCCATCATGTCACTTTGTGGCATGGCCAGGGCTTGGCTCTTCCTGCTTACCAGGTTCTTTTTGTCAAAGTCACAGATTTAAGCACCTTTCAATATTAAATGTTAAATATATTTAACATGTAAATAAACATTTAAATATGACATTTAAATGTAATATTACCACTATTGCCCGAAGAGTGAGGAGGAAAAAGAGAAAGAGGAGGTGGTGGATGTGGGGCTGGCTAAGACCTCTGTGAGCTCAAAACTTACTTATTCAGTTTACAAATCTTTTACATGTATTTCATTTTAGTTTAGGCTCTCAAATTAGGTTATTCTGATAATGCTCATTATACAAATGCTTTAGACTTGAAATTAAGGCCAATGAATGGAAGGAGGAAAGGCTTGGTTTCCTGTCATCAAAAGCTACCAATACCACTTTGGGGTCTCAGGGCCTGAAGAGAGCATTTAGTTTATTTTCCATTTTCAGATTGCCAGGAATAAAGATTCTTTAAATCTTAAATACGAAGCAAGCAAAACTTGCACGGCTTGTAGAAAATTATTTCTTACCTAAAAATAAGACTCCCTGGCAGGAGCTATTTGCTGGATCAGAGCTTTAGGGCTTCTCATTGGCAAAGGCTTGTCTCCAGTGGTTTGTCTATCCTCATTGTACTCCAAACAAACACTTTCCTTCTTCATTAAGTGGATTGTTCTGTAGGTAATGGGAGGACAGGTTGGCTGCTACTCATGGAAAGAACTTTTTTAATAATTGAAAAAAATAGACTATCTCCATGTTGAAGTTCTTGAGCTCAAATTAGCAAAGCAGGTGGACAGATATTTTCTCTCTAGCCTAACTCCAGGGAGATTCTGAGCTGTCTTTGTTGCTTGTCCCAGTTCCTTTTGACTGATACTCAACAAAGAAATCTGCATCTTTTAACTTTATTGTTGTTTCTTCTAAAGAGGACTTTTATGATGAGGAAAGAAGAGGGTTGCCATATTTGGCTGCATGGATCATATAGGGTGCAATTCCAGGACAATCCTGGGAAAGTGAAGGTATCAAGCGACCCCTAGAATTCCTTATTTGTAGGGTAAAGGGATATGGAGTTTGGAACTGTGCTCCCTTTATTGCAGGGTGCTTCACACACGTGTGTAGGCTGTTCTTTCTACGCAAAGAATAAAATGGGCGTTGTGTTGCCTGAGAGAGACAGTCCTGTAGCCAGGATGTGTGAGAATGCCTCTTTCTCTAGAACCACCCAACGTAGGTTATTGTCAATCTGGTGGGAAATACGGCCTTCAATTCTTTTAATTCATATTTTCCACATTTGTGGTACTGAAAATCTTACTTCTTTATACTGGACCCTTTCATTTCTTTTTTTTTTTTTTCTGGGAATTATCTTTTCAGAAATTTTGCCCATTTTTATGTTGCATTGTTTACCATTCTCTTAATGATTTGTGGAGAAGTGAGTGCTTTTCCTGTTGTAGACCTTAAACATTTGACTTCTATATATTTTGATAACACTTTCCCCAGTAAGAGGGTAAAAATTATTCTAATGTATTATTTCTCCTAATTTTATTGATGTTAGAATCTTCAGGCCTTCTGGAATTTACATGTGTTATCCTGTGGTAGGGGTTTACTTGCCTTCCTCATCTTCCTTCCCTGTAGCCGTTCACCCAGAAGCACCTAAAGAATGGTCTCTAGCTGGGGAGACCTGGGGCTGCCATCACTGGACTTAAAGGCTGTGCATGTCCTATGATGCTACTTTGTGACAGAAGAGACTGGGACTGGATGTAGTGGGAAACACACAACAGTGGTCTATTGTTTCTAAAAGATGCAAATATCCACTCTCAGATTTGCTGAATATGTTTATTTTAGCTGGGCAATGTTATATAGGACAGGTAGGAAGGGAAGACGTGTTTTTCAGAGTGAAGACAAGCCTCTATTATATAACGTGTGAGCCAAGGAAAGCATGATTTTATGGAGCAGGGCGTAGCAAGGATAACAGAATGACTGCATTTGGTTGGCCATATGCTTTATATTCTGTCTTGAGTTAAGATTGCTATACATAGAGATATTTTATCTGTAACCTCTGAGCTCCTGTTCACAATCTTGCTGAAAGTTATGTATGTTATCTGTAAGAAGGATTTTCTCCCCAGGAGGCTGATAAAAACATGATAACGCAGGTACAAGAAAGACACCAGCATTTCTGGTAATATCCTTGAGATGGGCTGGCTGATGCTGTTGAAGTGGTAGATGCATTGTGTTAAAGTTTCCATTGTAAAATAGCACATTTTGGGAGTGTTCCTTTGAAAGAAAGGGTCTTTTTTCTAATCAGAGTAAAATACTAATATATCCTTTGTGTTTTCCCTGTGATTTTTTTTTTAATTTTCAAAGTTTATTCATTTTTGAGAGAGAGAAAGAGAGAGAGAGAGAGCACAAGCAGGGGAGGGGCAGAGAGGGGGCCACAGAACAGAATCCAAAGCAGGCTCCAAGCTCTGAGCTGTCAGCACAGAGCCTGACGCAGGGCTGGAATCCATGAACCACGAGATCATGGCCTGGATCATGACATGAGCCAAAGTCGGATGCTCAACCAACTGAGCCACCCAGGCGCCCCTCCCTGTGAAATTATATTCTAGATTATTCAGTCCTAATGATGTGTTTTGGGAAGACTTTCCTGCTTCCACTGACATTTTTTCAAAGGTGTATTTTCTTAAAATTTTTATTGGAGGAGAGGAGTTTCTTTTCCCCCTTTTGGAAGGTGGCCTAATGGAGTGGGTGAAGAATAAAAAATAATTAAGAAAATGTTGGAGGGATTGCGGTAAGAAAAGTAAACAATGCGTTTTAGACGCCAATAAAACCGTGTCCAGATTTTCTTGGCCATTTAGCGGCTCCGTTTGTTTGGAGTAGTTCTGGAAGCCAAAGGAAGCTCTCTTAGATAAGAGCCTTATTTCATTAACTCCGTCTCTTTTTCAGCTTGTAGGTGGTCACTGTGTTGGATGTGCAGTTAATGCTACAAGTGCATACACCCAATTTAGCAATTTAAGTCAACCTCCTTCAAATCCCAAAGCGGAAAATTGGTTGTAGTCTTCCATAGCTTTGCTGCTCTGTGTGGCTCTTGGACCAGCAGCATCAGCATCACCTGCGAGCTTGCTAGGAAGGCTCCTCCCTAGCCCTAGTGGATCAACATTCTAGATTCATTTAAACAGGATTAAGGTTTGAGAAACACTGTTCTGCAGCACGAGTAGACCAGATATAACTTGAATCTTAATGTCTGTTGTCTTTAGCTCATTTGAAAAATAACACATCAAATATGTATCGATGTATTAAAAGAAAAAAAAAGCCCTGCTTCCCAGAATATGATGAATGGGAAGAATCTACAGTAACCAGTTAATAGAAATTTATTCATTGCAATTGCTGACCCAGGGCTTTGCACCCTGGCAAACCTGGGCTGGAATCTTGGTGTTATGACTTACCAGTTTCATTACCAGCAAGTGATTTATCCTTTTCCCCACCTTCAGCTGAAATGAAGTGTTCTCTCAGCTCCATAGTCTTTTGACCCCACCCTGTCTTCCATGATGCCACGCTGATGAGCAAAATAGTTCATGTGTGTACAAATTATATTCAGTCAGGTATTCTTTTCAATAGCTTACTTACATTTTATTCTCTGTGTACTCCCTTTCTAAGTACAGACATAAACCAGCCATACAGACATGTATCTGAGCTAAGGGAAAATCCGTGTAAAAGCATTCGTAAGCTCTTTTCATAGTTTAAATTACATTAACAAGTTTCCAAAGAAATATTTTGCCAATTTTCTCTAAAAATGAATCAATGACCCCGGCTGTTGGCTGGATCACCTGTGTCTATTTCTAACCTCACTTCCGGCTATAACAACGATATGGGGAAACTTCTGGTGAAGGTATGAGTATGACACATTCTAAGTATTTACATTATTATAAACTATGTCCATAAATATGTCTTCAAGAAAGGCAAAGGGAATTTTAGCTTTTTTCTGAAATATCAGAAAGATACCTGATTTAGATAGGAGATATGTAAATGAATTTTCACTGGAAAATATCTCTTGCCAGGCATGTCGATGAAATGTGGATCTTTTGTAGTTTAGAATAACATCCCAGAAAGAAAATGTCTCTGTACCTTACATGGACGGAGAAAGACAGGATATACAAGATAGTATAGATGATGGAAACATTCTTTATATTAAACACATTTTTAATTGTCTCTAGAAAAGTGCCTGCAACCTGTTTTAGCTTAAAGTTTGGTATTTGTTAATCATTGGTTTAACCTTTATTTCATTCTCTTAAAGCTGTCATATTGTCTTTTTTTTTTTAACATTTATTTATTTTTGAGAGCATGAGCAGGGGAGGGACAGAGAGAGAGGGAGACACAGAATCTGAAGCAGGCTCCGGGCTCTGAGCTGTCAGCACAGAGCCTGATGTTGGGGTTGAACCCATGAACCATGAGTCCGACACTTAACTGACTAAACCACTCAGGTGCCCCAAAGCAGTCATATTTTCTTATTAAATAATCTCTTTAGTATAATTCACAGTATTTTGACCTGGTGCAGTTTTACAATATGAATTTCTTATGTCCCAATTATTTCATTTAGTAAAGCATGTCAATTTAGTTAAGAGACAATTTAATGATGATAAAGAAAGTGTCACCCGTTAATACACAAGCTGGGCACATAAGTGGTGATTAACTAGATCTGGGAGGAGTATAAATAGCTGCATAATTAAAATTTAAGTAGATCTTGGAAACATGATTATTCAGGTAATATGTGTCCCTAATACAAGTTCAGAGTGGATGCCAACACACTGATTTCTCATTATATGTGATCCAAATCACAATCTCTAATTGTAAATCAAATCACTTTGCTCTTGAATTCAACACTTTACTTTTAAGAGATGTTTTAGATTTGTAATTGTTGTTTGTGAATTTGTAGAAGATTAGAGTTTTTGGGTGTTAATTCTACACTGTGAAATTTTTACCTTGAAAGACTGAAAGCAATTTAAAAATATATTTCATTTATGGCTTAGATGACTTAAATATTGTTGGTAATATTACCTTTTTAAAAAATTTTCTTGCTTGATTTGAATCAGATTTGGAATTCTTTCCTTCTAAAAGGGAAAAATCCCAGATGGTTTAGAAATAGGTGCAAATACTGGTTCTGTTGAAATACAGTTAGCACGAGAAAGAAAGAAAGAAAGAAAGAAAGAAAGAAAGAAAGAAAGAAAGAAAAAGAAAGAAAAAGAAAGAAAGAAAGAAAGAAAGAGAAAGAAAGGAAGGAAGGAAGGAAGGAAGGAAGGAAGGAAGGAAGAAATACAGTTAGCTCCAGCTGGTTGTCCCTCCCTTTCAAAATAAGTTAGAGTGTGACACTACTTCTCAAAGGGGTGGTAGTGCCCTGCTTGCACTGATGAGGAATGGCCACTATGCCATTGGACTTACTCCCTTGCAGAATCTCTCCAGGACTTTCCCTGGCACCGGAGAAAGGCACTGGGGGCCCAATGCCCTCTGCAGAAAACCCGTGCCCACAAACCCATGGCTTGTATGGAGTAATTTTTTCGGATGTGCTCAGAGAAAGAACATGAGTGTCTAGGGTCCCTAATTATGGGTAAACGTGTGCAAGAAGGTCTCTGAGGAGCTACGAAGTGTGAGAAAAGTCTTCCTCATGGGAGGCTGAGCACCGACAGGCTACAAGAGTGCAGCCTGCAGCACTTCCTCCTCTAGGTCTTATTTGGGAAGAGAACTGCCAAATGAGGACACACAGGAGAACTGGAGTCATGGGAGCAACACAGGAGACGGAGGATGGGCCACTGCCCCAAGCTCCTGCAGCCCTGCGCACCTGTACTCCTCCACTGCCCCTCCCATGTCCCTCCAGTAGGGAGGCATAGTGAGTGGAGGCATAGCACAGTGTCCACCAGCCCAGTTTTCTCTGGTGTCTGATGAACTCAGTTGAGCACGAGTGAACTAAGTGTCCCCATTGCCTGCTGCAGACTGGGCAGCACACGGAGGGTTCTGGAACTCTCTCCATGCTGACATGCTACACAGCCATTGATACCAGCAGAAAGAAAATGCTCTTGCCCTCTTTCTTTTTATTCAGAGTCTGTCCTGGGCACCAGGCACACTTCTAACTCTATCTCACAGGACTTCTTTCCTAGAGGGGGATGGTCCTGGGGTAAGCCTGTGATGTGGTCACTGTGGATGCCATGGTCCATGCTGGGGAAGGGGTGGCAAACAGTCCAGAATTGAGGCTCTTCTTCCCACTCTTTAGGAGAGCTCTACTTATTTTAAAGCCCTCAGAGTACTGTCCAGTTTCCCAGGGCAATGCACTTTGACCTATTCCTGCCAGGATTTTTACTCTTTGAATCGATTTGTATGCTTACAACAAGGATAGGAAAATAAAATGGTAAGTATTGATGGGTTAATTGCTATATGTAGAATTCTTCCTGAGTCTCTTGAAGCATTTTCTTTCTGGAGAAAACTTTATTTTAGGCCCTTCCTAATTACTTCTCCCTATTCTCATCTCCAACCTGACTATCCCAAAGTTCAAGGACAAGGATCCTACGTCAAAATATCCAGTTGTGCTAAACAGACACACTTTTCTCCAGAAAGTTTGTTTTACTAGCTAAGAAATAAGGGATCAAGATATCAGAAAAATAAACAAATGTCCTTTTTTGATTCATATCCCCTATGGTCATAAGTTTGGTAAGAAAACCACTTAAAAAATCAAAATTTCATTATATATCTTTATATATCCCTGGGGTGGTCCTTCTGAAACTTTAGAGTTACACAAATCTCATGGGGACTCTTGCTAAATGAGGTCTGGGGGATCCTGAGATTCTCTACAGCTAACAAATATTCCACGTCACCTGGGTGTTGCTGACCCCCAGACCAAGCTTTGAGTAACAATGGTGATCAGTGAATAATTTTATTTGGTTATATTCCTAGCTCATTGGAGATTAAATGTATGAATTATTCATGATTTTTAATTTATTCATTTGTAAAACTTTAATGACATGTTGGAATTTTAATATTATCTTACATGATTAATAAATGTTATTATTTTGGCACGATTAAATATTACAAGAAATATAAATAAATCCAAAGATATAATTTCCAAATGAATAAATGCTGCCAAATGTTTTTTTGACTTCTGTTTCAGAAATTTGCTGTGTATATATGCAATAGAATTTGTGAATAAGCTAAATTTATGGATCAGATAATTATCAAATTACATGGTTACATGATACATGGTTTTGAGTAGACAGGAGAGATCTCCCTCTTTGGGGCTCTCTCAGTATGAATGTGGACAGTATCTTGTATGTTTAAATTGTTGACATAGATACACATGAAAAATGAGAATAAAAAATTTTGATATTTTTTATTTCATTTTGGTCAGAATCACAGAAGATTTTGATTTCTCTCACTCAACAATGTTTTAAATCTTCACTGACTCTCAGGGTATTTTGTATACACTCTTTAGCTACAGAAAATTAAGTGTGATTGCAAATTTCAATATATTATAACTCATGTACTCCACTGGGGAGATACCAAGCCATTAACTTTTGTAATCCCAGATATAATTTATGGGTAATATGCATTTAATATGTCTGACATACATATATATGACACATATATGTGTATGTATAAATACAATATATATAGAACTTGAGAGAATAATTCTGAACTCTTTAATACCTAGCCATTTAAAAAGTGCTGAAAATGACCTTCTAATTTTTTTTATGTTTACTTTTAATTGTGTTAAAACACACATAACATAAAATTTACCATCTTAATAATTTTTACATGTACAGTCACATTGTTGTGCAGCCATTACTACCATCTCTCTTTAGAACTCTTTCCAAATCTTGCAAACTGAAAGTCTGTCCCTACTAAACAACAAATGCCTATCCCTCCCCACCCCCCGGCCCCTGAAAACCACCATTCTACTTTTTTGTCTTTATGAATTTGACTCCTAGGTATCTCATACAAGTGGAAAATTTGTCTACTACTTTTGTAGTCAAGAATGGAAATACATAGTTTATTTAATGGTTGGAGTATAAATGTTGAAAAACTTGACAGGAAACCAATTAAAAAACAGATTAAAAGTCAGCATGATGCAAGACAAAGATCCAAGAACCCAGTTTATCACGGACTTTATTCTTTTGCATGTCAACAACGATAAGTGTTGTGTTGAAGTTTCTAGGCTTTCTGTGAAATCATGGAAGCAGAATGACACGGAGACTCTCACATCTGACTCTGTTTTCAGGTAGGAGGATCAGATATTTCATCTACAAAACTAGGGGGTTGAACCAGAGATGATTTTCTAAGTTTATTCATTTGTCCAGCAATTTAATTTGAACCCTTCATTTGGCCAGGCTTTGTTATAGGTGCCGGGGAGACAGCTGTGAAAAGAACAAATAAAGATCCTTGTCCTCAGGGAACTTTCATTCTAGAGTCCGGAAGCTAGACAAAATTCAGCCAAATTAAAAAAAAAAATGATATCATGTATTAGACAGTGAGGAATGCTTCAGTAAACAAAGAAGGAAAGGGAGAGGGGATGGTGTGAGGTGGGATCAGGGAAGGTGAGAGAGGTAAGAATTCAGGGAGAGGAGGACAGAGGCTGTGTGGGATGTCTCCCATGGAGGAAAGAGCAGGTTCAAAAACTCTGAGGTGGGGGAGCCTGGCACATGCCCAGACCAGCAAAGACAATGCTGGAGCCATAGTCAAGAGTGAGGGGAGAGGAGAAGGTGGTGAGGTTGGAGAAGTAACAGAAGGCTAGAGCAGGTAGCACCTTGTAGTCAATTTTATGGAACTTTGGCCGCTACTTGAAATGAGACAGGAGCCTCTGAACGGTTCTTAGCAGAGTAGTGACTCCATCTGGCTTAAGTTTCAGAAGAGTCAGTCTGCTGCTGAAGGAGGCAAGAGTGGAGGTCAGGAGACTGCTTCAGAGATTCAGTTGATCTATGTTCAGTGGCTTGGATCAGGCTGGTAGTGATAAAGGGGGTGAACCATAGTTTGAAGGTAAAGACCTACAGAATTTGCCTAAATCTTAGAAAGCTGAGTCTGCAGTTTTGGCCTGAGCCACTGGAAGGGTGGAACTTTCACATACTAAAATGGGGAAAACTGTGGAAGAACAGGTATGAGAGGGAATATCCAAAGTTTTGTTAAGATTGTGCCCCCATTATACCTTTATTAGAGCTCGATTATTAGACTCTTTCTGTTTTGATTAATACTTATATGTTTACTTGATAGACTGTGAGTTATTTATTTATTTATTTATTTATTTATTTAAATGTTTATTTATTTTTGAGACAGAGAGAGACAGAGACAGAGTGTGAGTGGGGGAGGGGCAGACACACACACACACACACACACACACACACACACACAGAATCTGAAGCAGGCTCCAGGCTGTGATCTGTCAGCACAGAGCTTGGTGTGGGGCTCAAACTCAGGAACCATGAGATCATGACTTGAACAAAAGTTGGACACCTAACCTACTGAGCCACCCAGGAACCCCTATTGATTTTTTAAATATTTATTTTTGAGAGAGAGAGAGAGAGAGAGTGCAAGTTGGGGGAGAGGCAGAGAAAGAGGGAGAGAGAGGGAGAGAGAGAGAATCCCAAGCAGGCTCCACACTGACAGCAGTGAGCCCGGTGTGGGACTCGAACTCATGAACCACGAGATCATGTCCTGAACCAAAGTCTGATGCTCAATAGACTGAGCCACCCAGGTGCCCCAAGACTTTGAGTGTTTTAAAGACAAAAGTTATATCTCAATAATCTTGGCTTATTGGTAATTAGTACTGATCACGATCAGTACAATGTCTAGAACAAATAAGTAAATACTCTTTGAATAACTGAGGGCTACTCAGCATTTTTCTCACATGATTGAGCCATTCACAGTATATACAGACATTCACCCAAGTTTACATCTCATCTATCTACTGTCAAAACGCACAGTTCATCTGGCCATTTGGGAATTAGGCTCCTATTCTTTATTTGGCCCCGAGTCTCCCATCAGGGCCATTAGGTGTGGGAAGTGCAGAGCTTGTGATGTTAGGGGACCTGAGGTTGCAAAAAGGAAGAGAATACAGAAGAGGAGGTTGAAAAGGTGCGACTGGGAAGAGAGGAAGACAGCTGGGGGAGTGGGGTCTCCAGCACCAAGAGAGCAGCATGTTTTCAGGAAAAGACCATGGCTTGTCAGTAAATCCTGATTAATCACAACTTCAGAATCTTTTGTACCTATCATTAGCTGGGAGGAATACTGGGCAGGGACCACAGAGTACGAGTGTATGTCCTCGTTAGACATCTCTTCTGTCAGCCTCACTTCATGTGTGAAACAGAGTTAATAGTCATTCCTAAGCCATTAGCTTGTCATTGGGATGAAAGTAGAGAAGTCCTGTGAAATTTCCTGCATGGGGCCCTCCACATTGTCAGTGTGAAATCAGCACTAGTTACTAATGCTGTTCTTGATTTTGTTTTTGTTTTTTTACCTCCAAAGAGAAGAAGGGTAGAAAATAAAGAGATACGGGGAGGAAGTCAGTGAAGATCAAATTCAGTATCAAATTCTTGAGAATAGCATTTTTAAATGAACCCAAAATATATTTGAGACTGTTCTTAAAAATACACTTAATGATGGAGGAGGAGGTTTTGTATTTTAATATTCAGCATGCACAGGACAGAGGTGTGCTATGTTTAGAAGGCAGTAGAACAGAGCTGTTCAGAGCACATTTTTAGAGTCAGTAAAACCTGAGACAAAAAATCCCTGTGCTCGCACATATTGACTGTGTGATCATGGGAGGTTTCTTAACTTAGCCAAGCCTCAGTTTTCTTATGTGTAAAGTGAGAGTTATGATAGGTAACTTACTGGGCTACTATAAGAATGAAATCAAATAATATTAGCAGAAAACTTAACAGAGTGTCCTGGTGCATAAGAAAGGATTAATCAGTATTGATATTGTTAGGATAATAGAATATGATAGATGGATAGATAGACCAATAGTTAGATAGACAGAGATTGTTTTCAATCCCAGGAAAATAGATATTAAGTGTTAACTAGGCAATTCTAGTCTTAACCTTTCTTAATCACATACATCTGATTAAATTAACCGTTCTGAGTAAATTAACCGTTCTCAGTGTCAGAATAGAAAGGAAGGGACTGGGACTTTGAATGACTTAGAACTCTGTTGGTTTCACCATCTCTGTTGGTTTCGCCACTTTGCCATCTCCTAAGTGGCACCTCTGCCACGTGGTAATGAATCTTAATTTTTTTAAAGCTCCTGTTGAACAACTAGAAAACATTTGTGTTGGTAAAGAAGTAAAATCACCTAACTTACCTGAGGATAACTACAGTAGGATACAGTTAGCATTACTTCTTTTTGATGAAAACACACCTTTGAAATAGGAAAAACTGCCATGAGGAAGCAACAAAAAAAGTATGTTTCCATTTTTTTTAATTTTACAGTTAGTAAACATGAACGAGAATATTGGTCAACATAAACACTCAGTAAAAGTTGGCTGTTACTCAATGAGCAATGGAGAGTGTCATATGCAAAGTTTCCCTTTGTGAGCATATTTCAAATAAAGAAATCTGCAAGTGTCTAGGAGTCAAAACTGCGGTGCATGCAATATATGATGTAAAACAAGGGCGGGTGGTTTACGTAGCTCAGCAGACAAGACGCCAGATGGTATGTATGCTTGATTGAATGGCACCCAAGATGAGACAGCACCCACC
Organism: Panthera leo; assembly: GCF_018350215.1. Classification (NCBI taxonomy): domain Eukaryota; kingdom Metazoa; phylum Chordata; class Mammalia; order Carnivora; family Felidae; genus Panthera; species Panthera leo. Next base: position 72,610,475 of record NC_056679.1, on the reverse strand, counting down.
TGTTACTCTGGGAACACAATGGGCAGAATCCTAGATTTTCACATCCCCTTCATTGGTGACTCTTATTTTTAATACTTAATGTTTCTATATTACCTGTATCATTCTATGTTGCAACAAGTCCTTTTGGGAAGGCAGAAGATAAAGAATACAATTTTATAAATAGACAAGGATTAGTAAAACTTTCTGGTTGGAAGCAGATGTATGACTGACATGGATAGATTTGTGTGATATAGACCAGTAATTGTGGTGATGTGAATTTGTGATTCTGTTTGCCAAACATGGATACCGACTACCTGTCAGACATTGTGATGATATCTGGGAGGGGAACAGCTGGAGGGGGGGAGACAAAAACATACAAGGTATGTATATTTTTGCCCTCAAAGAGATTGCAAGGTAGTGGAAGAAGACACCATATTAAAAATACAAAATCTTGCAAACACCTCAAATCTGTGTCATTAATTTTGCTGGAAACTAGACATTTGACCTGTGCATTGAGAAATGAATAGGCAGGTCTCCCTTCACAGATGGACAGAGCAGAACATGCCAAGCTAATAACAACAACAAAAAAAGCAAAATTCCACGAGGCAAGAGAGTGTGTGATAATCTTGAAGGAGTAGCCTAGAGGGGCCCCCATGTGGGTTGCATGGTGGATGCAACAGGGGATAAAAGGTGATAGTGGTGGGCCTTGAAAGGCATTATAATTATGTAGACTTTATTTTGAGGGAAATGGGAATCTTTTCAATGTTATTAAACTGAAGTGTAGAAAATGACCAGGGGCTCACTTACAGGAAGACACAGACTGTAAGGCTGGGAAGCAACACCCAGGAGCTTGAAATGGTAGAATATGAGAATGTAGAGAGAGCATTGGCTGTGAAGGGCATACTGGGGATGTGAACATCAGTGACAGTATGGAGTCAAATAGGACCCTCTTGTCCCTGGCTTAGACATGTAGGACAAACTCGGTGCCATTAACCAAGACAGGTAATTCAGAAGGAGGGAAGGTTTGAGCAGGGGCTAGAGGATTGAAGGTCAAACATTTGGTTGAAAGTGTAAATTTAATTCTGGTAGCCATTTATGAGGAAATGTGCTCCAAGTGTTAGAAATAAAGACTTGGTTTAAGTGGGCTGGCAGACATAGGTTTGAGAATTATCTGAATCCCAGCAGTAATTATAAGCCTGAGAGTAGATGATTTTGCCTAAAGGGATCAGCTCAGGTACAAATAGAAGAAAAAGGCCAAGAACAAAAACTTAAGGAATAAGTACATGTCAGGGATGAAGATAGAACTTACCAAAGGAGAAAAACCAGGAGGAAGTATTATTGATGAAGTATTGAAGCTGAAATGTCAAAGAACATTTCAAAAATACCACTTTCCAAAATACTACATGTTATAAAACAAATTGAATAGGAAAAATAAGAAATAAGAGAATACTGGATTGGGCATCCCACAGACAATAATAATAATAGTTTTCACAGATAAGCAGGATAATGAATTTAAAAGTAACATAACTAATTATTCATTGAGCCCTTCCTTGGCATCTGGGGCATTGACTTGAATCCTTATAAGGTCCCAAAGAAATAGGATTCCTTATGAACCCATTTTTTTCTCAGTTGAGCCAATTGAAACATGGAGAAGTTGAACAGCTTCATCAAATCATAAAGCTAATAAATGACTAAGTTATAATGAAAACCCATGCTGTCTGGCTGCAGAGCCCAACTTTTACCGACTGACTGTGGCAAGTTAGGATGTGACGCCGTGTGTGATGGTGTGGCAAAGGATGGGCCAATTTGGGGGAAATTGATGTGCACATGAACTGTTGTGTAATTGACACAAGGCCAATTGGACAGAATCTGTGGAAGTCCACAGGGGTTTCAAGTGGCTGTATGACAACATTCTTCTGGGGCTGCTACCCCAAGCAGAAAGGTGTAAATATGGGGCTCCAGCTCCAACTCAGGGACTGTCCCAGTTGGGACAGTTGGTGTGAGCTGTTGGTCACAATTCTGTAACCAAACAAATGCATGGCAGAATGTTGTTTGCAAGGAAAGCATGATATACTTTATTATCTGAATATTAATTTCTTTAGTATGCCTCCAAGAAGTAGTCTGGTTTGTTAAAAGAAGAGAAAAACAAAGGAAGGACATATTTTGCTGACCTCAAAGTTAAAAAAAAAGAAGAAATTTTAGACTTTTTTTGAATCAGTCTTTTAATCAGTAATTTACCTCTATCCTTAGTGTGTACTCTAAGAGATTCATATTAATTAGAGGTGATTGAGAAAGTGCCAGATGAAAGGCGATTCTAAATCAGTTAACAGTTGCATAAGTTGAGTGTGTGAAATAAATCTATTTTGAACGGACAGAGAGGCATGCAGCTTGCATGAATGGAATTTGTCTCCTCTGGAAATCATGAACTAAAGGGCATTGAAATTGTTAGCTGGTCCAGGGTGCTCACACCAGGGAGCGTGCAGTGAAAAACAGAGGTGATAGTTACTGTGTCTAGAAATGTGACATTGAAGAGGTGGATAGTGAAGTGTCTTGTCCGTGGGCTGAGGAAGGCTTCTCGAGGCAAGAGGAAAGTCAACAGATGTTGGGCAGTGAATGCTTGAGGATGCTGCCGCTGTTACCCTCAGAAGGGCTTCTTTCTTCCCAGGGAGGAAAGAACTGACTCTTCTGCTGGGAATTGGGGCCAAATTTGGACTGGGAAGCAGAAAGAGATTGAGAAAATTTCTGTGAATAAAGGGAATCAATTAGACAGTGATATGTTTTCTGTTCAGCATTAAGGACCAAGTTGTAGATCTAAAACATCAACTTAGATGGGAATGGGTTAAATAGAATGTTACTTTTCTCTATGGACATTGGGGAGTGGGAAACAATGGAAACTATAAATGTTCACTTATTAGTAACAAAACACATAGAACATAGTATAAAAAGGTATAACTGGGAGATGGAGAACAGGCCAAAACACTTCCTCTCCAAAGCATCTTTTAAGATAGCCATAATTATTGATCATCAAAGTATTTACTCAAAGGGATGAAACTGTCGTTAATTTTTGAGTCGTTGTATTATGTCTTATATTTGATGGAAATATATTGCGTAGTACCATTTGGCTCGACTCAGAGGTGTGAGTACATAAAGCAGCTTACCTACTAGCTTCAAGTTTATTTGGTAGACATAACACAAGTTACCATCTAGAAATACTGCCTTCTGCAATTCTTGGTGCTTTAAAAAGTTATTATTTTTGTCTCCATTTCAGTTGGAAAGGACCCTGAATGTTGCTTTCTCTTTGTCCTAGGACAACCTGTGGAAATGATAAATGGAATCTATTAACTCACCATAGCAACAATCGAGTATCCTATAATGGTGCAATACCCCAAGACCCCATAACACAGTACAATTAAAGGAATTTCTTATTTAGAAAATAAGTTTTCCTATAGAGATACCATTGAAGAAGTGTTTCTGAAATCATATTTCCATAATACGAAAAGCCTTTAATCTGGAATTTCCTTGCAAGCTTGTCTAGAGCCCATTAGTATGACCCAAGAGAGAGCCTCTTTCAATTTGAAGTCTATTTGAATGCACACTAATGCATGAAAACATTTTTGGAGATATATTTTATATCTTTTTGTTTTTTTTCTGTTAATAATAATGGGGTGAAGTTCAGGATGAAAATAATTTTCATAACATTTTGCATACAAATGTTTTTATTCTTTCAATATAATTTCAATGTGTTTATGTATGAAAAGAGAAGCCAGATGATAAAATTAAAGTGTCCTTTCAAGACTGGACTCACCTGTCACCATCCTGATTAACCTTCAACTCAGTGCAAGTTCTCATTACCATTATATTATTCTGTCTTTACAACATAATGAAAAAAAAAATATTGTAACATATTCAAAAGTAGAACATTTTATATGTTATGCTGGGAAACCACAAAAGCAAAATGTGGGATAGATGTTGATAGAGACTGAAACAGTATAAATATTAATTATGACAGTATATTAAAGAGATAGGGCAAGACCTGGATGATTTAAAAGTATTTTAAAAATAGGGGAAAACTCTTTAGAAAGCCATCACCATTATAGATGAGTGCCACAGTACAGAGGAAGAAAGCAGAGTAAAATGATCATATCCTATTTAGATGAGGGGTCCTAACAAATGCTAGTCCTTCTTAAAAGTATTTAAACCACAAAACTGTCAAGAGAACTTACTATAGTCTGAGGGTCAGCACTGAAAGCAGATTAAATTTGGAAGCTATAAAAACTGTTGATGATTCTGGTTCCTTCTGCATCTCCAGGAACTGTGACAGTTGTCATTCTTGCACTGACAAGCCCCTGTCTCCAGGCACTGCCCTCTGCCCCCAGCCAAATACCCATCTCTGTGGCTAATCACTGATGTTGCTTGCACTGAGTCAGTCACCTTTTAGTAAAGTGGTCTTACATATACCCTTAACCCTCACCTGTGCCAAATTTTGGTAAAGGTGTCATGTGTGGCTTTAGCATTTTTCTAGGGTGGTTTTTCTCTAGATAATTTGAAACCTATATTTAGAACTGTAGAAAATGAGATTTTAAACAAAGTGAAAGCTAGCGTATTCCAGGATAGTTTAACTGACCCAGATAGCATCCCAATAGATGATGAAAGACATCTATTGAAAGCCAATTTCCAAATAGCCTCCTCAAATATGGTTTAAACTGATGTCTTCTCTTTCTCTTAAGTGGGGTCTTGGGCTGTGTTAATGAAGGACTTATGTCTGGGTTTTGGTGTGTAATCAGTACCTAGAAGAGGACCGTGTCCCTTTCTGATGTTGCATTTCAGGGAGGATATTCGTTCGAGGAGTGTTTGGAGAAATGACTGGGTTGGCCGTTGATCCAGAGACCATATAGCACAAGGACTACTCAAGGAAAATGAGCACTTACTCTGGGGGAAGAAATGTCTTGCTGACCTATATTTCAACAGAACATCCTCTAGAAGTAGTAGAAGAAGCTATTCAGCCTTTCTCTTAACAAAGAGAGCCAGTTGGGCACGCACTACAAGGAGAACGATTTCAGCTCAGAAGAGAATTCTGCAATGACCAGGGCTGTCTCAGGGGGTTATGGCTGCTGGAGGTGCTTAAATCGGGGCTGGCAAACTATTGGCCTGAGTTTCTTAATTGGGTAGCAGGGGGCAATGCATGTCTTTTAAACAATACTTTCCCCTTTTCAAAACTGTGTAATTTGCTGAACAGCTATTTGCTGACCCTGGGGATGCCAGACCCTGTACTAGTGCTATAAAACAAAGTGCTGAATAAAAAATGGACCTGGCAAAAGGTTTAGAAATCTAACTGGAGGAAATGACATATATAAGACTAAGTATGAAATGGTAGAAGTGGTGTAATAACAGTATAAACGAAGTCCCAGGAGGACCCAGGGAATGGTAGTTAGTGAAGTCATCAAGTATTTATTACACACCTATCGTGTTAGTGACAGGGATTTTCACTATGTCCTGTGCTCAGAGTGTAATTGAGCCTTCTGGTCCCAGTGACTGTTGGTGTGGGGTGGGAGGGCTTTGGAAATCCACAATCAACTCCATAATTTTCCTGCTTGTGATTGAACGTGCAAAAGCGTTATTGCTGAAGAGAAAAGCAAGGCGTTTCTGCCTCCTAATCATCTCTGAACCCGTGATAAAAATTCCTACTGCCTGCACAACTAAGTGATTAGGATAGACAGTCAGCCAACCATTACTTATTAGATGCCAAATATTTTCTAGTTGGTAGTGGGGATACAAAACACAAGGGACAAACATGTACCTTCAAGAAATTTATGGTCTTAGTTGGCAAAGTCAGTAATGATAGGAGATAAATAATCACTGAAAAGTTTAACAATCATTTATTGCACCACAATTGTACATTTGAACTTCCATTCTGACTTCCATCCCACATCTTTACAAATTATGTGTTAATTCAAAGAATGTGTGGTCACATTTTCATTGATGATCCATTTTTCTCCATGTGGTATCTCCACAAGATATCATCCCCATTACCCCAGAACTGAAGTATATAGATTCGGAAAGGCTGAAATGGTCATGCATAAGTTTCTGGGGTGTACAGTCTTCTTTTTACTCATTGATGGATTTTTGTGCCTTCTGTTTAGATTCTCAGCTTCTTGAGGATGGGGCTCTAGCTTGTTTCTTTGGGATCGTTGCTCAGAGCAGTGGCAGGCAATGGGTTTAGAGTTAGCCTCTCAACAAACTTACTTGTTCTTTTACCTGTAAGAACTATATTTTGAAAAGTTTAACATTCCTCCTTTGTTATTGGTGGGTTGGGTTCATTAGGTGATGGGCAGTTTGGATTTATTTTATAAAATTTCCATCTGGAAAACATCATTTTTACCTCCAAGCCTAGTTCTCTTCTGATAATAATTGCCTCTGTGATGCAATTTTGCTTAAAGTCATATGGATGTGTTTGTAGAAATCCATTCTTTACTTACTTGCACTGCTGGATTATCTAGAGTTAGGTGGTCGTGAAAAACTAAGGATGCATAGGAAAACTTCTTCCACAGGATCCGCAGCATGCATGCTATCTTTCTAGCATGGTGAATGTTAATGCTACCGTAACCCATTTACAGAGAGTTCTTAAACTGCCTTCACTTTTACTGCTGTTTCTCAATACCCACATGCCTGTGCATTTCCTGATTTTACAGAAGGGGTAGAAATGTCAGAGAGATAAAGTGATTTGTCTGAGATTCTATGGCTAACGAGGGGTTGAGCTGAGAGACCAGCAAGCGGGGTTCAGCTCTGAGCTCCCTCTAATGCCATCCATAAATAGTGATGTTAGTGTGTATACCCTCATGCTGTGGGATGTGCTCATGCCATGAATTCGGTAAGGAAGCACATTAGTAAATGGTAGCTGAGAACATTGTGGGAAGTGCCTCTTGATGCCAAGTTACAGCAACCTACGAAATGTGTTTTTGAAAAATGTATCTAATACCTTGAAAAATTCTGCTGTGTTTTACAACAAGAACATGACCCGATGTTTTACTTTTGTGCATTAGGCTGGGAAGCCTACGGAGGAGAATATAGCAATATGTTAACAATCTCTAGCGACTTGAACTGTATTTTGACAAATATCATAAGTAAAAATACATTTAATGTCTTGAAACTTCTAGATATTTACTCTCTTCTTTATATTTCTGCATCTGTGTTTTTAGTAAAGACTACATAAAATATCCAATGTTAGATTTCATGTGTAGATCTAGAGTTTATCCTGCCGATGACTGAAAGTGAGTTTTTTCTTTGAACTCTATCTGGATTCTGAATTATTTGAATAATACTTTATTTATCTTCTTAAATGACAATGGTAGCCACATATTTTTGTTAGGAGAAGTACTACAATTACCCCTCAGATAAAAGTATCTTTCTCTGTACAGTGCTGGGTCATAGGATATTAGAAATTTAGAATTCAAAAAGGCAAAATACGAAGAAATTTTAGAAAGTTGATTCTCATCCAACTTTTAGATTTTATGGAAGGAAAAAATTAAAACCTATAATGTAAGGTCACTTGCCAGAAGTTATGCATTTATAGTTTTCATATGATTATTATTTATAGTAATACAACTGTTAAATAAATTAAGCTATATCCAAGCTATAAAGTACAAGTAATGTCCCAGGATTAGGTTCAGTGAATAAATATATTTTTAAATTAATTAATTAATTAAATTTTTAAAAATGTTTATTTATTTTTGAGAGAGAGAGAGAGAGAACAGAGGAAAGGCAGAGGGAGAGGGAGACAAAGAATCAGAAGCAGGCTCCAGGCTCTGAGCTGTCAACACAGAGCCTGATGCGGGGCTCAAACTCATGAACTGTGAGATCATGACCTGAGCCGAAGTCAGATGCTTAACTGACCGAGCCATCCAGGCGCCCCATTTTTTTAAATTTAAATCCAAATTGTTAACATATAGTGTAATAATTGTTTCAGGAATAGAATTGAGTGATTCATCACTTACATATAACGCCCAGTGCTCATCCCAACACGAATAAATATTTCTCGAGAACCTCTGAATATGGCTCAGGTTTAACTAAAAGGAAATCTTCTGCTTTTTAATTGCCATTTTTGACTCTATTCTGAGCACTGTGCTGGAGGTATTTTATCAAATCCTCCAATTTGTGAATTGGGGCCTGAGATTTATACAGTGAATGCATTTTAATATCAATTGCAACAGCTGAGTAGCACCCACCTAAATGGCAATCCAGACTTCTAGAAAGAAGTTAAAAGGTAAACATTATAAATTCTTACCTGAAGTAAATTACTTTTTCTTTCATGATTAAGGACATCATGCATCCAAGTTCTAAATCAACCTCACAACAAGTTCAGAGGGTTCAAGTCAACAACCAATTGTAACAAGACTTGGCACAGAGCAATCTCACTTGATGGTGGCAACCTAGGAGAACATGATTAGAATCTGGACCTAAGAATTCCTTTTTTTGTGTCTGGGCCATTGGTTGCATGGAGGGAATGATGCCAGGAATCACTATGAAGGAATCTGTCTCCATGTCTCGAGGCAGTGGGCAGACTCTTGAGGTGCTGGGCATGGACTATCTATAAAGCAACACTTAACGACAAGGACAATGGACAATGGTGATATATGTATATATATATATATATATATATATATATATATGTATGTATATATATTGTATGTGTATATATACACGTGTGTATGTATATGTTATACATGTATATTATATACGTATATATAATTTATTTGTTTATAAACTTTATTTATTTATTTATTTTGAGAGAGAGAGGGAGCACAAGTAGGTGAGGGGCAGAAAGGAGGAGAGACAGAATCCCAGGCAGGCTTTGCACCATCAGTGCAGAGCCTGATGTGGGGCTTGAGCTCATGAACCACACGATAATATTCGGTTCCTCTGAGGGAAGGTTCAGTACAGTTCCTCTGAAGTAAGAGAGACTTTTGAAAAAAGAAGAGTGACTGGAATATTAGGCAGTAATGAAATTATGAGTTACTCACAAATGTGCTCTTGATTGACAAGATCTATTTATAACCTCAGGTTTGTAAAGAGAAAGAACATTCTACATGTGTGTATTTGTACACACTCATATGCCAGCATATTATTTTATGAGCAAGTGTAAAGGTGTGGATGAGAGCATACAAGATGGTAATGTGGGACGGGAGGAGAGCAGGTACTGGCAGCTACGGGTGTGAGGGGAAAGAAAAGATAAAGAAGGCTGAGCGTCATTAGCTCTCCCCCTTAACCTGATGCCTTTTTAACACAAACTAAACATAAGCTCTGAGTTTTTTCCCCTTAATATATAATATTTTCTTTCTTTTAAATTTTCTTGCACTACCCAGAACATTCTGAGCTCTCTGAAATTCAGCTAGGAATTCTACACATCCCAGTTACAATTTCCAAACCAAAAATTCCTCTCTAACTTGCAATTCCAATTTCACGTGCCCAAACAGGCTCTACCACATGCTGCATGTCAGGTGTGGGTGTGCTGGCCCCCTGTCCCTTGGCCAAGGGCCATTCTGATGCGGTCAGAGCTTAAGCTCTCAGTCATATCTGCTGAGAAAATCAGATGGAATGAAATCCTGCTTTGTGGCCCCTGATTTTCATTCAAGTAGGGCTCTAGCATGAAGGAGAAAAATGGGGATCTGATGAGAGATCTTACTTCAAGCTGCAATTGATTTCCTCCAGAATCGATGCTGCATTTGCAGAGTTGGGTAAAGCTGGGGTTGATAAGGGCCCCAAAGCTGATAGAGCTACTGAAAACTGGAACACATGAATGTTATAACGGGCTCTCATGACAAAGGATCAGATTTTTGTTTCTGAGGAGAATTTGCTAAGCTGTTTTAAGTGCTATTTTTTTAATGTTTATTTATTTATTTTGAGACAGAGAGAGAGGGAGAGAACAAGCAGGGAAGGGGCAGAGAGAGAGGGAGGGAGAGAATCATAAGCAGGCTCCACCCTGTCAGCCTAGAACCTGATGGAGGGCTTGAACTCATGAACCGTGAGACGATGACCTGAGCTGAAATCCGAGTCAGACGCTCAACCGACTGAGCCACCCAGGTGCCTCTAAGTGCTAATTTTTAAACATTATTTTTGACTCTGCAATATTGACTTGCTCTTCCATGATTGGGTTGAGCTGGTTCTGAACCTTATCTTCAGTCCTTCAGGCTTTCACTCCCTCCTCCAGTGGGTGTGGTTCTCTATCCCTGCCAACCGCAGGCGGCTAATTGTGGCACTTCATCAGGGTTTGTCCAAACTTGTAAGGCTTTGACAGTAGGGCCTTGAATCTGCTGGGGCTGGCTGCAGGTTGCTTTGTCCGTGGAGCTGTGTTGGTGGTGGTGGGGTGGGGTGACTTTTGTTTATGAATTATCTTTATTTTTGTGAGTCAATATTTTCTTTCCCTGAGTTTCATGTTTGCCATTATTCTGGGAACTTAAATTCTAATGTCAACAGCAGAGTAGGTGGGGCACCTGGGTGGCTCAGTTGGTTGAGTGTCCTACTTCAGCTCAGGTCATGATCTTGCCATTCGTGGGTTTGAACTTGCATCGGGCTCGCTGCTGTCAGTGCAGAACCCACTTCAGATACTCTGCCCTCTCTCTCTGCCCTTCCCCTGCTTGTGCTCTCTCAAAAATAAATAAAACATTTAAAAAACCCCACACAGAGTAGGCTTTTATTTGATACTCATTGATAGAATGAAATATTATTTCCTGAGGATTGAAATGTCTACTCATCTCATTTTTAACACATGATTTCTTAAGATACACAAATAATTTTGTGGCTAGTAATAAATTGAAGTATTCTCTGCACAGTGGATATAGCACTGATGTTGGGCTTGGAGATTTCTGTAAAGGACTTGTTCTCTTTAGAACAGAAATGTCCTGCTATGATGGTTTTAAGAGTGCCTTGTTTTTCATTCCTGGAAGGAAATAGCAGGAAAACAGTTTTTCTCATATATCTATGTAATAGAAATATTATTTATACATGACTATTATTTACATATATATAATAGTAGTGCTTTAAAGTCTTCAGAAAATGTTTTCTCCTTTGGGACTTAGGGGTTAGCCCATGAAGTTTTAAATTGCCATTGGATTAAGAATGTTTATAATCCAAATTTTTCCTTTGCTATCACTAATATGTTTTGGTTTAGGTACTTAGAGAACTGTGTGCTGTGATGATAAAATATTTCACAGAACATTTGCTAATGCACCCAATTGCTTACACATGTCACCTCAGCCCTGTTATGTAATCATGATTGTCCCAATTTTAAAGATGAGGAAATGGTGTTTGGGGAGTTTTGAGTGGCTTGTTTGACGTTACCCAGCTCGCAGGTGGTGCAGCCATTGGCATCTGTTCTCCCTGGTTCAGTGGTTATCATTTTCTTCAACTTTATTCTGCTTTATCTCCAAGCTATACTGAGAGCCTAGAATGGGGCACATTGTAGATCTGGGGTCTGTCTGGAGAGATTGACATGACACCTGAGAATACTGGGTATCTCCAAGCCATGCAAATACCTCTTTTCTCTCCGGCCAACTTGTGTAGGTTTTATGGTTTCTGTTCTTCCCACCCCTTAACTTTATGCACTGTCTAGTGTCTTGGCTCTTTTCTGTGAATATTCTTCTGCTCAGCCCAGCTTCTCTTGTGCTCTCAGTTCACATGTCTGGATTGATCTGGAACCCACACCACCCTCTCTGACTTTTACTTTTCTTTCCAGTTATACCAAGCGGTTGCATATTACAATATCAACTCAGACCCAGTCCTGAATAAGAACAGTGCTTTAAGAGGAGGAGGCATGTGGCTAAAGTAATGTACACAGCATCCCTATTGCCTTTCCACTCTGAAATAAAAATGATCAACCGACATGTGTTGAGTATTGTATACATAACCCTGTGCTTGCAAAAGGAAGGTTTGAGATGATTCAAAAACTCAGTTTTCTTTTGAAAAGCTCATCATTTCAAGAAGTATACAAAATGTTCTAATCAGAATTATATAAATAGCCTAAACATACATGGCAGCATGGATGATAAAGATGTTGTTTGTTGGCTATGAGGGAGGGACTAGGGACTAAGATAAATGTGTGATGGTTTAATCTTGATATTGAGACCAAGTATTGTGTAACTAGAAAGGCTCAATGCAGGCATGGGGACTGGAGATGATTTTTATTTGAGAGCACTGGCTGTCTGGGAGAGTTCTTTTTACCTTTTTTGGAGTTCTGAGCCAATTTGCCTGAAACATATGTTGCATTTATATTTTATCTTTAAGAATCACAGGGAAAAAATAAAGGAGTAAAAGCAGCACCAGCTTCTTAAAAGACCATTTTAAAGAGCTGGAATCAAACCGGTGAAGGTTAAGTATGTGTCTTATGTTACCAGTCATTCTAACTCAGCACTGTATCAGGTGCCACTGATGCACCAAGCGCGCTGACCCTCTCAGATGCCCTTTTCCTGCTCTGTGATTCCTCTGTGCACCTGGACCAGAGGAGTGGGAGCAATTAACCTGTCAGTGCCTCCCATCTTTCGCACATTATAATTTGCATGTGAACTGAAAAGAAGGAAATTGTGAAATTTTAAACTTAATTTTCCTAGAAGAGTGAATAGTGAAATGCCTCTCCTTCAGAGAATGTGGGTGGTGACATTCAGTTCTCACCAAAGAGTGTATCTTTTTCCCACTCCTTTATTTATAAGTGAGTCATTCTTTCAGGATTTATGGGAACTCTTCAGGCTGATGAGTAAAATAGTCTTTTCACAACAAATATGAACAAGGCAGGCAAGACATAATATCTACAATAGGCTTTCTTAAGCTTGACGCTATTGACATTTTGGGCTGGAGAATTCTTTGTTTGGGGGCCATCTTGTTCACTGTAGGATATTGAGTGGCATTGCTGGCTTCTACTCACTAGATGCCAGGAGCAGTCCCCAAGTTGTGACCATCCAAAGTGTCTTCAGCAGTAGCCACACGTTCCCTGGGGTAAAAGGAACAAAGACACACCTAGTTGAGAATTCCTGATCTGGAAATAATACATTATAAATAACGAACTTAGTAACAACTTAGTGGGGGAGGCCATTCCAGATGGTTACCTGACTTCACCGGGGAGTGCTGAGGACTCAGACTAAAGGATAGTAAGAGAGTATGATGGATGAACTCAATGAACAGAATGGGTGTTTTTTCATGGTTACTGTGTGATGACCAACTTGTTCTCCTAATTTCACGGAAGATTGTGGACCCTTCTTGGGGCTACCCAATGACTTAACTATAGGAAAAGAAAGCTAACTTTTTAAAACTTCTGAATCATTTTTTTTCAATGTTTATTTTGAGAGAGAGAAAGAGACAGAGCATGAGCAGGGGAGGGGCAGAGAGAGAGGAAGACACAGAATCCGAAGCAGGTTCCAGGCTCTGAGTTGTCAGCACAGAGGCCGACACAGAGCCCGACACAGGGCTTTAACTCAAGAACCGTGAGATCGTGACCTGAGCTGAAGTCAGATGCTTAACCCACTGAGCCACCCAGGCGCCCCAAGCTTCTGAATCTTGAATGGTGGATCAGATCCTCAAATTAAGAATAAAAAGAGACAATGAAATGACTCTTAATCATGACTTCAGAATAAACCCAACCTTTTCTAATGAAAATACTTCATCATTAGATTATAACTAATTAATGGCAAAAGAAGGGAACTAATGAGCAAGTGTAGAAAGTGGAAGGGTCTGTCCAAGGAGACAACAATAGGGCAACATTGGTAATCTTGCCAAGTGCAACTAAATAAAAATGTAGAAGTTACCCAATGCAATTCAAGACAGTGAAGGCAAAGGCTAGGTCAAGTCTAAAGACCATTCTGCCATTATGGACTCCATGCTTATTTCCCAGTTTGTCAGTCATTTCAGGAAAGGGGCATATTATCTATAGGACCTGACTCTGAGTAATAAATTCTTACCTGCAGGCTTTCTTAGATGAAAGACTTCCCTCCTTTCTGAGGCTGGGACATTCTAAACAAAGCCTATTGATTGGTTCCATAGACTGAAATGCTTTCTAATTCAAGGAGATGGGAAGACTATTGGCTGTTCTTCATTAGTACAGTCTAAAGAAGTTCAACTACCTACGAATTTATTTAGAGACAGCAGTGTTCTCGGAGCTGGCTTGGTTGTCTGACAGGCAGAAGCAGATGCTGCTGAGGTTGCTTATTTGGGAAGGTGAAGAGAATGATTCCATTTAAATTGTTGAGTGTATTCTCACTCATTAATGCTGTCCTTTATGCTTTTTTCATTAACATTGATGACAATAATGATTATTAGATATGAACAGTATTTCAGGGTTTCCAAAGGCCTTTCTCCTTTGGTCCCTGATTATTGGTGGTTACTCCAGCAGATTCTTAACTTTAAAGTCACTGAATGAATCTATTCACAGACACCTAAAAATCAACTTGACATGTATGCTCCATGACATTTCTTTCCCCTACCATGTAAATGCTACTTTGATCCTATTCCCAGCCCTACCAGTAGCTGGGGAACGCAAAGTGCTTTAAGATCCAAAAGTGAAAGGAACGTTCTAGAAGGAATGATGTTATTTTCTAAGCACAAGTTTCTAAACATTTCCATGCATATTTTCCCCGGTGTGATTTCTGTATTAACATGCAGTACTCTTGAATGGAAATGAAGTAAAGCTCTGTTAATATTTATGCTGTTTGTGAAAAACGGTAATGGCTGAATTCCCCGGGCACTTCACTTCATTTAGTGTATACTGATCCTTAAATTGCAAAGCAGGCTGGGTGAACGCTGGCTCTCAGGCCTGTACCTCCTGCTTAGCGGACTGCTTCAGAGATCTTTTCCAAGAAATCTCCCATCTTTGTCACTATTTCCTTCAAGGTGTTAAATAATTTTGGAAGTGGCAGTTGCAATAATATGTAAAAAAAAAAAAAGCTGATGGCTGGCAGTATTCAGCTTGCTTTTTTGTCCCTTTCATGGAAAGCTAAGAGTGGTTTGCACTGTGGGGGGAAGTGGAGGTTCAGACTTTATTTGGATTTAGTTGTGGCGTACTACCTGCTTAGAATAAAGACTTCTACCTGGGCAGAGCTTTTTGGAAGCCTTGCCCCGCAGTACCGGCGAAAGTCCGTCTGGCTTCAACTACACTAACATGTATTGCAATTCCTAAACTTTTCAGAGTACCTGTTCATTCTGAAGAGGAAGATAGGGTTTCTTTTTCTCCAAATGGTCAGTCCTGTAATTCATTCTTGTTCATCTGATAATAATGTCAGAATCATAATTTGCTGTTTTCTTCATTCAATGTATATTTCAAAGCTGTGTGCAGAGTATTTCATGTGTAGCTACAAAGTAGTCAAGAGAAGGACGGAAGATATAGTGTCACTTCAACAAGGTTAAAGGTCTGGTGATAGAGAAAGTCTTATGCTGATGTAAGCCCAATGTCAGGTGGAGAGCACCGCTGAGGGAGGGCAGCACCATCCAGCTCTGAGCGGGGGATCCAGGCTGAGGGATGCTTTGAGCTCCTTTTGGCAAATTTCAGAGCTATTGCATTTTAGACTTGACAGTGTGCAAGAAATATGTGTCATCCAGAGACTCTCTTTCCGTTTGCCTCTGGCTTGGAAAACAGATTGACCTCCACTAGTGGTGTCAGGAAAGCACGTGATAATAAATAAACAACCACGGTTTTGGAGGTGGCCTGGAAGTGCAGAGAAGAAAGTCATTGGGAACTGGTGTGGAATAAAATTCACAAAGGCTGATCTTTGGGAAGGCGCATTACGGAACCAGTTAGGGAATTAGAGTTGTGCCATCTGTTCACCCCTGATGTCCTCTAATAAGAGAAAACCTGTAAATTAAGGGGCCCTAAATGCTCGCTCAGAAAACATCCAAGCAATGGTGAAAAGGAGATCTAAGCAAAATCAGAGTGTTTGACTTAACAGAACAGGAATTTAGGACTGAAATAGGAAAATAGGACAAAACTGCATGCACACCAAATTGAACTAAGAAGCATTCATAACAAAAGTAAGTCTCAAAATCAAAGGCCTGTTTATGAAAGCTAGTCTGAAACACACCCTCAGCTGGTGACCACCTGAGATGCTTCTCTTCCAGCTTGGCTCCATCTGGTAAATTGTTCTGGGTTAAGAACAGAGTCCTGTAACATCAATAATCTTGAACTCTTTGGGCATTAGAGTTTAAAAGAGGAAACAAATTTTATTGAAAAATTATTAAACAAAATTAAATTTTAGAGTAGATTTGCAAGCCATGCTTCCTCTGGGCTAGCAGGTGCCTGGCACATGGGAAATCAGGATGGGCTTGCTGCATCCAAGTAGCAAAAGAGGTACTAAGCCAGGCAAATCTGCCGACATTGTGGGTTTTCCCCTAATACTAATTTCAAAAAATTTTAGAAGTCATTGCATTACAAATCTGATCAGTTTCAAGCTAAAATGGCAGGCACCAAAATAATCTTAGAAAATAAAGGAGTGACATCAACATATAAATTCTGATCAGAATGAGAGGAGCACACAGATATGCAATAAGGCAAGACATTTTTAAATGTTTTGTTAGATAAGGCTGGGGGTAAATCACATACATATTGTTTATATGGAATTAGTGCTTTGAGGAATCGGTATGTGTGAGGATCTAAGAGACGTATCAAGGTCTGTGGTTAATATATCCTTTCTTCCCATAAAATTATGTTGGCCAATCTGTCTCTCGCATTGGCAAAATAATGAGTGATTTTTATTTGCTCATTTTACATTATAATCATAACCTTTTCTTTTTTTAATGAGATCAGGGTCTTGAGAGAGCACAAGAGAAGGAAGAGGAAGAGGAGGAGGAAATAGGATAATTAGAAAGAAAAGGAGAAAATTAAGGAGGAAGGACAACAAGAAAACTAAATAAACAAGGTAGCTGTGATAGGAGGTTGCATTTACCCACGGCAAAGTCACTCGGGGGTTCCACCTTTTTCCCCGAGAGGTCCTTCAGCTTCTAAAGCAAGACTTGCCTGATTACAATAAAAAACACCGAATTGGGCTTCCAACATGGTTGGGAAGCTGAGGATGATTCTTTTCACTCAGTACAGTGCACCATTTGGCCTTCTTGATTTAGACCAGTGGGATTTTTGTCTACCTTCAAAGCCTTTAGTTTTCAGTGACCATCTCTCCTCGATTGTTTCTGATGTGATCAATTTTCACTCCTTTACTGTGCTGAGTAGGATTCTTAAAATGCTTCCTTGACATTTAGTGAAACATGTTTCTGTTTGGTAGTTCTGAGGTGCTACCTAAGTAGGAGTTTCAGGTCTGTAGGGACATAATTACGAGCGGCCAACAGTTGGGAGAGACTCTTTAAATTCTTTTGCTTCCATACCACTCACCCCAAAAGTTTTGAAAATCTGTCCATTCCTTGCCCATTTACAATGAGGCCTAAATTTTATAACATAGTTGTAAAGTATATGATTTTTGGCATATTTTAAATATTTTCATTTTAAGATAAAAGTATAACCACACTCCTTTTAGAGTAACAATCATACCTGGAAACTACAACAATTTGTTAATCACCATTTTCCATTTAAAAAATATCTGCTTTGACATATAGAGACTTTCCATAGCTTTTTTTTCCTCCATGAACTCCTATTTCTGTTTAACTTTTTGCACAGAACTTCAAGCCACATATCCATGCTTGAAACTCTTCTATTCTTTAGCCTTTCATAACTTTCTGTAATGACAATCTTTATATCACTTAAAAATATTTTTTTCTAAATTGGGTTCTCATTAGAATTATTGATCAAAACAACATAATTTATGTATTCAATGCTTAATGAACATGAAAACTAAAGTTATATTAAAATGCATGTCTTAATGAAATAGACTGGGCTTTAAAAAATCTCAGTAAGAGGCACCTGGGTGGCTCAGTCTGTTGAGCATCTGACTCCTGATTTTGGCTCAGGTCATGATCTCCCAATTCATGAGTTGGAGCCCCATGTCGGGCTCTGTGCTCATAGCACGGAGCCTGCTGGGGGATTCTCTCTTCCTGTCTCTCTGCCCCTCCCCAGCTTGTGCACACTCTCTCTTTCTCTCTCCTTCTCTCTCAAAATCAATAAATACACTTAAAAAAATCTCAATCATTTCATGTGTCTGGGGTGAATATTACTTATTGGTACAACAAGAAAAGTTTCAGTGTCAGTTCTAATTTTTATAGTTTTAGGTGCTGAGGAACACTTGTTCATATAAATGACTTGATAAAAAAATTTATTTATCCTCCCTTTCTGCCTTGTATTTAGTTTAAAAATTGTTATTGTTTCCTGTTGAGTAGACTCGTGTGCATTGGCTAGGCATCCTTAAAAAGCATTGTAGGTCTTCCAAGTTTGAATCAAGATTGCCATAAGTTTGAATTCTGATGTGGTGGTTCTTATTACAATGAAAAACCCCCTTTGTAGGTGATACTGTCCTGTTCTTTGTAGATCACTCCTTCAGGTCAGAAGGACCATTCTCAGCTGCTGGCAACATGGGCCACTGATGGCTCATGGCCGTACCCTTTGGTTGGAATTGTCCTCAGCTACTGGGACCTGGCTGGCCCCAGGTTAAGCATGCAGAGCTGCAGCCAATATCTGGCTGGTACAGAGGTACAAAGTCTTGCTTCACTTGGGGACAGATCTGCAGGGTCATCCCAGCTCCAGAGCTCCCTGTGGAAGTGACCTGAGGCTTTCGGAGTTACTGTACGGAGGGCTTACTTTCTGTTCTGCTGGATCCTGCCTCCCTCACTTTGCAGGCGCATTCCTGGGAACAACTCTCCTACTCCACTTGTCTCTCTCCATCTCCAAATCCATCCCCAGGAAACCCACCCTACAACATGCGTTTGTTAACTTGCACTTCAGGAGTGTGATTCTGCAGAAGGAAGTAAAAAAAAATCACTCTATTTTGGATGGAAATAATACAGTGGGCTTCTTTCACTTATTGTGGTTATTTCTGGTAGCATCTTTTTTTGTGGTGTTGGTGGTATGAAATATCTATATTTAACAGGAGGAAAGCTGTTGAAAAAATGACCCATCCTTAACAAATATGTTCCTTGATATTTTCCTAATGACCGAAAATATTTTGGTTATGTTTCGGATTATCTGTTTTCATTCTGATGTGAGAGGTAGGTTGAACTGGAGTGTGTTGTATACTCAAAATTAATAATTTCATAAACCTCAAATGTTAATTGCCCCAATAAAAGCTTTGTTGTTGTTGAAGACTTGGTTCCTAACAGGGAACATATATCCAAGTACACGTATTCCTCAGTAGCATGGAGTCTAGGGAAAAGCTAACTATAGTTCATGAATAATGCAGAATTTTGCTGTTTATGCCATTTCCATCTGTTGTGTGCATGATATTTATGATATTCACAAGATAAACTGATAGGAGTGTGTGATCTGCTAATATGTATATTTTTAAGCGCTTTAATGACTGTTTCTATGGAAGAATGATGTCATGTACTGACTCCAGGGATGGGGAAGATTAGGAAAGAAAATAGCAACACAAAAAATAAAGACACTTGTGCGCATCCAGGCATTTTATTTTTAAGTGAGCGATAACTTGATTCGTGCCTTACCAGTTCCAGGATCTCAGACTGCTTGCCAGCACTGGTTTCTGATGGCAAACAACAAGAATGGATTGGAGTACTGTGATTCTTCCTCCTGCTCACTGCTGACCAGCACTGCTTCTCAGTGACTATGTGTTGACTCAGCTGAATGAGGAGGGATTGCTTTTCACTTTTTTAATGTTTATTTATCTTTGAGAGAGAGAGAGAGCATGAGCAGGGGAGGGGCAGAGAGAGAGGGAGACACAGAATCCGAAGCAGGCTCCAGGCTGTAAACTGTCAGCACAGAGCCCGATGCGGGGCTCGAACTCATGAACTGTGAGATCATGACCTGAGCCAAAGTAGGACACTTAACCGACTGAGCCACCCAGGTGCCCCAGGAGGGATTGCTTTTATGTTGTTCAAATGATGTACTAACCTTGGAACTTACCTTAGAAATTAAAGTCTTAGTGAAATGAGTGTCCTTAGTGGAAACAACATGAAAACACATTTTTCTTCTCCATAAAGTAAAGGCAGTATCCTACCAAAGAGAATTGTGTTCTAGATGAACATTATCTAATTAAAAAAAAAACTAGACTCTCTTTTCTTTCTTTTTAAAGTTTATTTATTTTGAGAGAGAAAGGGTGGGGGGAGAGAGAGAGAGAGAGAGAGAGAGAGAGAGAGAGAGAATCCCAAGCAGGCTCTGCACTGTCAGCACAGAGCCCAATGTGGGGCTTGAACTCACAAACCGTGAGATCCTGACCTGAGCCAAAACCAAGAGTCAGATGCTTAACCAACTGGGCCACCCAGGTGCCCCTCTTTTCTTTCTTAAGGAAGAATATTGTCCAAATTGTTGTCCCTGTTATTTTTTTCCAGCCCAGATGTTTTTTGGTTATTTTGGTTCTCTGTTTCTTTTGGAGAAGGTTACTAAAATAACTAGAAGCCTGCCTTCCCTCATTTTTTGGATAATCACAGCAGTCTGGAAAGAGGTCAGTTTGCTTGTTTTCTTTGATGATTGTCTTCTGACAATTTTCCTGGGTTTAGAGGTTTAAGAGGTATAAGAAGGCTTCTTAGGAGTCTGAATTTGGCAAACGTGAATCCAAAATTGTGGTGAAGGTCTGTTTCTGAACATTTTGTCGAGTGTAGCTTTAATGAATTATTGGCATTTAGGTAGCTGGTGGGGCAATTTAGGATGACACAATGCCCCACATAATTCTTCTATACTGCCTTGAAATGACAGAAAATACTAATTCTTTTGGTCTAGCAACTTCCTCTTGGAAAAAGTAAACACCCGAGCGTGTGTTTGTGTGTGTGTGTGTGTGTGTGTGTGTGTGTGTGTGTGTATCTTGAATTTTTACTGGTGTGAGTCAGTTAAACGCCTTATAATCGTATGTGTGTGTGTGTTATTTTGAATTTTTACTACTGTGAATTAAACAACTTGTTTTCATCTTAACACCTAAGTGGGTTTGTGCTGTAACCTTTTTAGCAGCCACAGCAAAGTCTAAGGGCGCTGTTCATGGATCTCCAGCAAGTTAGCCCCGTGGGGTGGGGGGGGGGGCAGTAATCCTCACTGCCTCCAACAGGAGTGTGGCAGTCTCAGCTTGCCAGATACTCACTTTCCACTTTAAACATTTTTATAGACTCACTGGATCACGGAAGAACTTTAGGTGGATTTTTTCTGAAGGCTTCTTGGGGAAGAGATGGCAATATGCTGTCCTGTTTCTCTTTCTTTCTGAAGATCATTTTCTAATCCAGTATCACCCATGTGGGGAGGACACTTTCTATATGGGAAATTTAGTTCAGATCATCAGTTTCTTCCTAGGTCTTATAAATTCCTCCCTATTTGAAGGCAAATTGAGGTCACAGACCGTGTATTATACTTTGTCTCTCTCACAAATAGTATAGTATACAAATATAATGTCTAATGTCTTTGTATAATATCTCTAGGCACTTTTCATTAACTATGATAATAGTAACAGGTACTATTGAGAGTTTTTATTTTTTGTACCTTGTTTTCTGCCAGGCATTTCACATGCATCATCTCATGTAGTCATTCCATCAGTTCTGTAAGGTCGCTAATAGAAATTATCCCCATTTGGCCTGGGTGGCTCAGTCAGTTAAGCATCTGACTCTTGATCTTGGCTCAGGTCATGATCTCCTGGTTTGTGAGTTTGAGCACCATGTCAGGCTCTGTGCTGACAGCATGGAGTCTGCTTGAGATTCTCTGTCTCCCTCTCTCTCTGCCCTTCCCCTGCTCTCTCACACTCGCTAAAAAATAAATAAATAAACATTAAAAAAAAGAAATAATCCCCACTTTATAGATGGAGGTTAAATAACTCCAGTTAGCACACATGCACTTGTGCACACACACGTACACATAGACCAATACTGCAAGCCAAAGACCTTCTCTCAGTTTCTGCCGGCTCCATAAGCAGAAGGGAAGAAAGCTATTCTGTTACTGTCTTCACAATGGAGCTGGAGTGAGTGTATGCAGAGAAGGTGAATACTTCCAATCTGATTTGTATCAGTTTATCCTGAAGTGCAAAATCAACCTACCTTGCACTTAGACATTTGATTTTTTTTCTGTAGGACATGCTTACATTACCTAATTTATTGCCTCATGTTAATGTGACTTTAACTTTACACCTTGTGATACAACCAGTGGCTTTGTTGTGCTAAAAACAAATTTGTTCCTTCCTGTCCTCAGTTTTATTAGAAAGACACCTCTCCCCCAGATGAATAAAAACAATACTTGAGTCTACACCAACCAAATGGATGGTGTCATGCCCAACTTGTTCTCTTCCTATTCTATATCCCTGTGCTTTCCTGACCACTAAAATGAGGCATGGCCCAGGGAGGTGGTAGTTTTGCTGGGTGGAAAGTAAGGATGTTCTGTTCATCCAGGCCAAATCTTAACTGAGATATCTGAGATGGAAGGGT
The DNA here is from genome assembly GCF_018350215.1 of Panthera leo. NCBI lineage: Eukaryota > Metazoa > Chordata > Mammalia > Carnivora > Felidae > Panthera > Panthera leo. The sequence goes on along the minus strand of NC_056679.1, from coordinate 72,588,020 downwards.
GGTGGGGGGAGCTGTGTGTCTCCCCAGAAAATAGAACTATGTTGGCCAAGAAAAAGCTCTTTGGGGACGGTCATAGTGTGACAAGATTGGCTCAAGTGAGTCAGGGGGCAGAGTGCTAAGAACAAAAAGTACCTACCTCCCACTTTACGTTGGTCCTATGGCACCTGAATTTGAAAGCTGAGTCCAATCTCATTTGTGGTTCTTGTTGCCATTGATTCAATTTGCCTTGTTCTAATTGAAAAGTTTTAATTGGAGCACACAATCAAAACCCTGCAAGACTCACTCATCTGTAGTACCTGACTATATGGCCTTTCCCACTGAGCACAGTTAAGCTGGTTGTTCTGACAGAAGCCACCTATCTAATTAAGTGAAAAGTGCACTGTAGGTAACAATTAAGCTTTAAATTAGCAGTTATTTCCAATTGCACAAAACTTAATGGGGGAGGGGCAAAAGGTCGCATTGAGTTAACTTGTATTTGCAAATTGGTGTCAAAACTGTGTTAATGGGGAGGAAAAAAATAAGAAATTGTAACCCAATTCCACAAGGAAAAAAAAATTAGCCTCCATGAAATGTACTTAAAAGCAAAGTGGAAGAATATTTAAAATCCATTATTTCAATAGAATTGTATGTCTTAATATAAGCATCTCAGATTTGAGAAATATAATAAATATGATTTAACTCCACTAATGTTCTCTCATTGGGCTCATTCTTCATGAAAATAAGTGAATTATGTCATATCTTTTCAGAGGTAATAGATGCATGCCACTAAATTAAAACTTGAGTATGTGAGAAGAGTCACCCAGTGCCTTTTTCCAGGGGTGAGGACTCCATAGTTGCTCTGATACCTTCCCAAAGTTATTTTTATTTTTTCTTATGAAAATTATACCAAAAATTTGCATATACATCATTCAATTTTGGATTTATAAATATGTACGCAAAAAGCAGATATTTTTTGGTCACCATCCAGACCTTTTGGGGGCTGCCTCGTTTCATTCGTAGTTGACACATTCTTGGGCAATGCAAACCAATTTTTTACAGTGCTCACTTACACAAAACAGAATCGAGAAGGCAAATATACTGCTATCAAAGGAAAGGAAAACGTGAATTATTTCACAGTGTCAAACCGAAGTAGAATTTGCTCTGTGCTTTGGATTATTTTAGCTGCAGCTCTTCAGAAGCATGCTGGACTGGGGCCTCCTATCTTACCTGTTCTGTCTCAGCCTTGGATACACATAGGGAAATCCTAATCTGGTTACGAGATAGCTATACTGAGATTGAAGGGATTTCAGGGAGGCTTGAGGCAATGTCTGGGTGAGTACTACCTCTGATGCTCTGACAAAGAGGCCCACTGGCTCTTTTCCTCATTCTCTACCTCTCAGATAATTTTGGACAGAGCAAGGAAAAAAAAAATATCAGCATTGCAGTATTTTGGCTCAAGAGTCCTTTTGTTGCCAGTGGTCAGAGTAATGCCATGAATTTGGAAATGGAGATTTTGCCAAATTGTCTATTCCTTAAGGATAGCACTGGCATTATAAGCAAAAAACAAGAACTCTAAAACCACTGGGATCAGACCTTTTCCAAGATGAGTTTGCCCTTACCAGGAAGGTTGTGAAGTCAGCAACAGTCATACTGCTGGGATGATAGAGTTTCATTCTGGGAAAACAGCTAAAAAATATTTTTTTTTCCTAATACAGCAAAATATAATGTGTGATAAAAAAGATTGTTTTTATGTAATTATAACAACAGGTTAGTGATGATTCTAGAAGTCTTGTGATTCCTCCTGTCGCCTGGCCATCACCCTCACACACCACATTCCCAGAACCTCTATGGAGTATCATAACCTTGCTTCTTGCTAATGAGACTCCTTTCCCCGTAGGTGAGTGAGAACAAGTCTTATCAGCATCCGCAGGCCCCTGCTAGTCAATATCGGTAGACTTGTAGGCTCCTTGGCCTGGCTGAGTACAACAGGGACCGTGATAGCTTTTTCTGGTGCACTGGCTTAGAGGAGGCACAGCTGTTACTATGTCACCGGTGACCAAAATAGGTGCTACTTTTGAGTGTACAGTCCTTACCTCTTTCTGGGTACTTGTCCCCCATGTCTTCAGCTTCAGGATCACAGCCATGTCAGTTTAATGTTTTTAAAAATATTTTCCCCCACTATCTTCTCTACTTTTTCTTACTTTTTCTTATGAATATACTCAATCACTCATCATTCAACCTCTGGACCATCCATGCAGAGTCCTCTAAACTCTTGCAAAACAATTAGATACATGTGTTCAAAAGAGATTTCATGGTCTGACCTGGAAGGGATGTTCAATGATACAACAGAAGATTTGAGATTGTGGAATTAACACCTCAGAGACCCTTCTGGAAGGATATGAAAAAGACAGTAGCTGTTTTTCTTTTTTTTGTACAATTAGACCATTTCCTCTGCTTTTCCCGTGAGCTGTATGTTTGCCAACATAATTTACTAACCCATTAGGTCTGGCTATTATTCTCTTTCCAACCCTCTCCATATTCTCTCTGTTTGTCAGTTTGGAAGATCTTAAAATAGACACAGGTTCAAAGGTTCCTAAGTAATATTTATTAGCATGGAGAGGTTGTCTGCTAGATCTGAAATTTCAGTGTTCGCACTTTAAACATTTTTGAGGAGACTCAATAAAGAAGACATTAGTCTTTTTTTTTTTTTTTTTAATGTTTGGTCTTCTCAATGCCGTTGTTTATATCTGCCCACATCTTCAAGTTGTCAGGATTGTTTTGAATTGCAGTGACACTCTCCAAATGTGGTTGGCAGTCCACCCACTTGGTGCTATCCACAAACAGTGAGTACACTCTCTGAATGTCATTAGTAAACATGAAGTCCGATTCATCAAGGAAAAAGCTGACAGAAGAGCCCGGTTGAAAAAAAAAAATCTCAAGTGAGAATTCAAAGATTTATGTTTGCCACCGACTAGTTGGCTGGTCGCTCATGTGTTTGTCTAGCCTTGCAATATTTCTAATGTATAATACAGGAATAGTGATTTCTCCCTAGAGTCTTAGAAAAATTCCTATTCAAGCCTTTCTTCTCAGTATTCTTTATTACATATAGCATTATGCTAGAAACTGAGAAGGATATCAACAAAAAAGTTTGCTACCCTCTAGGACTCTAAGACTGATCTATCTCTTTCTACCTTTATATACCAGTTAAAACACAGTGATGCTTCTTTACTTCTTTAGAGGATTTCATAGCTTTCAAAGCTATTATTTGTATGTGTACAAAAGCATATGTACATATATTCATGTATAAGTCATATATATATATGTACATATATATATATGCTGACACACATATACATGTGTGTATTTATAATTTCATTTAATCCTTATAGCAACCTTGTGACACAGAGAGTAATGACTCCACATCAGAAATGCAAACCCTGAGGCTACAAGGATATTAAATAAAATCACAAAAACTAGGATTTCAGCACAGGTCTCTGCATTCCAAGCCCCATGCTCTTTCTGTTGAAGCAGAAATTATTGTCCTAAGCCAGTGTAAAGATGAGTCCCCAAAGTGCCATATAACTGCTAAGTTATGTGGAAAGCTTCTTGGAGGAAGTGTGGCTTGAGGATTTGGCCAGTGCAGAAGGAAGGGGATCTCAGGCAAGGAGAAGAGCATGCAATAGGGTTTGAATGTGATTTAGGGAAAGAAGAAAGACACTTACTCAATGTTTTTACATGGAACTAGTAAGATCTAATGTTTTGGTACTTGGGGTGTGAATGCGAAGAGTGTGTGAGTTTGGATCTTTTCTAAAGGATTGGGTTACATGAGCTAGTGTAATATGGTGCAGGATGAAATTGGCACTTTAGGAGGATTGGGGGAGATTGTGGAATAGGTTACAGCATGGAGCCTGAGAGATGAGTTCTAGGACTTCTGCATCCTCCAGGCATGAAATGCCAATGGGCAGAGGTGGATAAATATAAGGACCCTTTTGAAGGACTTGGTAATCCATCAGCTAGTCTGGTGTTAAGGATTGGGATTCTAGGGACGCCTGGGTGGCTCAGTCAGTTGAATGTCTGACTTCGGCTCAGGTCATGATCTCCTGTTTCATGAGTTCAAGCCCCGCATCGGGCTCTGTGCTCACAGCTCAGAGCCTGGAACCTGCTTTGGGTTCTGTGTCTCCCTCTCTCTCTGCCCCTCCCCCACTCAAAGTTTCTCTCTCTCTCTCTCAAAAATAAATAAACATTAAAAAAATATTGGGATTCTACCTCTACCTAACTAGTTTTGTGACCTGGACAACTTGTTTTATCTTCACCAAGTCATAATAGTTCTTGCTTTATCAGGCTCTTTTGAAGATAAATGAAATAATACACACAAAGCTAATCTTAATTCAGACCTAGCATTTAGAAAACCCTCATTAACTGTTAGATATGTATTTGTAACTACTATTAAAGGTAAAATTGCAGAGGTAAGATTTAAAAAAATGACACATGATTATGAGTGTTTTAATTTTTTGAAGGAACAATGCTCTTAATAATGATGGTACTAGACTGTTCTAATAAGCAACCAATACCTGCCATCTCTGTGGATAATGTTTATTTCAATTTGAATGGGTGCCAAGGTAATAAAGTAGACAACTGCCTACACATGTTTACAAATCTTAAGAGATAGGTAATAGTGGAATAATAGTGTTTGTGTTCTTGAGCTGGTTCCTTGTATATCACAAGACCTTTGTCACTCTTGCGACATTTAGACAGAAGAGGGTAATTTGGGGCTTCAGTGAGGTAACTTTAGATTTAGAGTTTGGCAAAGAGTGAAGAGTAAGTGCTCTCCATTTGCACTGTGAGTTCAAACATGTGATCCCCATGGACAGGCTGAGGATGTCAGTTAGCTCTGTCAAAGACTGCAGGAGGAAGGCCTCAAGTAAGGGTAGGGAGGCTCCTCTCATCTCACAGGATCAGTGTTTTAGTGATTCTTTAAAGCGTTTCAATAAGCACATCACTCTGGCAGATTTTCCTCTCAATATATAAATAACAGTCCATTCCAGGAGCAATATTTAAAAAGTCCAAAAGGAGATGGAATTTACCAGGTGGAACGGAAATCGTCTCTGGTCTTCGGAAGGAGGAACTGAACTTACCCCCCTGCCCCCTGTCCCCACTCAGAAGAACGCTCTGTTCAATTTCAGCATGAATAGCCTGGCTGCCTACTGCAGTTCAGTCTCCTATGGCTTCCTAAAGGCAATCAGAGGAATAGGCTGCTGCCAACAGAATATAATGTCAGTGGAAGCAGAGAAGCCCACGCACCCTAAATATCCACTCCTCGAATTATTAACAGCGGCTGGGTAATATTCTCTAGAAGGCTCCGACTAAAATTTATATGTGTTCTATTTTGGCATCAGTGTGGACTGAGTTTTTCTGGAATTATATAGTTGGAAGAGAACTTACCTACCATAGTAGTGTCACTTCCTCCTCCAGCTGGGATAACAGACCCTCAGGCTCAGAAGATTGTTAATTCCTTTGATTCTCGTCTAGCATGTGCCTTGGCTCTTGTTGGTGTCTCAGAGAAGCATGGCGGTTTGCTGCTGCGGTGGCTGCCGCCATAGTCGACTTCAAAGGGTGAGGGAGAGGAAGGGAGTGTGACTGAGAACCAGAAGATGGCAATTCCCAGTCAGGGCATGTGGGTGGTGAGGAAAGCCAGGGAAGCAGGAAGGAGCTGGTGCCCAATAAAGAGAGGGCTAAAGTGGATAAGTGGGAAAAAACGTGGTCTATCTCACCGCCATGTCTGAGACCATTCCTACTGGGACAGCATGTTTCAAACATTGGTTCCTGCTCAGCTAGAGGTTTCCCATGGCTAACTACCAGCTTGAGGCAGGAGCGGGCTACTGTGTGCTGTGAGGCTTTTCCGTCTTATGATTTCTAAGCAACTGAAAATAATTTTGTACTGACCTAAAACTATTTTGTATGGGCTAGAGACTGAAAACACCCTTATGATAATATATTTTGTGTATATGGTATATGTGTATCTGGGTATGTTCTGCTCTGTAATATAATTACATATAAATTGGTATTATTATATGTAAACTATTACATCATATATTTATAAGTAAGTATACACATATCTGTAAATACATATTTGTATTTTATTTATTTATTTAAAAGGAATTGAAGAATTTATTTCATATGGAATGGGCATCTAAAGCTGCAGAATTTTGAAGGTATAAATTCACCTTCCTCCTTTTACAGATAAAGAAACTGAGGGCCAGCAGAGTCTTAGGAGAAGGCACAACCCTGTCTAAACCTCACGTTGCTCTTTCCAGGCCAGGACGCCCCCACTCTACCCCTGAGTCTGGCACAGTAGAGGGGAGAGGCTGTGGTGGAATGTTGATAGCACACCCTAAGGGTGATTCCGAAATGTTCCACCTCTAACTCTGACCTGATATCCGCTGTAGAAGGCCCAATAGAGAAATGTTAAGAATTTCTCTAATTGCCTTTAGAGAGTCCATAGAACTTCAACTGGAGGCCTACGTGACAGTAACTTGCTATCAAGTGCAAATGAATACCAGGTCTAACAATCGCATACCCGTAACTGTGATCCTATGGAACTGTCCTACCAGATCCCACTCACAGTAATGGGTCTTTCCCTTCTATTTTCTCTCCTATTCATAGAGATCACTGCCCTCCACTTTGCTTTAAGGTTAAGTTGTAAGGGCAGGAGAAACAGAGGCTGTGCCCAGCTATGGACTCTTTTCAAAGAGAAACACCTACCCTTCTCTTTACCGGAGGCTGTTTATGGGATGTCCTCCACTACCAGACAATCTGAGAACGCTGCTGTTTGGATAACATTGCTGTGCAGGAAGAATCTTTCTTCTTCCCTGAGTCTTTTTTCTTCAATCCAGATATCTTTACAATTGACTCATTTCTTTCTCCTGTCTCTGCCCAGTCCTGTTAGCAGTTCTGGGAAAAACAGCAAATGAGTTTAACATTTGCAACCAGTGGCTGGAGGCCACAAGATCAGGACACTTAATACGATATGGTTAGCTTTGTTTCAAATTAAAATTGGAACCAGTAATGTCTTAATTTTCTTGTCTAGACAATTGTCATGGCTGTAAATTACCATCATAATAGCCATTGAATGGTTTATAATGACCTTACCAAAACATTATTTGCCAATCCTATAAACTTTCTGAACATGCTGTTTAGTTTATCTTAATTAATCTATTAAGAGAGGACGTATACCTCCTGCTTCCTCTCTCCAAAGTGATATTTGTGGATTCAATTCCTTTCTCATTGTTAATGCTACCCTCTAAACTCACCACTGATCTAATTCTGTCTTCTGTCTGTCTACAACAAATTTAATCAGAAAAATCATTATCCAAATGTGATGTTCTTTCTGTGTTTGAGACAGTGACTATTGTCTCTGTAGACTTTTGGTGCTATTCTTTTTATGCGGTTAATAGCTGTTTACATACATTTTGTTCAGGGTAGGGATGGTAGTTTATTGCACAGGCTACTAATAATTGTGTGCAAAAATGAGTTTCAATTAACTCTTCAAACAAGAACTTGAAAGAGTTCCAAATGTTCAGGAGATAGGTCTCTGTACCTAAAGGTTGTCTACAAAGTATGTGAGCACAGCCTTTAAACCAAGCTAAGAAACCAATTCACCTTATAATGCGTGTGTCAGCTAATTATATAGTTATAAGCTCAGCTAATATCTAAACTGACTATGCCATGCTCCTGTGTGTGTGTGTGTGTGTGTGTGTGTGTGTGTGTGGTGTAGGAGGAGTGCAGTGGGTTAAGGCAGTAGGGAGGGAGAACAGATGCCAAAATTCATCAAGAAAATGTCTGAAATCCTTGTTGTAGGACTTTAGCTCCAGTTATCTGCCAGGAATGTTCTTGACCTTTCTGCCTGAGAAGCTTGGGCTCATCCTTTGTGTTGTCCCCATTTATTTTTTTCTCCATTACAAATTTCTTTTCATTTGTCTATTATTATATGTCTACTTGTCTCTTTCTACCAGTAAAATGTGATCTCAAGAGTAGGGACATCATCATTGCTAGTGGCTAATGACCTGGGATTGAATTTCATTTTCGCTACATTTTTCCCTAGCTGGATGACTTTAGCAGGCTTCCTTGCTAGATTTTCTTAATTTAAAAAATGGGAGTAGGGGCGCCTGGGTGGCTCAGTCAGTTAAGCGTCCGACTTCAGCTCAGGTCACGATCTCACAGTCCATGAGTTCGAGCCCTGCGTCGTGCTCTGGGCTGACGGCTCAGAGCCTGGAGTCTGCTTCCGATTCTGTGTCTCCCTCTCTCTCTGCCCCTCCCCCGTTCGTGCTCTGTCTCTTTCTGTCTCAAAAATAAAAATAAACGTTGAAAAAAAATGGGAGTAAAAAAATATCTGCTGCATAGAATTTTTGTATAGGTTAATTAATCTTAGCTATCATCATCATCACCATCATCACCATCATCATATTCATGTCCCTTTTGCCATTATAAAACACACAGTTAGTTTGTTTTTCAATAAATTACTTCAATGTTTTCTTTTATCAACCAACCTTTCATACCATAAAATTCACCCTTTCAAAAGTCTGTAATTCAGAAGCATTTACTATTTTCATGAAGCCATGTGAACATCCTAATTCTAGAAAGTGTTCATCTTTGCAAAAAGAAATGTTTTCCACATCAGCAGTCACTATTCTCCTACTCATTTTCCCAGCCCTGGCAAATCACAAATCTACTTTCTGTCTGGATTTGCCTGCAGTAACCATTGAATATAAATGAAAGTATGCAGTATGTGGTCTTTTTCTGTCTGACTTCTTCATTTAGCATAATGTTTTTAAGGTTCACCCATGTTGTAGCACATATATATTTCATTCCTTTTTATGGTTGAGTAGTTGTCCACATATGGATATACTACATGTATGGCCTAATACTACATTATGGTCATATACTGCATATGTGAGCTAATATGTGACCTAATACTGGGGAATATTCTATGTGCACTTAAGAAAATTTTGTACTTTGATGTTTTTAAAAGGACTGATCTATGTATGTCTGTTGGATCTAGCTGTTTTATAGTGTTATTCAAGTCTTTTATTTCCTTGTTGCTCTTTTGCCAAATTGTTCTATTATGTAAGTGTGCAACTATTATTACTGAATTGTCTATTCCTCCCTTCAATTCTGTAAGGTTTTGCTTCATTTTTTTTTCCAGGCTCTATTATTAGGTGCATATGTACCTATTATTGTTATGTCTTCTTGATGGATTGAAAGTTTTATTCTTATAAAATGCTCTTTGTCTCTAATAGCAATTTTTGCCTTAAAGTATATTTTTTCTGATAGTAATATAGTCACTTAGCTGTCTTTTTGTTATAGTTTACATGATATATCTTTTTCAGTCTTTTTATTTTTAAACGATGTGTGACTTAAATATAAAACGTATTTCTACTACAGTATATAATTGGGTGATATTTGTTTATTCTGTCAATCTCTGCCTGTGATTGGAGTGTTTATTCTATTTACATTTAATAAAATTAATAAGGTAGATTTTATATCTGCCATTTTTCTACTTGTATTTTATATGTTTTATCTTTCATTTTATTTCTCCATTACTATCTTCTTTTGTGTTAATGTTTCCTAGCATATCATTTTAACTCCTCTATTGTTTTTTAATTATATTTTAGAGTTATTTTCTTAATGTTTACTCTGAGGATTACAATTAACATCTTAACTTAAAGATCTAGTTTGGGTCAGAAATATAAAACCTTTGCTGCTACACAGCTCCATTCCTCCCCCTTCTTTGTCCTCTGGTGCATTTTAAGTACAAATATTTATTTAAGTCCCGCAACACAGTTTTATAATTGTTTGTTTATGCAGTTATCTTTCAGTTAGAAAAGAGTTGCAAACCAAAAGTACATTTATATTATCTTTTATATTTACCTAAATTGTTGCCTTTACTGGTACTTTTAATATTTCTACATGTGGATTCTATTTGTTGTATAGTATCCTTTTATCTTAGTCTGGAGGACTTCTTAGTATTTCTTACAGGATAGCTCTATGAACAATGAATTATCTGTTTATCTGGCAATAATATATCCTTCATTTTCAATGAATAGTTTTGCTAGATATAGAATTCTTTTTTCTTCCAAGCTTTTATTTAAATTCCAGTTAGTTAACATACAGTGTATTAGTTTCAAGTTTAGAATTTAGCGATTCATCCCTTAACGACCTTGTGTTCATTGCAAGTGTCCTCCTTAATACTCATCACTCATTTAATCCATTACCCCACCCGCCTCCTCTCCAACAACCCTCAGTTTTTTATCTGTAGTTAAGAGTCTGTTTCCTGGTTTGCCCTCCCCACCCCATGTTCATCTGTTTTGTTTCTTAAATTCCTCATATAAGTGAAATTGCAAGTAGATATAGAATTATTGATGGACAGTATTTTTTCATTCAGTATTTTGATTATGTTATCTGCTTGTCTTTTGTCCTCCATTATTTCTGATGAGAAATCAGCTATTAATCTTATCAAAAATCTCCTTTATATGATGAGCCACTTCTGTATTGCTACTTTCAAGATTGTCTCTTTACCTTTGACTTTTGACAATTTGATTATGATGTGTCTAGATGTGATCTTTTTTAAGTTTATCCAACATACATCTTTTGAGCTTCTTGGATGTAAGTTTTTGGCCATTATTTCTTCAAATATTTTTTCTGTCCCTTTCTTTCACCTCTCCTCTAGGACGCTCATGATGTGTGTGCTGTTATGCTTGATGATGTCACAGAGACCTCTTAGGTTCTGTTTGTTATTCTTCATTCTTCTTTCTATTCCTTAGGCTAGACAGTCTCAATTACTTATCTTCAAGCTCACTAATTCTTTATTTTTTGAAGTCAAATCTTTTGTTAAACCCCTCTAATGGATTTTTGTTTTAGTTATTATACTGTTTAACTATAGAATCTCTATTTTTTTATTTATTTATATATTTTTTTAATTTTTAATTTTTAATTTTTTAATATATGAAATTTACTGTCAAATTGGTTTCCATACAACACCCAGTGCTCATCCCAAAAGGTGCCCTCCTCAATACCCATCACCCACCCTGCCCTCCCTCCCACCCCCCATCAACCCTCAGTTTGTTCTCAGTTTTTAAGTCTCTTATGCTTTGGCTCTCTCCCACTCTAACCTCTTTTTTTTTTTTTCCCTTCCCCTCCCCCATGGGTTTCTGTTACGTTTCTCAGGATCCACATAAGAGTGAAACCATATGGTATCTGTCTTTCTCTGTATGGCTTATTTCACTTAGCATCACACTCTCCAGTTCCATCCATGTTGCTACAAAAGGCCATATTTCATTTTTTCTCATTGCCACGTAGTATTCCATTGTGTATATAAACCACAATTTCTTTATCCATTCATCAGTTGATGGACATTTAGGCTCTTTCCATAATTTGGCTATTGTTGAGAGTGCTGCTATAAACATTGGGGTACAAGTGCCCCTATGCATCAGTACTCCTGTATCCCTTGGATAAATTCCTAGCAGTGCTATTGCTGGGTCATAGGGTAGGTCTATTTTTAATTTTCTGAGGAACCTCCACACTGCTTTCCAGAGTGGCTGCACCAATTTGCATTCCCACCAACAGTGCAAGAGGGTTCCCGTTTCTCCACATCCTCTCCAGCATCTATAGTCTCCTGATTTCTTCATTTTGGCCACTCTGACTGGCGTGAGGTGATATCTGAGTGTGGTTTTGATTTGTATTTCCCTGATAAGGAGCGACGTTGAACATCTTTTCATGTGCCTGTTGGCCATCTGGATGTCTTCTTTAGAGAAGTGTCTATTCATGTTTTCTGCCCATTTCTTCACTGGGTTATTTGTTTTTCGGGTGTGGAGTTTGATGAGCTCTTTATAGATTTTGGATACTAGCCCTTTGTCCGATATGTCATTTGCAAATATCTTTTCCCATTCCGTTGGTTGCCTTTTAGTTTTGTTGGTTGTTTCCTTTGCTGTGCAGAAGCTTTTTATCTTCATAAGGTCCCAGTAATTCACTTTTGCTTTTAATTCCCTTGCCTTTGGGGATGTGCCGTAGAATCTCTATTTTTTAAAATAGATATGCTTTTATTAATACTGTTTGCTGAGACAGGCTCATATTTTTCTTTAGATCTTTATTCATGGCTTCCTTTTGTTCTTTGCACATAATTATATTAGCTGATTTAAAATCTTCCATCTAAGCATTCCAATGTGTGCTTTCTCAGGGAGTTTCTATTGGCTATTCCTCCTCTTACTATTTTGGGGCCATTCTTTCCTATTTCTTTGCATGTCCCATGATCTTTGTTGAAAACTGGATATGTTAAATAAAATAATGTGGCAACCCTGGAAATCAGATTGCCCTACACCCACAGTTCGATTTGTCTATGTTTGCTGTTCTTATTTGTTTCTGTTGCTGTTTGTTTTGTGACTTTCCTGTAGTAAAGGCATAATGATTTCTATGTGTTGTAATGTGTGGCAGCTTAGCTTATAGTCAGCTAATGGTTGGCAAGATATTTCCTTTGATATTTGAGTGTTTCCTGAGTGTTTCTGGTTGGAGAATGCCTTCAATTCCTTCAATAGCTTTCACTTCCTGCTTGCTCAGAGCCTCCAGTTCAGAAAGAATTGAGAGACTAGGGCCTTCTCAGATCCTCTGGTCTTTCTGCTTCCTACACATGTGTGGCCTTCTAGATTCCCAGAAATATGTTGGAACTTTTCAAAGACCTCTCTATGCTATTTTTCAATGGCGGTTATACACAGACTAAGACAGACCCAGTGGATGACTCATTCACCAAACTTTCTTTTTAGTTTCTTTGGTCAGCTTCTTGTTTGCTCCACTTTCTGAGGCAGCTCTGATGTTAAACAGTTACCCTTGATTGTTTTTGAAAAAGCCCTGGAGAAAGATTGTTTACAGTGAGTGATATGTGAGTCAGATCAACTGAAGGCAAGCCCTGCTAATGGATGTTTTCAGGAAACTGCCACAGGTCAAATTATAACAATACCTGGTAATGATGCTTTTGGGAGATTCAAACCTGTTCTGCCCTCTCCAGTAGCTGGTAGGCTGCTCATTTTCATGGTTATCATATTTGCAAAGCTATTGTTTTCATGGCAGCTGTAGATCTGGGGAGAGAGAATGGGAATAGGGCAAGTTAAAAAACCACAAAACTCACTATTCCAGTTGAGATTCAATTTATTCTCTTCAATAAACATTACTTCGGTTCCTCTTGTGGCATATTTCCAAAGTTCTTAAAAAGTTGATTTTGCCAACATTGCTTGTTGTCTCATTCTCATTGCCTTTACAAAGGTGCATAGTTGTGGCAGTCTTTATTTAATATTCTTGCAGTGCTCTCCCATCCAATTAATTTTTGATTAGTATATGAATTTAATGGACTTAATGGTTGTCTTTCTAACATTGACTTTACCCTTCTCTATGAATGTGAAGTTGGATTCGAAGTCAATCCCATGATCAGATCCAGAGGTAATCCCTGATTCCCCTAATCTGACATTCCAACCTTGACACTATTGATATTTTGGGTCCAATAATTGTATTGTGGGGGTTGTCCTGTGCTTTGTAGGATCTTTAACATCATTCTTGTACTCTTCCCAGTAGATACCAGTAACACCTTCCCAGTTAGTATTTGTTTGACAACAGACATTGTCTAATGTCCATTGCAGGGCAAACTTGCCCCTGGTTGAAAACCACCATTATCACCACAATAACATAGTCTCATTCTTTTAGACAAAACAGTTGATTCAGGCAAACAGGACTTATCTCAAAGAACATGGTGATCCCATGATCACAGTTAGTGGTTCAGGAATGGAGATATAACCAATTCAAGCCAAGGAGGTATGAGGGAAGATTGCTGGAAACAACGAGAGGAAAAGTTTCCTTTTTTCCTTCTATGTTGGATTGTGTGAGCATGTGAAATCCATTGGGTATCCAGCCTTAGCATGAAGCTAAAATGGTACCTAACGTGTGTTCCTGGCACACAGTTGACATACAGCTGATATTTAGAGTTTTTATTACAACACCAATTGGGTCAATGCTATGACCTTTGGTTTTCATTTAAGAACTGTTTAGGTTAAACTTTCTTAACTTAAAGACATCACTAAAAGTTGGAAGGGATTCTACCTTCATAATGGCTCTCCCACATCCAATCCCTCCTTTTCATCACTTCAAATCTTTAGTTACTTGTAAGTTTTAATTGGTTAATTGAAATACTTTTTATGAAATGTTCTCTCTCTTTTTCTCTCTTTCTCACCTCTCTCCACTTCAGCTCACTTACCAGCTTCTTCCCAAAGCACCCCTCTTATTATATTAATACCCTGCTGACGAAGTTTCAAGGTCTCTCTCTGTACCATCTACACATTAAACCCAACTTCTCAGCCTTTTTTTCAGTGTGACCAGAATTAACTTTTCAAATCTATTAGCCTCTGCTTTTCTTCTAAGTTCTAAACTTTAACCAAAGGAGAATGTTCATCATTTCCACAGCAGGTTCTACATTTTCTGGCTCTGTGAAGTTTGTTATGCTATTTTTGACACCAGAATATTTAAAATAATAATTACAATTCAAAAAGGTAGCCTTAATTGAGCACTAATCCTGTGCCAGATATTGTACTTAATCTCATTTAATTCTTCAAAACAAAAACAAAATGAAATGTCAACAAAATGAATTTGTTAAGTCCTTCTGTTTCACCTTCTGGCACATAAAGGACATTATGACTTGAAGAGGTTAAATAATTTCTCCAGCTTATACAGATAGTAATTGAAAACACTGGAACATGAACTTGGATCTTTGCAGTTGACCATATTCTTGTTCTTAACCACAATACTACATTGTTTTCTCTTTGCTCCCCTTTATTTTCCCTCTTCATTTCTCTCTGCTGCAGTTCTGATGTTTTCTAGTTTAAAGTTATATGCCAGTTCATCTATAACATGTGTCCCAGTCCTTCAGTTGAGAAATGATCTCTCCCCTCTTTAATCTCTTGCTGAATCCAACACAATGCCTAGTACATCATGATAAATGATCAATATATGTTTTAAATAAAGGAGATGGATGAATAAAACTTGGAGCCTAGGTATCTTGTTCTTTTATTTCATCATTGATATAAAGAAAAAACTCAAAGCTGCATAGTATTTTTCAGATAACAGGCACCTAACAATTTGTTAAATTGAATGAATTGCTGAAAATTCAGTAGATCAGCTTGTTGGGTGTCTATTTCTCTTTGTGCTTCTCTTATGAGACCATAGCTATGTGAGTAAGAGCAGGCTATGTAAGCATCTACTTATGAGGAATGTCCACTACTTTTTGTGTTAACTTACGCAGGTGAGCAGGCCTGGAAGTCTATTGTTTTGTGGTTAACAGAGAAAAGGCCTCAGTCTTAAATATTTACAGAAGAATTTGGAATCTCTAGGTATACAACTGACTGTAACAGTGGCTTTTCTTCCACAGAGGAGTTATTTTATGGGCTGTCAGTAAGAAAACAAATCTGTTTCAATGGTGTGTCTGTTTTGCTTGTCCCAAATGAGTGCTATTTACAAAGAGCAAGGATAGGACACTAAGGTGGCAAAGAGAGAAACTAAGAAAGAAGATAGTTGGCAAGGATGGAGACTAGACTCAATTAGCTCCCAACCCAGGGATGCTGTTGCTGATGTCGTTGGTCTGAGTCAGCAACAAAAATCAATGTCAGATATGGCAGATTTTGGCACCTCGGCAATTCTATTCAAGTCAGTAATTCTGTGATTCTATTTAATAAAAAACTTTTCAAAGTATTTAGATTTAAGTTATGATATAGATACTGGAGTTCCTCAAAAAGGAATGTATAAACGTTTTCCCAGTGCTTGCGTGTTTCTCAAGAAAAGGACTAATTTTATACTTTCATGTGGATTATAGTCTAAAAAAATAGTATGAACATGTGTCAGATTACTCCTAATGGAGTTTGGTCATGCAATTTTATTACCCATATTTTCAGTTGGGTTGATCATATGACTATAGCTTGAGGAGTGCTACTTATTTATCCTAGGTTAATGGGGAAAGACTGGAGTTGTCCTCCACGTGTAGCTCAGTCATGTGTCTGCACATGCTTCTTATGTATACTGCATGTGTGATTCAAGTGTGTGCCTCTATGTGCTTCCCATGCACCTCACATGAGCAACCCAGGTGTGTGCCCATCTGGACAGTGCATGTGTAACTCAGGCATGTACCATCCCAGTGGAGATGTCATAGAAGTTTGAACAGAGAAAAATGTTAGGAACATTGCATATAGAGACATGTCAGACTTTAAATGTGTGTGTGAATGTGTGTGTGTGTGTGTGTGTGTGTGTGTGTATTATTATACTCACAATGAGAATGGTTGTTTAGTTTTAGCAAACAATATAGTATTTCACATTAATGCTATTGTTTTTCATACTGTTTTTTGTAGTTTTGTTTGCTTTCCATTTATCAATTTTTAGTTTTATAGTTGTAAACAAGTCATATGGATACGACAGACAGATTATACCAAGTTTTATATATTAATATTGTTATGAACATGATTTGTCAACATTTGCAGTTAGTGAGAAGATCTTTTCCTTTAAAGATCTTTTCATTACTTAAGTATGAAAAACACTATATACCATTCTATTCTGCAGTGCATGCAAGTCCTAATCTGTTAATCCAATGAGCAAATATAAGAAAATAATGGTTATGTTACCCAGAGAAATATTAAGCTTATTAATGGCAAAATTTCATTCACTACATTCACTATTACTATAGCTTCATCTCTGTTTTGTAAATTGTCAGCTTTACTTATCGACATATTTACTTATTTTCTTTTATCTGGAAAAAGTTACACCATGTTAATACTGGTAAATTCTTGTGTCTGCATTCAAGATAATGAGTCCAGGCTAAGAACGTCTTCCAGAGTGGGTCAATAAAAGATTTTTTGGATCTTTTCTCCATTTGAATAAATATAGCATGTTAATTGAGTGGAGAAGTCCTGTAAAAGGCTTCCTACCCCTGTTTGGTGTGAAGGGGTTAAAATAATAGCTTTACAATTCATACTCACTCCTACATGTATTATCTCATGTCAGTTATGCTGTGAGGACTGTATCATTTCCACTTAGCAGATGACAAATGTGTGGGCCAAGGCATTGAGTGATTTGTCCCTATAATAAACTTGGGGGATCTAGCTCTGAATACCGGTCTGTGGGCTTCAGCTTCAGACTCCTTTTACTTTATCATGTGGTTTCTATAGATAACATTTAAACTAATTTTTGGATAGAAATGGAATTTTAAAGGGAAGGTGTGATATTAACTCATATGGATATCTTTACGAGAAAAGTTCTTATTCTGCACCTGATATAGTTTATTATTATTATTGTTGTCACTATATATATATATATTTTACATATAACATTATATGGTAAGTAACAAATTATATATGTAATCATATATGCTCTGTTTGTGTCTATGTATGTATATATGGTGATTACCAAAAAGAATTTAGGTAAAACACAGTACTATATGACAGATCCTTAACTCAGATTAAAATACAAAAGTCAAGCAATAGAGGAAGAAAATAGGAGTAAATAAATTTTTTAAAAGGTCTCTGCTGTCAGAGTTGAGGGACCCCAGGATATCATAGTTGAATGCCAGAAACTTTTTCTTTCCCTAACTTATAAGAAATATATTAGAGGTGAAATGACTTTAGAATGCATTTAGGAAGAGAGCATAGCCTAGGTATATTCTAAAGCTTTAGCCCTATTGCGTAACTTTTCAATCAAAATAAGTCTGGAAAATGGAAATGAAAAATGCCACATTACATAGCATATGTTTTGAAGAGAGGTTTAGAAAATTTGCTCTCTTAGGAGCAGCTCCCTCTTTAAGAATTTATGTGGCCACCTGTTCACTTCTCTTCTTACTGTCTCATGGCCTTTCTGAAGCCAATAAATAAAATTCTTTTCCCGATAGTCATTTTCTTATTTTCCAATGAACACAAGACCTCAGAACTATGAAAGAATACAGACAAGAACAGCTTCCTTTGATCTTTTTTCTTATTATGGTAATTATTTTAGCTTTATGTCCTTCCTGAACTTAAGGATAATGACATGTGCTTTTAGAAAATTTGAAAAACAATATGAGGAATCAGGAAATGTGTGTTCATAATTCTAGCAATATTAATTTCTTGGTGTATTTTTCTCAATACATTTTAGCTTATGTGAGAACATATGCTTTCTTTACTTGACATTTTTAATGTTATTAAATTTCCCTGTGTTATTGAAAAGCCTTTATTTTTAATAGCTACAGAGTATCCCAGCATATGGATATGCTCTGGCTTTTTAAAGCATCCTGTTAGTATTGAACACTTTGGGGGATTTCCAGTTTTCTCGGTTGTATGGCACTTCTGTACAGAACTTTTTGTGAGCATTTTGGTGTATCTCCTTATAACTATGTTATGATTGTTTCTAAGAAGAATTAATAAGTCAAAGGTATGAACATTCCAAATTATTTTGGTAAATATCGCCAAATTACTTTTCAAACTCTTAACATCAATTTACATTTCCTCCAGCAATGTCTCAATGCCTCTGTTTCACTCTGCCCTCATCTGCTTTTTAATTCTTGGTTCATTTGATAGGTGAACATTGCATCACACTGACTGAATTTGCATTATTAAAAAAATATGGATCATTTGTTTTGCTCACATTTACTAGCCATTTATCTTATTTTGAAAACTGTCTAAATTGCCTTCTTACCTCTCCATCATCATTTATCACTTCTCTAGTTCCAAAGAATAGAATCTTCTCAATCACAGAGCTTCAGAGGCAGAGTGAGTGTGGTCGCCCACTCCCCAAACATGTGACTGTTGCCCATTCACTATACACGTGAGTGCAGATGGATGGAGGTATCGTACTGTGTGCTCTACATAATTAGAGATGTGTACCTGCCTGCCTCCTGTGTCCCTGTGTGGCCCTTTCACCCTGTTGCTTTTCTCTCCCTTCCTTCCATGCATCTTTCACTATTTGGTTTCTTCTCAATTTAAAGTTGTTGACATGCTTGTATTGTACTGAGATTGGTAGGCTTATGTGTGTCTCTGGAGATAATGGTCAACACATTGCCTTTGTTCTGAGTTGTCTAATGTGCCATTCTGCCCTTTCTTGGCACATTTTCACTGTCCCAGGATGTTTCTGTCATGTCTATGTGGGAGATGCCTATGCATATATCAGGGGCTCCTTTACTGAGTCGCCTTTGAGACAGAAACCTAGTTAGTAAACAAGAGTCCTATGGAACTATTCAAAGAAGTCTAAGTGTTCTTTACATCTACTTTATCTCTTTCAAAATCATTCATGGTGGCTAAATTTTACTGATGACCTTCTATGGTAGCCAGCTGGGTGAACTTCTGTGTTTTCATAGCTCACCGTGAAAGACATGCTATTCTCTTTCTTTTATGTGTGAGTTCTGAAAACTGCTGCCTACCCGTTAGACTATTTTCCCACTGTCACCTTGCCAATAGAGAGAGTGGATTTGAACTGAAGTCTGACTCTGAAGAACATGTATGGCCTCTCTGTTGGATTTATTGAGCTCTCTGGCCATGGGTGGAGATATTTCTGCTTGTGCCTGTTGTCTGCTAATGTGGCACACAGACTGACGCATGTGAGGAGGGGTCAGGTGTGGTGAGGTGTGAGGGAGGCAAATGTTAAACACATCCTCTGTTCTGACAGCGGAAGACGGAGTTCACTGAGGAGCGGGGGCAAGTCTGGCTTTCCTGTTCCCAGCACATGGTAGACGCTAAACAGCTATTTGTTATTACTGAATAAAAGATGCTTTTCATTAAGCTACCGTCTTCTCTCAAACAAGAACAGGGTTAACTGGTCTGTGGGGCAGAGACAATCTGGCAATGCTAATCACTTTTCTTAATGAATGACCCAGTCTGTCTTCAGCAATCCATTTACACCTTCTTAAATTCCAGTTCTTCCAAATGAGGCTACCAAACTCCAAATGGTGTGATTAAGATGAATAAGTTTTGAACTCTTTGAACAGACGATTAATAAGCGAGAACAGCGTTGTATTTAACTTACTTATTATCTCATTTGGAATTTCTGAGTTCTGAAGAATCCTTAGGGGAATGAACTCTGAACATATTATAGGTAGATCTCATTTTTCAAGTTGGAAAGTTTTTATTATTTCCTCAGTCTTGCACACTCTTATCAAATACTTGGCTTTTATATAGAGCTAGCCTACGCCCAGTGCTACAAAGCCACCTGTGGGTAGAAATGGCATCTTCTCCATCTGTCTGGCATGAGTGGGCTTGCACGGGTCTCTGGAAATAGAAGTCGGTCCTCATCTTCACTGCATGTTGTCTAGAACCTTCTTCTGACTCTTGACTCACATGTTTGCCATTCCAAGGGCACCGTGGTGGCACATCACAAACAGCCCCAGTGGCTTTAAAAAATGAATAAATATAGTTATAGTAAGAGTGAGTACATTTGTTTTGATTTTTCCGGAAGCTATAATTATACAGCTCTTTACAATAAATCTGCTTCTCAAATTTGAACTTCAGGAAACTATTCAGCAAGAAATATTGAAAAATGAAAAATTTATGTTTTTTAAGTATTTTCCTTTTAACTAACCTGAAATTTGCTAACAATCAAAAATGGGGGGTCATCAAACTTTGTGTGTAAAGAGCCAGCTGGAGAACATTTTAGGCTTTGTGGGCCAAGATGGAAAATTGAGGCCATTAAATAGGTACTTACATAACAAGAGAGAAGACAGATTTCCACAAAATGTGATGAAATTCAAATAATAACAATAATAATGGTCACTGAGTACACTGTTTTGTAATATAGGCCATTGTATTAGTTTTCTGTCACAAAACATAAAAACTATCACATACTTGGTGGCTTTAACAATGCAAATGTATTATCTTACTGTTCTGGAGAGCAGAAGTCCAACATGGATCTCTTTAGGGCTAAGACTGAGGTGCTGGCAGGGCCACGTTCCTCCTGGAGACCCTGGTATAGAGTGTGCCTCCTTGCCTTTCCCAGTTGGGAAGCCTCCTGTGTTCCTCGCTCATGGCCACCTCTTCCATCTCCAAGGCCAGCAATGTGCCATCTCTCTAATTCTGCTTTCACCATCACATTTCTCCTTCTTACCATGGCCTGGAAAGGTTCTCCACCTTTAAGGGGTCCATGTGATTATGTTGGGCCCACTTAGATGATCCAGGACAATCTTCCCATCTGAAGCCCAGTGACTTAGTTTCCTAGGGCTGACCTAACAAAGTGCCACAAGGTGGGTGGCTTTAAACAACCAAAATTTACTCTCTTAGCTCTTGAAACTGTAAATGCAAAATGAAGATTTTGGCAGGCCATGCTCCCTCTAAGACTTTAGGTAGAATTCTCCCTGGCCTCTTACTAGCTTCTGGTGGGGGCTGTCAATCCATGGACTTTCTTGGCTTGCAGGTGCATCACTACACTCTCTACCTCTGTCATCACATGGCCTTCTCCCCTCCTGTGTCTCTGTCTCTTTGGGCTTCGTACAAGGATATTAGTCATCTTGGATTAAGAGCCCATCTTAAAGGCCTCATCTTAAATTGATTACACCTGCAAAAACTCTACGTCCAAGTAATGTCACATTGACAGATAATGGGGATGAGGACTTCAATGTCTCTTTTTGGAGACATGATTCAACCCTGTAACAGTCCGTAACCTTAATCACATCAAGTGGTTGCTAGGACCGTTATGGGGACCAGAAGCATTCTGGATGGTGGAGGAGGCAGAGATTGGGCCATCCTCTGCAATTACACAGACGGCACTGATTATTGGGTTAAACTGGCTATTTCTCCATGGCATCTCCATTTCTTCACCACATGCTGTAGGACGCTCAAGAAAGAGTGAGGACGTCATGTTACAGACACACTTGTATCCTATTTGATATGTGGTTACACTATTGCCATAGGCTGCCCTACTGAATTCCATCCTGCAGGTAACCCTTGGGTTTCTTTCAGCTTTAATTCCTCCTCTTTTTTCTTTTTTCTGTCCTTCCATAACGTGATTTTCTTGGCATCTCTTCCTCATCACTTACTGTTTCCATGATACCCATTTCCCAGAGGATATGTACTTCCATGATCAAAGGGAATTAGATAAAATTTTAAATTTGAGTTTAAGTTATAATGATACATTTAATTTAAAATTAAAGTTAAATAACAAATGCATGAGTATTCATAGTTATATTGGAGAACTGGGGAATTTGAGTAAAATTGGTGACTTAAATCAACAGCTGATTTTTAGCAGTTGTCGGGTCCTTGTTTTACACAATGGGAGGATTATGATTCAGTTTGCAGAGTTTTCATTTTCCAACCTCATCGGCCATAATGGTGTTTCTTCAACCCCCAATGGCAATTTCTTAGCTTTCCGCAGTCCTTACTTTATCTTTTGTCAGGCTACTGAAGCAGAGCAGGGGCACTGGACTTCAGGCATTCTGGAAGTCAAGACTCTGGACAAGGGAAGGGGATAGGTCAGTCAAGGTGCTGGGGAAGATGGTCAAGGAGGCTTTGGCCCTATATTTGTGCTGGGGATGAGGGTGTGATGTTTGGAGATTGCTGGTTTAGGATGCTCATGTGAGGTGCTATGTTTCACCTCAGGGGAGGCATGGGGCATGAGCTGAGAGACACGGGTGCTATGTGTTGGAAGTGATGAGCCAATACCATGGCTTGTGTTATTGTCATTTATGCTAATTGGGGATATGATTTAAAATTTGTCTATTTTCTTTAATAATAGATTTAAAGGAGTGTGGTGGTATCAGGCATTATGAAATTATGAAATGAAGGGCACTTTTGTTCTAAGATGGGAGTTCATTTTCTTTATAAATTCTTCAGTGTCACACTTGCCTTTGAATAGCTCTTAGTAATAGACTCCCCTTTGCATGAATATAGGATTCCAATGAGCCATAGGTTCCTGAGAAATCACCCAAATACCCTTTGAGAGTTTTGCAATTTTTTTTTCTGGAAATAACTTGCTGACAAAACAGTTTAAGATAGATTCAGTACACAGACATCAGCAGATGCAAAATCGGGAAGAAGAGGCAATGCAGAAAAGGATGGTATTTCTGAAAAGTAATAGTCACCATGTCCCATATTGACTAAAAAAGCTAATGATTTTTCTTGAAAAAAGGAAAGGAGCACTGACCATTATTCTTTCAGTAAAACGAGGAGCCTGCACTCCGGAGAATGTCAGACACATCATGAACCAGTAGAAAGGACACTAGGATCGTAACCATTGGGCATCATTTGAATTTAGCTTGATTCCAATCAGATTTCTTGAGGGATCCAGCTGTAGACTCAAGGTCTGACTATCATCTCTACCCTATAAATGAATAAAAAAAGAATATCAATTTTCTAGAAAGTTTTAATCTTTCAAATCAGTTTGTTTTTACTGTTGAACTCTAAGCTCCAGAAGGACAGAGTTCCCACTGGACCAGTCCCTTGCTAAGAATCAATGGTGTGCTTTGGATTTGAGCTAAGTAGCTCCAAGTACTTGTGCATGCTTTGCCACATAGTCATTCATCCATCAATTCAGTACTGTTCTGATGCAGCAGTGAACGCTTTGCTCACAGATGACTTTTCCTTTTTTAAAACTGACACAGCAACAGCACATGGTGAGCATGCAAAATGTGGGGACAACTAATACATTTAGATTTGTGGAAGTATTTTAAAAAATATTCACGTCCACAATGCCTCAAATATGATACATTTTTTTATTCCAGTTTATGCTTGTTTTTAAGCTATAGGATTCTTTGTAATAGGGAAATCCAAGTAGAGAAAGTATTGTCCAATGTTGGTCTGTAGCTGATATGCCCCAGTTTGGCCACTCACAGCAGCAAAAACTGACTGGTTTCTGTGTCTATGTGCTGGTGAACATATTGAGTGTCCCTTGTGCTTGGTAACTGACATAACAAAGGCCAATGGTACTTTAAAACATTTTTTTTAATGTTGATTGGTATATTTATTTTTGAGAGAGAGAGAGAGAGAAAGAGAGAGAGAGAGAACAGGTGAGGGAAGGGCAGAGAGAGAGGGAGACACAGAATCCAAAGCAGGCTCCAGGCTCTGAGCTGTCAGCACAGAGCCCTATGCAGGGCTCCAACTCATGGATCATGAGATCATGACCTGAGCCAAAGTTGGACACTTAACCGACTGAGCCACACAAGTGCCCCGCCAGTGATACTTGACGATGCTTGCTGAATCGTACTCCCAGATTACCTGCTAGGTACCCAGGCGTGCAGCTGGGTTTCAGAGCCTCTCTAACTTTGCCTCCTGTTAGCAAGATGATCTTCAGGCAAAAAGTACAAGTGGTATTGATGGAGAAAATGTCTATCTTATGTGAACAAACAAGGGCCTTTCAGACTCACGCTCTTTAATTGTAGGCTGAACACTTTGCAGAGAACTGTAACAAGCGGGCAGGGCAGCAGCTACAGGCCATCCCGAAAGGATGAGTTCATTCAGGGGGACAAGTGTCCAAAAGACTAAGCAAAGTCATATTAGGAGACTTTGGAACATTTTTCCAGAATGACTGACCAAATTTCTCTAGCTGATTCCAATTCAGGTACCAGGGCAGTCTAAAAATACAGTAGTAAAGGAAGATCATTCCAAACTAGTGTAGGGGAGAGGCTGGGTTATTTGAGTAGAAATGCTTATTTTAAATAACTAGTAGGAATTGATTTAATGTTAACATGTTCTTCTTCCTAAAGTTAAATAGAAATATTTTATGATAATGACTTAGAAACACGTACATTTAACTTTAAAAGGTAAATGCACTTATACATTTTTTCAAAATTTATTTTGAAATCTCTTAAAATATACAGTGCAGCAACAAAACAGAAAACTGAAAGATTTTTAAAATTTTATTTACTGAAGAATAATTTGAGGGTGGGCATGTCCAGTCATCAATACATGGGGGCTATCTTGATGTGCTTCTTAAGAGAATAGTAAATCTTATTTAAAAGGTGGCATTAAAAATGTTTTATTGATGGGCAATGTAAGCCTTTTCCAATATGGATTTTTTTTTAATTCAGTAACACATATAATTATTTTTTGAATTAAAGAAAAGAAACTTTCTTTTGAAGAACTATTTGCCACTTGCAATGATTTTATTCATTCTTTTTTATACAAATTAAATGTTTTTCAGCAAGATTAAAATGAGAAATAAGAGACATTAAGACTTGCAATTTTTATTTTGTTTGTTTATTCATATACTTAAAAAGGATAGACTCTTTGTCTCTTCCTGAAAAGATTTTCCAATCAAGGAAACATTAAGTCAAAGGAAGAAACTTTCTTCTGCACTCTGATGAAGAGTCTGATGTTAAAAGCAATGTTACCACTTGTCATTTCTGAATAATTTTAGTGCTTTAAGCTCAACAGTCCATACCCTTTGCCATGACAAAGGTTTACCTTTGTTTGGTTTGTATAGTCTGAGAGAATATAATGCTGGGTAGCAGAATTTCACTGAAGCCTTCTTGTTTTGTTTTGTTTTAAAAACAATTGCCAAGGAACATTCTGACTTACCCATATCGTTTTATGATAACAAAATCTGCTTTGTTAGTCTTGGTCGTCAGAGGTCTTTCACCGAAATGCAACAATGAACCGGTTGTAGAATAGATGCTATTGTGGCAGAAGATGTGTTCAGAGATACCATACCTTGCGTCTTCTGCCGAATTTGTCTATAAACGGCTCTCTCCATAAGTTAGACCAGGACAGCCATCTGCTTGGGCTGAGGACAGAAGTAGTATCTTTGCTCTAAAAGTGGGAGGAGCAGGAAAGGAGCATGGGGAAGGAAAGGGAAGGGAGGAGAAGGAGGTGGAGGAGAGGAGAGTGGTAGATACGTGGGGAGTCAATAGTATTGTGTGCATATTTAAAAATTGCTGGGAGTAATCTTAAAAGTTTCCTCAAAAGAAAAAAAAACCCTGTAACTTCATATGGTAATGGATGGTAACTAGACTTGGTATAATGATCATTTCACAGTGTGCACAAATATCGAATCACTATGTTGTACACCTGAAACTAATGTGTTAAATGTTAGTTAGGCCTCAATAAAATAAATAAGAGAGATTAAGAGAAGAGCTGATATCCTATAATAGGAGTTTTGTGTTCTTGTCAAGATAACAGACACGATAGCAGGATCTATCAAAAAAGAAAAGTATAATCTAGGGGCGCCTGGGTGACTC
The DNA here is from genome assembly GCF_018350215.1 of Panthera leo. Taxonomy (NCBI): domain Eukaryota; kingdom Metazoa; phylum Chordata; class Mammalia; order Carnivora; family Felidae; genus Panthera; species Panthera leo. The sequence goes on along the minus strand of NC_056679.1, from coordinate 72,561,844 downwards.
AGTCAGTTAAGCATCCAACTTCGGCTCCGGTCATGATCTCATGGCTCATGGGCTCGAGCCCCATGTCAGGGTCTGTGCTGACACCTCAGAGCCTGGAGCCTGCTTCGGATTCTGTGTGTCGCTCTCTCTCTGCCCCTCCCCCACCACACTCTGTCTCTCTCTCTCTCTCAAAAATAAATAAACATTAAAAAAAAAGTATCTCAATTACTTTACCTCTTCCTGTAACCATACCTCCTGTGTGATATAGACAACTCTATCACACAGTTTTACCCAATTCTCAGTGAGACAGGATATGCCAAAGAGGAATGGAAGGCCCTAGCTGCCTGCTCTGGTCCAGCCCACTGTTCTAGGACAAGGCTCCATGACCTTGTGTCAGCCACACACCCATAGCACCGCATTTATGTTCTACAGCCATGTTGGTCATTTGGTAGCCGGTAGCCACACATGGCTATATTAATTAATTCATTGATTTTTGTTTTCCTGAACAAATGCTCCATTATTGTGGTGTCAGATCAACAGGATAGTGAAGGGGTCTCTCAAAGCACCTAACTTTTCACAGAACCCCTTGACTAAATCAAACTTGTGGGTTTTTCTTCATTGTTTTAATATCGTGTATATCCTGATGACTCTAAAATGTGTATCTCTGTCCCATGTGGCTCTAAAAATTTAAATTAATTTTAGGAATTCAGTCTCACTAGCCACTTCTCAAGTGATCAGTAGCCATGTGTGGCTGATGGTTTCTCTGTTGGACGCTACAGATCTATCATCACATTTCCTTCATCACAGAAGGTCTATTGGACTCTGCTGGTCTCAAGCTTTCATGGGGAAGCTGAGTTCCTGAAAGGTCATCCAATTAGATTACTTTCGGTTGAGGCTTTTAAGCAGGGTTAGATCCATAATAAGAAACAGGAAAACTATTTTTTTTATTTGCACATCTGTAAGCAGCAGTGTGAATTTGCAAATATGGTCATATAAACTGAGAGAACTGGGTGATTTCTTTTCCCTGCAGAGAGGCCTTTGTCATTAGTTTTGCTTTCTGGGATATCTTACGCGGATGATGCTTAATAATGATTGCCTCTCCTTTTATAACTTCCCATTTAGGGCTTAATTCCTTTGCACTTGGTTCGGTTAAGAAACACGCAAAACTTGGTCTGATGATCGGATCTGCATCCCGTCCTCAGGGGCCTCAGTGACACTGGCATCGGCGCTAAGGACAAGTGTCTCAGGGAGGCTGGGAGGGACGACGGGTGTTGGGTGGGAGATTGGAGGCAGCAGGAAGCGAGAGCTCTTGGACTGAGGATGTCAGGAAAATGTGGTGAAGCAAAACTGAGGGCAAAATAGCTCCATCAGCGAGTCTGTGAAAGAGCCGAGGCTGTGAGCGAGAGCAGACTTGCTGGCTTAAAGGCAGAGACCCCTTGGCATAATCTTGTTGTCTAAAGATTGCACATTACAGACTAAACCCAAAGGGAGGAACCAGGATGAATGACAGAGCAGTATCTCTGTCTCAGAGAAGGGAAGGAGTAGGCTGTGGGCGTGTATTTTTCTTCACTCTCTGCATTGTTCCAGATGCAGTTGAGCATCTGCCTCTAATTCTGTTATTTTCTTCACTATAATGTGGTATCTTAAGCTAAAAATCAGCAGCTTATACTTAGCACAGGCCTGATCTTCAAGTGTGTGTTTGTTGACTGAAGCAGTTCAGAAAGGGAGTAGACATCGGTCCAGGGGTTATTCTCTCCTAGGAATCGCCACAATTCCCACTGCCCCCCACCCCCCACCCCTGAGAATCTCTGCAGCATATTCACTGGGTTTGGTCAGCCTCCCTCTGCTCATCCAGAAGCCCTGATACCCTGGCTCAGCTGTGGGTAGCAAGGGCCTGCCTTCAGCAAATGTGCGTCTTGTTGATGCCATCGGCCACAGTGAGAAGTCAAGAGAGCATATCCTGAAATCTTCAGGTCCCTGGGAAAAAGAGCTCAAGATCCTCTGTAAGAAATCCAAAACGATTACCACGCTCTGCGCACTGGATTCGCACAAAGCTTTCTTAAAGTGTTTTCCAGTTCGTACAGACTGTTTCACCACATTAACCAAAGGGGAGCTCTGCTTCGTAGTCTGTACTGATGCAGCCCCACGGAAATAATTAATGGCATTGATGCCATGTCCCCACCCCCCCCCACCCCCCACTTCACAGGACTTATCACAACTGTGCTCATTACTTCTAAAAATAATAAAATGAAAGCAGCGTCTGGCTCCCTTTCTACAATTTTTGTTTCTCTTTTCTTTCTTTCTTTTTTTTTTTTTTTTAGCATGATAAAGAAGGCAGCTGCTTTTTCTCATGAAACAAAATATATCTCATTTTCCTTTGTTTCTGTCACTCATCTGGCCTATCTTAGTTCAGCAGTGGGGCGATAACTGTTTATTATTCAGGTTGATTTTCGGTTATGAATGTTTCCGCTGCCACATTAAACACGCAGATTTTCAGAGTCCTTTTTGCACAAGTTCCTCTGGGTGCACAGTCCTTCGTTGGCAGCGCTATTCACGGAGGAGAGAACAATATTGATTAGCAGAGCTGAAGCCTCTAATTCAACATTTAAAGGCACGGTTCCACAAAAGGAAAAATAGTAGGCTGTGGAAATTTGGGTCACATTAAAAAGAGAGAGAGAGAGAGAAAGAGAAAAGCCTTATCTCTCCTCCCAGCATATCCAAACTGTGTCAGAATGAGCAAAAATGTCAAAGGTAAGGACATACGAACGGCAATTCCTTGAGAATTTCGATGGAGGAAGAAAAGGACGAGCATAATCCTCATTGTGCGTGCTAATAGCTGAGTAAGAGGTCAATGCTATTTATATCTCAAATTATCTGGTCCCGTGCACTTGGAAATGTGGCATGTGTCTTTAAATTCACAAGACCATTTCTAGAATAAGTGACAGATAATTTTCCTTTTAAGATGATGTGTAGAGGGGTGTCTGTGTTGCTCTGGCAGTTGAGCATCCAATTCTGGATTTTGGCTCAGGTCATGATCCCAGAGTTGTGGGATTAGCCCCACATCAGGCTCTTTGTTGAGTGTGGATCCTGCTTAAAATTCTCTCTTTCTTTGCCCCTCTCCTGCTAGCACTGTTTCTCTCTCTCAAAAAAAAATACGATGTATAGAAGACTGTTAGCATTTGAGGAATTAAATGTGTGGCTGCTGTGCATTTTGAGTGTGACCTCATGATCTATGTTGACTTTTCTCCATTGAGACCCAAATGCCAACCTTGAGTACTTCCAGCCTGACAGAGGAACAAGCCTCTTAGCTCTAAGTGACTACAATGCATCATTTTCCCAATTTTGCTTGACTCTTTTGCCACATTAGTTAGCTTCATGCTCCCGAGTAATTAAAAACCATATTTTCTTTTCAGGGGAAAAGAGGGAAGGGGCACCTGGGTGGCTCAGTCGGTTAAGCATCCTACTCTTGCTTTCAGGTCAAGTCATTATCTCATGGTTCGTGGGTTTGAGCCCTTCGTTGGGCTCCATGCTGACAGTGTGGAGCCTGCTTGGGATTCACTCTCTCCTCTCTCTCTGCCCCTCCCCTGCTCACTCTCTATCTCTCTTTCAAAATAAATAAATAAACATTAAAAAAAAGCAAGCTTCAACTAAAAAGTCTATTCTTGGGTGTGAGGGATGGAAGCCAAGCTCAGAAAGTTAGGGCAGTTTTGAATATGCGTGTTCATCAGAGTTCCAGGAAACAACTATTATACATAAGAATGTCTGCACCATTTACTGAGGTCTGTGCACTTAGCTCTGAGTTGGGCAGAAGAGGTCACACAAAGCAAGCATACATTTCAACCCTGCTTTTTTGTAAGTCTGATCGTATGAGGCATGCTCTTTCCTTCTGTGTTATTTTGTTTCCCATATGAGAGCCTACGGGAGGAGCGGAGATTACATAAAGAGTACAGAGATTCACTGATTCATGGACTCATTCATTCACTGAACAAAATTTCCTTGAGCAAGCACCTACTGTGTGCAGATATTCAGCTCAATGCTGAGAATGCAGTGGTGAGCAAAACAGTTCTCCTGGCAGTCTACTTGGGAGAGAATCACTAATTACACAGGTGCACAACTGTAAAATTTCAAGTAGTCATGAGAATCTGGAAGGGTGATCCCAGGGAGCTATGAATGACATTGTGATGGGCCAGTTGACAAGGTGTTGGGACTCACACAGATATTGAAGAATGATTGGAGTTTGATGAGACACTGGGGATTTGTAACCTCTGCCCCTCTGTACCCCATGCTTTTTTTTCTTCATTCTCCAGGAATTGTTTACACTGTAGAAGCATATATTTCTATTGATATGCAAATTAGCAAGACTATGCAAACATAAACTTTCATCTTTAATGAAAAGCAGTCGGGATGTTTAAGGGTAGGCAGTGATTTGCTTCATATTTTTACTCACGGTCTGCAAAGAAACTTAAATTTTGGTTCAGGGTTTTTGAAACTATAATTTTATTGAAAGGGATTCAGTGGCCATATACACTAACAAGCTATGGAATAAAGGCAAGAAAATTGAATTACAGATTATTTTTGGTGCAGACTAACCCAGCTCTTAACATTTATTTAATTTTATTGATTCATCACCTGAAGGATTGCAATTTATGGCCTTTGTTTCTCTTACAAATTGATTCCTCCTTAAATATGTTCAGCATCTTCCAAACCATATTTTGAAAAAAAAAGATCTGGTATTTCAGATATTTTCTAATATTTTAATGAGGATTCTCTTATAGATTTTTCAAAGCTTTTTGGAACTAAAGTCCCACATGTATATTCTTGTTAGCTCAGTGGGTTCAGTGTTTCATTTACTTTTCGAACTTTTTATTTGCTAACTACTCAGATAGAGAAATAGTGTAAAAATTAAGACAGGTTGAATGATTCACATAGAGACTTAGAAATTAGAAGTCCCCAATCCAATTTTTATTTAAGTTTAAAAGGTGAAGTATTAAAAGTATTGTTTGCACTGTCAGTAGTAGTAAATTTAAAGAATAGTCTGAGTATGCATGCCAAAAAAGTCGGTCACGAGTGGCTTCTTTCCAGTGAGTGTGAGAATATCTTACACTTTACTCGAAAGAAAATTCTGGTCTGGACATGGTGCCATGTTGCTTCAATGGGTACAACCTGAGGTGTCCATTCATTTGCTCTTTGTCAGCCTCCTAGTGCCCAGCTTCTGTCACAACCCCTTCCACAACGTTCCCAGTATTCACAGTGTCTACAGAGTCACTGTGAACATGGAATTCATGAACATGGAACCATTGTTTCTAGGGGAAATACAAGTGTAGGTTCCCGTGAGCCTCTGGTCTCAACATTTTCATCAACCGATCAATATATAACCTGGTGTTACTTGTATTTCTGTTTAAAGATGCCTTATTTCCAATATGTAGGTTAATTAACATTGAACTCATGACCAACAGCCTGGCTGGAGCTTATCCAACACATGTATTTTCTTTGTAAGGGACATCACAGCCTTCTTGTGCTTAGGGACCCCCAACAGCACTGCAGCACCATACTTGGGAGCCATTTTGAACAGTGAAATCACCATCAAAAAGCACAAAAATGCGGAAAATATGCCACTAAATAGGCCACGAAAAGGACACTTGTTTACAGTATGAGCTGAAACGAGAAGGCAGAACATCACTTTGTTCAACCTCAGCTGGAAATGTGCACAGCCACCAAGCGATTTAATTTTTCTCCACTCTGCACCCGTTGGTGTATGCTTGCCATGCAAGTATAGCAAGTATCGATTTGCTGGTTACAAATAAATTTCAGTCAAGTATTGATTTGGTGGTTACACATAAATTTCAGTCACTGGGTAAATCTGCAAACACAAGATCTTCAAATAATGAGAATCGACTGTATTCCTTTTTTTTTTTTTTTTCCTATTCTTACCATCACCATTCTGATTTAGATCCCTGTCACTCAGTTCCAGTTTCACTGCAAAAAAAGTCTCATTCTTCTCCCTCAACAGCCTTGTCTCTTGTTTATTCCTCCTTCTCACTATCACTAATCTTTTCAATTACTTTTATTTATTTATTTTTTCTGTTTTTTTCTATTTATTTATTTATTTATTTATTTTTAATATGAAATTTATTGTCAAATTGGTTTCCATACAACACCCAGTGCTCATCCCAACAGGTGCCCTCCTCAATGCCCATCACCCACTTTCCCCTCCCTGCCACCTCCCATCAACCCTCAGTTTATTCTCAGTTTTTAAGAGTCTCTTATGGTTTGGCTCCCTCCCTCTCTGTTTTTTTTCCTTCCTTCCCCTTCCCCATGGTCTTCTGTTAAGTTTTTCAGGATCCACACAAGAGTGAAAACATATGGTATCTGTCTTTCTCTGTATGACTTATTTCAAGATCCTGAATAGCCAAAGTAATATTGAAGAAGAAGACCAAAGCGGGAGGCATCACAATCCCAGACTTTAGCCTCTACTACAAAGCTGTAATCCTCAAGACAGCATGGTATTGGCACAAAAACAGACACATAGACCAATGGAATAGGCTAGAGACTTCAGAAATGGACCCACAAAAGTATGGCCAACTAATCTTTGACAAAGCAGGAAAGAATATCCAATAGCTCTATTCTCCTACAGACCAGTGCTGTCCACTAGAACTTTTTGTGATGACGGAAATGTTCTGTATCTGCCTGCACTAGCTACCTCAAACTGTTGAGCACTTGAACCATGCTAGTGTGACTGAGGAATCACTAAGTCGGACTCTGGCACCAGCCAACATATTGTTTGCCACAGACATTAACTGCCTACTAAGAATGGACTGTCTGTTCTATCCCAAAGGTGACTCACACATTTCTTCTTTCTTGCCTTTACCTCTATAACTTCATTATCTCTCTGTTCCCCATCTTGGTCTTTATTGCCTACCATTTTTATTTCTCCCTGTTCACATTCCACCATGAGGGAAACCACCCATGGCCCACCCCATCCAGATGGAAGGGATTTGTATGCTTTCGGATTCCCACAGATACTGGTTTATTCAATGTCGTCTCTTCCTAACATGACTGCAAAGTCTCTAAAGGTGAAAAATGGTCAGCAGTAAAAATGTTGTCTAATACCAAGTAGATATCCAACAGATATTTACTGAATGATTGTCAGCAATGCTTTGCAGCACAAGAAAATAAAAATAAAATGTATGCTAGTTGGGGTTTGTGGAAGTCAGGGTAGGCTAGGAACATAAACACCCCCAGATCTCAGCAGTGTGCAAAGATTCATTTCTTGCTAATGCCCTACCCTCATTGTGACCTGGCTATAACTCTATCCAGTGTCTTTGCTTATTGATCAGCCTCATAAAACCTGTGCCTGTAAGTGACATTCCACTGCTGGGTTAACAGAGAGGGAATGTATGACCCTCCTGCATGGAGAACATTAGAAGAGTTGGTGAAAAATAACACAATCTACAACAAAAATCAGATTTTTAAATTAAGCTTTCACTATTTCCCCTTTAATTCTGGAATAGCTTCATTAATCCGTCTCTCTTAATCTCTCCCTGCTCCAGACTCTTCTTTAAGTAGCCTCCAGAATGTTTTGCAGGGATGCAAATCTGATCATTTCATCACCCTGCATAAAAGCCTTGGAAGGTTCCCCATTTCCTCTATGAAAACTCTAAACTCCTAAGCATAGTACTTGTGAATCTTCATAATCCAGCTTCCCCTTGGTCATGTTTGCACCTGTATACCCCATGGTTTCATGTCCCTGGATCGCCTGACTTTGGAATGGGCCAGATCACCTACTAGAATACCAATGCCCAATAACCATCCTGCAGAGACCTATCCCAAAATGACTTGGGAATTACTGCCAGCAGCCCTGCAGAGAGAGTTGAACCCTCACTGTTGTTTCTGTAAGACACAGTACCTACCTCTTGTTATAGCATTTCTGAAACTATAGCATTTCTTCATGTGTTTACATAGCTGTTCTTCCAATTGCTCTAAAGCCCCTTAACCACATAGCCTTGACACTAATTTACTCATATTGTAAGCTTAGCGCCTAGTATGGTATGTGTCACAGCAGATGCTTCATATATACTTCCTCTCTGGAAGATGGATGGCAAAAATTTCTTATCTGGTAAAACATGACATATTACGCAAGATTATGCACCTGGTGTATAACATCTCTTTGGAAGAGGATAATTTATAAAATTAAAGCAAAATTGGTATGATACCCATAAACTATCCAGCATGCCTTTATTTGTCACCACAGATATAACTTAGCTGTGAAAGGTCATTAATAGAACTGGCGGGAAAGTTTTTCAAAGTATTTACATTTACTGGAAGTCCAGGCTATGCACTTTGGCAACAAGATGAGCTTTTTTGAAAAGGGAAATCAAATGTTTCACATATTCCAGGAAATTTTTATGAATCCCTCCATAAGAAATATATGGATGTATGTTTACAGCATAGTTATTTACTTAGAGACATTTTCAAAGCAAGTGTGTTTCTCTAAGAACTGGAAATGTCACGGGGCACCTGGGTGGCTCAGTCGGTTGAGCGTCTGACTTCAGCTCGGGTCATGGTCTTGCAGTTTGTGAGTTTGAGCCCCTCATCGAGCTCTGTGCTGACAAACAGCTCAGAGCCTGGAGCCTGCTTCAGATTCTGATCTCTCTCTGTCTCCCCCCTCCCCTGCTCATGCTCTGCCTCTCTCTGTCTCTCAAAAATAAAAAAATGTTAAAAAAATTAAGAATTGTAAATGTCACTCACGTTATCCTTTATTGTCTTTACCACCAACCTACATACAAATGAGAGAGACACCACTAGCCACTGTGACTGACCAGAGATAGAGTTACAGACTTAAAACATCTCCCCAGAAAAGTCTTTACTGAACTTACAATAGAAAGAAGCTGGACACCTTCTCACGCACAAAGCTGGAGCACAAACATAGTTCATATGGGGGCGCATTTTTGACAGCCTTCTCTCTCTCATAAGAGAGACCCAGGGAACCATAGCTGGCTCCCCGGATAATTTACTGTCTCTATTATTTCCATCTTTAAATCAAAGTTCACTCTCAATTAACACATAACAGAGTCTCATGTTACATTGGGAAATGCCAGAAACTTTACTGGTTATTTTTGAAAATTAGGGCATCTGTCCAGTAATGCTTGCAGTATTACTAATATTATAAACTTGATTGGCTCCTTTGGTTCAAATCTTTGTCATACTTTTAATGATGCAAAGTGCTCATTTGTAAGTCTAGATTATAGGCTCTATATCCTTGGATTTCATATAAAAGCATTGATTTCTTAAAATGTAATGTTCACTTATATTAATTACTTTGGAAATTTGCTCTATGGGCTTCATAATGCCAAAGACCAGAATAGCTCATGGCTGCTTTTGCCAAAAATCTGTTTTTCTAAAAGCTTTCTCTTCAATTGCTTTCCAGTAAATTTATTCATGTGATCCATTCTTATAATTTATCACAAAATGCCTAAAATAGAAGCCTTGTTCCTCCTCTCACCCAGAGATTCTGTGTTCGCTGAAACTTTAGTTGCCATTTAAAACCGCATTGTTTGAAAGCTACTAACTAGCTTTCACTTAGTTCCACGTGAAGAAACCTGCAACTCATTCTAATTCCTTCTCTTAGTATCTCTTAAAAAAACGAGACATAAGCATACTTAAAAATGCTTATAATGAAGATGTCTTCATTGTGTTGGTTTTTTATTGTTCCATTTAGTTTTTACATTTAGATTACATTGTAAAGGCATAGAAAGCAGAAATGCTCATAGAGGCATGCTTTGAACCACCAAAATTTACCTTCAGGATGAAGGAAAATGCAAAATTATGATTTGTCTAATAAGAAGATTAAAGCCAATGTCTAGAGTGAGCAATATCATTCATGAATTCATTAACTCTCCAAACATATATTTTTTAGTATCTCCTAGGTGCACCATGCTGGTAATATAGGGGTTAATTAAACAGTCCCTGCTGTCATGGAGCTTACAGCTTTGCTGAGGAATTCTTAAACAATTTTCTATTATCTGTATTCTTTTCCTTGGGATGATATGACTAACAGAAAGTTGGTTGCATACATATTGATATTTACAGCTAAAATATTATTAAATATAAAGGACTTCCTGAAAAGCTTCCCCCTGATGGTTTTCCTTCATTCGTGAAGACACGATGATATTGACTCTGTCACTGTAGCATTTCTCCCCGGAAGGGTGTATTTGCTGCTCTCCCATCTGTTTAGCTAGATGGACACCAGGGATACAGTGGTGACAAGACAGCCAGTTACACGAGTGGAAACAGGCTCAATTTTCCCCTGAGAATGGTAGTACTTCCTCGTTTAGAGTGAGGAGAATCTTCCGTGGAAAACTAGATGTGGAATTCTGGCAACAGCTCTTCTTTTCCTCCCTTCTTTCACCCTTTCTATGTTTATTTTTATTTTACTCATGCATTTATTTCTTCAAAACATTTACCTAATGCCTAGTAAGTTGTAGAAGACATTCTTATATTAATTATGCACTTGAATTTTGAGGAACAGTTTCTCCTTTACATTCTGCTTTCCTCCATCTCTCTCTCTCTCTCTCTCTCTCTCTCTCTCTCTCTCTCTCTCTCTCTCTCTCGGGAATACCCTCTGTTTATCTTCCTCTCTTAATTTTTCCATGATAATTGTAATTATCAGTATTACTTTTAATGTCCTCTGAGCAGAATGCATACATGATCCGATGTGGTTTTGAAGATCGTCCAGCTGAAGCACTGAAGCTTAGTTTTAAGTTCCTCTGTTGAGTCATAATTTAACAACACACTTTGAGCTACAGCTGGATGTAAAGGTTGGAAGAGGCTCTTCACCAGCTGTTTTACCACCTTATAACCACTTTTTTTGACACCAAAAATAGATACGCACTGTGGCGTTCGTGTGTTCTAAATCACATCCTCGCCATGCCTGACAGTGAGCCTTAGGATTCTTCTCCAATCCCCGCACTCTCTAGAATTCTCCTTTCTTCTATTCTAGTGACTTTGGGGTTGTTGATCTTGAGGGTATTGTTTGTGTTTCTAAAGAAAGGGAAGTAACTCCCATCTTGGAGGGGCATGTTTTCATCTTCCCAAAGCTAGGTAAGAGGGGTTCCAAGAGAAGCCCTTGTGAAGTGTAGGACATCTGCCAGAAAGGAGAGATATCTCTTTCCCTAGTTGGACATCAGCTCAAGCAGAGACCAGTTCATGTAGCCCTATATCTCCCTGAAGTAGGGAGTGGTGGGAGGAAAGCTGGATGTGAGGAGCACAGGCATAGGGTAGGTGCTGTATGGTGAAGCCAGCTCTCTCCTGCTACATGTGGCATGGCAAGGATGCTGAGTCTCCCAGGCGTGAGCTGGATGGTGTGGACTGTAGCTGGGCTAGAACAATCTCACTATGAGACTATCTAGGGAACTGTCCCTGGGAGGAGAGACTTTAATATCAAGAAACAGTGGGTGGACCCTACATGGTGGAGGCTTAAGAGTGGGGATACACCACACCTCCCACATCCAGGAACTGTACAGGGGGGCCTCACATGCATTGCCTTCCCTTGCCTGCAAGGACCAACAAAAAAAGGACCCAATGTGTGCCATTCTTCCTTCCCTTTTTGGAGTCTCAGCAGTGAAGCCTAGAAAACTGAAGAGGAAGTAGGTATGCCAAGAGCACAGTGGTCCTGCTCAGGGGGAGGGAAAACTTTGAATCAAGGACACTGAAGTTTTAAACTTACCTGGATGAAGTTTTAATAACCGAATACTCTGCCCAGCACAGAAGGAGGGTTGACACTGCATTTCTAGGAATATTAATTAGGAAAATACAAAGCTCAAGGGTATACCTCATTGAGATGAGGCACTTCAGTAAACTGGTGGCAGATGCTAATTTTCTTGGTATCTGACAGAGAAAGCTTTTAATTGTAAGATGTTTTACAGTACAAATTCAAAAGAGAAAGTAAAGCCTGAAGAGAAATTCAGCCAATATTGACTGTAGATTGCAATTGGCACTTAATTAATCAAATGTATGTTAAATTCCACTGTGGGTCAGGTACCATGCAGGGTGCTTGGCATACAAATATAAATAGGACAGGATCTCATAAAGCAGTAAGCACATAATTATGCTACAGTTTGATGGGTGCTATAACAAGTGAACAATGAGATGTATCCCTGATTTTATTGCTGATAGAAGATCTAAGATTCCATTGTAGACATGATTTCCTGCAAACCCACTGAAGAATAATGGAGAATAGCTGTTATCTTCTTTGGGGAACAATTTAAGCTATAATTAATAAGGCATTATGCCATCCATCTCTTAGTTCTGGACTCTGAACTGATGTTAATTTCTTGCTACTGTACCCTTTCCCCATTTGGAGAAGACCTATTTCTCCTTTGAGGGCCTCAAAGTGCCACTACTATGAATTTTTTCTTGACAGTGTCAGATTCAATTAATGCCTTCTCTTTGCCTTTATAATATTTTGTTCATATCACTAATTATTAAATTTGCCATATTCTATTGTGGCTAGCGTTTTACATGTCATATGGAAACAAATGTGAGTTTGAATTTTGTTAATAATGGGAAAAATACAATTTTGATTGGTATTAAATAATTTATTGTAGTTTCCGTATGTATTCACTCTGACTCAGAATATAAAGTTATTAATCAATTTGTAGATCCTCACATCCATATTGGAATCCTTAAAATAGAGTCACTGTTTGATCTCAAAGGTTTAACTATGTTTACATTCTCAAAGGTGTCATTCTTCATGGACATCTACTTTTAGTAGGATCTAAAAGCAGGGATACTGAGGTAGACAGATCATGTGTTTGTTACCTCTTTAAATGTCAGTTTAGTTTCCTCAGAGCTAGAAAAGAAGAGCAATGCCTACCTCAAAAGTTTTTGTGAGGATTAGATAAGACAATGTTTATAAATTGCTTAATACAGTGCTTGGACATAGTAAGAAGTTATTAAGTATCAGTTGTTATAATCTCCTTTAAGAGTATATATAATTCCTTCTTTTCTCTCATTCTTTGAGATTTTATGGATCTCCAACTAGAGGAAGAAGAAGTAAGTTCATTGGTGTGCTTGGTGTGCAACCTTGTGTTAATGCCCTTCCCCCTCTGCCACACTCCCAGTACCCGCAGTTGAAAAGAAAAATGGAAGCCATTGCAAGATTGAAAACCCTAATCTCCGTAGTGGTAAATTTGTTCCTTAAAAGAGCACCAAATATTCCTACCATTCTATTTTGAAAACACAAGCTTCATTTAAACTCTACCCTACATTTGGGGTTGAGCTTATGCTTAAAATCTTACGGTATATGTTTAGCTACTTAAGACAGAATTTGTCTTCAAGAAAATGAGAAAAAGCTGTAGAAAATGAATTTACTCTTTCCAGAAATACATTGCTAACTAACATTCTTAAAGTGGTGGTAGTTTGCATTAGCATTTCACATACTGTACCTCATTTGATCCATATGAAACCAATAAAATAGGCAGTACTGAGATTATTACCCACCCAATTGTATATGAAAAAGCAAACCTCAAAGAGGGATAGTAATTTGCCCAAGGGCATGAAAGAAACAAATGGCAGATTTGGGGATATAATTCAGACTTTATGATCCACAAATTAAGTTCCTTCTATTTCTACAATTACTGTTGTTCTATGCTGTCATTCTACAGTTATTCTATAGATCAATTACCATCTTTAGTTCATAGAAACATTCATGTGTATATCAGGAGATATATACATGTAAAATTCTAGTTCTTTTTCATTCTCCATCAACAGAGCAGCCCTAACCTCAGCTGTACCCTTTTCTGTGATGTTCTTTCTCTCTCCTCCAGCCTCCCAAAATTTGGGAAAATGTCAGGTGTGTTTAGAAAAGCTTTGTTTTATTTGAGATAATTCTGAATTATGTAGGAGAACCTCGGTTAATGTACCTAGAAGAAAGGAGAGCAGGAACCTCTCTGCTTCCAGAAGCTCCCACTGAAGCTATGCACTGCCTGACTTTAGCAAGGACCCAGGGCTGCCACGGTGTAGATAGATGTAGGAGGGAGAGAGAAGTCACATAGAAAGTCAAAAGTGGTTTCCCACCAGCCAAAAACAGACCTCTTGAACAACCCCCTCACATCTTTTAAAATTAAATGTTCAGCAGAACTTGAAACATTAGTAGATTAACATGTCAATACATTTTCTACATCACTGCACAAAGCTAAACTCTAAGAATAAAATGCACTGTTTAGGTATTTTTTAACAGATTAAAAAAATTATAGGTGAAAGCAGAACATGGCATAATTCTAAAAAGATCTTTCTATTTTGGAATTGAGGTTTTAGCTATTCATGCATGGGACCCAGATCTGAGCTCTAAAAAATCTTCTGACACCAGTGTTACAGGAAGATTTGTGTCCCTGGCACATTCATATGTTGAAGTCCTAACCCCCAGTGACTCAGAGTGTGACTGTATTAGAGAGAGAATTTTTAAAAAGATAATTGAGTTAAAATGAGGTCATTGGCTTCAACCCTAATCCAATATGATTGGTGTCCTTCTAAGAAGAGAAGAAGACACAGACACACACAGAGGGAAGATGATGTAAAGACACAGGAAGAATACGGCCATTTACAAGCCAAGGAGGGAGGTCTTAGGAGAAACCAAATCTGCCAACACCTTGATCTTGGACTTCCAGCCTCGGGAACTGTGAGAAATAAATTTCTGTTCTTTAAGGCCCCTAGTTGTGATACTTTGTTATGGGAGTCCCAGCAAACTAAGGCAGCTAATGACCAGAAGCCTTGGTCATGGTGTTTAGGAGTTTTTCTAGGTCTTACGTTTCAGTGACGTGAGATGAAAGCTTGTTAGCAGTAGCAGTCACCTAGCTTTGCTGAAGAAAACCACCATTTTCATTTTCAAGGGTAGAAAATCAGAATTTCTACCCATTTTCCAGGGTAGAAAACCAATTTGTGTCCCTGAGTGTGGAGTGTGGTAGAATATCTTATGTATCAGCCCGTCTGTGCTTTATGTTGGGCAGTGTGAAAAAGTAGCCACTTCCTTGGGAATCAGGATTTGCTTAAAGACCCCGTGAGCTGTGTGAGCTTGAACTTCCTAGATGTTTTCTCCTTAAGAATATGGGCTAATAATGTATTGTAAGGCTGTTGTGAGAAATAAGTGAGCTAATGGCTATGAAAACTGCACCATGTAAATGATAAAGTTATATAAATGTAAATGTTATATAAGTGTTATATAATAATGTGAGTCATTATTTCACGTGGACCCTTTGCTTTACAGTGAAAGTAGAACTGGAGGCATCTGAAACTCAGCTTATCTTCAGCATATGATTTAACGTTAGTATGGATGTTACATTCTCTCATCTTTTTTTTTTTTTAACTTTTTAAGAAAGGCTTAAGATGGTGGGAAGGTCCCAGCAAATGTGAGAGAACATGGGGTTCACAACCTCACTCCAGATGTGCTGGGCTTCCCCCCTCCACATCACATAATCAACATGGCCTGCAGCTACCACTTCCATTTGGATTTAGAGGTTATTCCATGGATTATAGCTCATTACAGTGGAAAAGAATGAAAGAGTTTGAAAATCCGTGTCTGGTGATCTGTCTCCTGGTGCTCTAACATAAAAATCACAAAAGGCATGAAACTTTTGAACAGTATTTCTTTCTCTGCTCCACCATATAGGAGGGGAAAAAATTAAAATGAGCTCATGAAAAAACTTTTTAAAGTGTAAAAGAGCTAAGTAGAAAAAAAAGGTATCCTCCTCACAAGTCTGCTACCTACTGCTAGTGTTTCCTTTTCCTTTACATCCTCAACACAGTCTTTGCTTTGCTGAACTCACTTCAACTAGGCAGAATTTCTCAGCTTTGGCTTTGCTGCATTTGGGGCTGGACAGTTCCTTTTTTGTTTTTGTTTTTTAAAGTTTATTTATTTATTCTTTGAGAGAGAGAGAGAGCGAGAGAGAACATGTGAGGGGGAGGGGCAGAGAGAGAGGGAGAGAGAGGAGAGAAAAAGAGGGGAAGAGAGAGAATCCTAAGCAGGCTCTGCGCTGTCAGCACAGAGCCCAACATGGGGCTCAAACTCATGACCTGTGAGATCATGACCTGAGCTGAAACCAAGGGTTGGATGCTTAACTTACTGAGCCACCCAGGTGCCCAGGTGTGGGGGTGGTTCTGTGCTTTGCAGGGTGTTTAGCAGCATCCCTTGTCTCCACCCACAAGGTACTAGAACACCCGCCCCCCCCCCCCCCACTGCTGTGACAACCAAAAATGTCTGCAGACATTGCCGAATGTCCCCTGGAGGGAAAAAAAATCACCCACAATTGACAACCATTGGGCTCGATCAAGGAAATGATGCTTTGAGGAATCCTAGAGAAGAACAGGCTAATTCCAAGATGAGAAACACTCTGTATTTGCCCCTTTAGTTGTCCTCTCCATCCAGTGCTGTCTCTCTTCCCTAATGCCTTATTCCTCAACTTGTCATGTTTAAAGGAGGCAAGAGGAATGGGGACAGATGGGGCAGGTGTGACCCCAGGGCATGGAGGGAGAGTTGTGACTTGGAAGTCTGTAAGTGGCATGTGGCAGGTACATGGAAAAGCCAAAGCAAAAGTTGATTGCCTTAAAGAAATAATGGAGCAAATTACGTGATGGTTTTCATCTTCTACATTAAATAGCACTTGTAGCACTTCTTCCAGGTAGGTATTATCTTTCTCATTTCATATCACAACACTGCTGCTATTTAAAAAATAAACAAAACAAGCTCTAGGAAGCATAGATTATTCGGACACCATTAAACTGTAGACCATCCAGCCACAATGTCTGCCTTTTTTGGTGAGGCCTGTGAGGTTCAGTGATGAAGGGACTTGCCTGGGGGGTCACCCAGATGATTGAACCAGGACCACAGCAAATTTCTCCATTCCTGGTCGATGCTCTTTCTGCTGTCTTATACTGTTTAAACTAAGTTAGCCTTTCCCTTCAATTCCCATTGTAAGGTAATAGCAACACCTGCAATTCAACAACACTGGTTCTTCTGTAAGTGTATAAATCAATGGCGATTTTTGTCTCTGAGTTGGTTTATAAACTTTTTGATTAAAAGTCCTGTGCTTTTTATCACAACTGAATAGAGACCGCTGAACAGGGTCCTGTAATTTTCTGTTGTCTCCAGTAAAGGAAAGGAGATGGTTTGAAGGAGTGTATAAGAATAGGATTTCTTTATTACTTCACTCCTTAATTTGATTTATAAGGCATTGCTGGATCTGACCTGGTCTGCTTTTGCTGTCTTACCTCCATTTATCTGCCTTGTCCTGCCCGCCATTGTGCCTTTGTCCTTGTCATTCCCCTTTCCTTCCATCAATCAGACCGAACGTCTCCTTTCAAACAGATTGCATATTTAATCTCCTTCCTGAACATGCCCTGCCCACTGGACACTGACACGATATTACATTTTGAGTTTGTGTATTAATGTTTCCCAAAAGTGTGCTCTGTGGCACTAGGTTGGAGACATGCTCTGGGATGGAGTGTGTACCTTGGCGTGAGTGTGCACATCAGAGTGTGCAGTCCCTCTCCCCCATAGAATTCCATATGCAGTTGTGCTATGGTACAGAGCAGTCTCTGACTTGCTTTACCTTATTTTTTTGGCATCTGTATTAGCCAGAGTTCTTCAGAGGAATGGAACCATTAGGATATCTCTCTATATCTATATCTATAGATATGAAGATATACAATATATATACTATATATATATGTATATATATAATAGGTATATCTGTAAATATATAGATATATAGGGGACCAGACTTTTTATGGGAATTGGCCCATGTGATTATGGACGCTGAGAGATTTTACCATATGCTGTCTACAAGCTGAAGAACCAGGAAAGCTGGTGGTGTAATTTAACTTGAGTCAGAAGACTTGAGAACCAGGGGCATGGATGGTGTGGCATGGGGAGGGAGGTGACCCCTGGTTTAAGTCCTGGAGTCCAAAGATCTGGGAACTAGGAAATCTGATGTCCAAAAATGTGAGAAGAAGCAAGGCCCAACCCAAGAGAGAGAGAGAGAGAGAGAGAATTCATCCTTCTGTTTATTTCTTCTATTTGGGCCCTCAATGGATTTTGGATAATGCTTGCTCACATTGGTGAGGGTGGATCTTCTTTATTCAATCTACTGATTTGAATGCTAATCTCTTCCAGAAACACCCTCACAGACACCCCCAGAAATAATGTTTTACCAGCTATGTGGGCTTCTCTTAGCCCAGTCAAGTTGACACATAAAATTAACCATCACAACATTTTTTTTTAAGTCACATTTAGTAGTAGTCAAAGAAACTAGTGTTTCACAGGATCTAGCCGAGGAGACATCATTTTATGTCAATAAATGTTTCAAACATCCATTTGGAAATCAATTATTTTTATTAGTGACATGTGGCCTTAGAACTTTTATTTTGACCAAATTACATTCTTATAAGGAATGAGATAATCCAGGACAAGGATTTAGCAGCCAACCTGACATGGAGTTGGTACTTGAAGAATGTGAAATATTACTTATAATACTGCAGCTTTCTCTATTTCCATGATCAATTTATCACATCCTAATGTGTGTGTGTGTGTGTGTGTGTGTGTGTGTGTGTGTGTGTGCATGCGTGCGCATGCTCACTTTGCTTGTGATTGTGCAATACCAATCACATATTCAAGGTATATGCTGGTTAGTGCCACAAAGAACACCGCCATCTAGATTCCGATTTAGAATCTAGTCCAGATAACCAGTAAATATTTATTTGTTCAAAATATTATCATGAAAATGGAATGGAGGGCATACAAAGCAAATTGTGTCTTGTGACACTTTTCTTAAAAACTCTATTCCTAACACATACTTGAGTCCCCACTCTACATGTCATTATAATTTTTTCATTATTTTTTATAAAGAGCAATATTGGCCCAAATTATAATCAAATTAAAAACACATAAGAAAGTATAATTGAAAAAATCAGGTTCAAAAATTCTTGTGTGCAAGTCAATAAGAGAACTAATGTGATTATATATATGTGTGTGTGTGTGTGTGTGTATATATATATGTGTATATATATATATATATATATATATATATATATATATATGTATGTATTTTTTTTTAAATAATTATGATCATTCAACCAAATTCTCATTTGGAAGTTCTGAAATAACTTGTTCTTCTCCAGAAATTATGTTGAATCTTAACATAAGATTTTAGAAAGTAACTGAATGGAAGATAAATGAACATTTTTATGTATGGTGAAACTTACAATTTCGATGCAGGGAACATTGACACATTATCCATCATAGCCTTGGAGGTGCTACGTTTGGTAAAACATTTTAATTCCAATTTATTAGATAAAGATTTTGCTAACAATCACACACCTTCCAGTCTGTGAGAATTGTTATGTTTTGGGCATTTGCCAAATTTTGAAGAGTGATTATTACTTACATTGTGAGTGAGCACAGCAATTCTTTTTTTTTTTTTTTTTAATTTTTTTTTTTTTTTTGATGTTTATTTATTTTTGAGACAGAGAGAGACAGAGCATGAACAGGGGAGGGGCAGAGAGAGAAGGAGACACAGAATCTGAAACAGGCTCCAGGCTCTGAGCTGTCAGCACAGAGCCCGACGCGGGGCTTGAACTCACGGACCGTGAGATCATGACCTGAGCCGAAGTCGGACACCCAACCGACCAAGCCACCCAGGCGCCCCAGCACAGCAATTCTTGAAAAGCATGGTGTGGCATACAAAATAGGCTAAAACCCACATGTTTTTTCCCTCTAAAATTAAACAAGAGAACCAGTTTTGACATGTACAGCTTTTCCACAGGGAAAGTGTGAGATCAGACAGAAAGGTGAATTAAGTGACCTTTGACTCCCTTATTCCTTTCTGCCTTTTCCTGACTCCTGCCTTTCCAGGGAGCCAGGCAGACCAGCTACCCTCAGCCCCAAAGACTCTGGGCTCTATGCAGAGTATTTTATTTTATATTGTTTTTATTTTATTTTATTTTATTTTATTTTATTTTATTTTATTTTTAATGTTTAGTTATTTTTGAGAGAGAGAGAGAGAGAATCCGTGAGCAAGGGAGGGGCAGAGGAAGAGGGGGACAAAGGATCTGAAGCAGGCTCTGTGCTGACAGCAGAGAGCCCAAAGTGGGGCTCGAACTCATGAGAATTGTAAGATCCTGACCTGAGTGAAGTTAGAGGCTTAACTGACTAAGCCACCCAGATGCCCCAGGACTATTTGCATTTTAAAGGTCTCAATGTGTATGCCAATGATTAGTACAAAAGAGTGATATTTTTGATGATAATATTTTTGACATGTGCAGGACAGGTGGCTTTTAAAAGTTGTCCTTTCGATAATCTTTTAGCTCCACTGTTGTAATGTTTATCACATGATAATGAAGTGCCTGTTTATATGTCTCTTTTCCTTTCTGTCACATAAGCTCCTTGAAAGTACACTGTGCTTTATTCCTCCTTATATCACATGCCCTGAGGAGTGAATGTCTGGCACATGGAAATGCAGGATAAATGGTTTGCGCTGTAAATGTACATCCCTGCATATTTTGATAAGGCCTCGCCTGCCTTTGCAATAAGCCCATGAATCTTACCTGTTCAAACTCAGGACAGAAGGAAATGTGAACTTGGAATTCAGAAAACCCAAACTGGAATTCTATAGTCTACTTCTTGGCTCACTTTTGGTCAGTTGCTTCACTCTGATTCTCATTTTCTCCATCTGCTAATAAAGAGTCTTGACTAGACATGAGGAAGATGCTTTACAATAAATATTTGTCTAAATGTGATCTAAAATAATTCAACAAAATACTTTATAGCTTAGGTAATTCATTCTTGGGGGTCACAATGGATGCTATTTATTCATCACTCGGCTTTGGTCAATGAGCATCATTGGTAACTCTTGTGGTGTCAGAGATTAAGACACAACCCACTGGCAGAAGTGAAAATGGAAGCAAGGAGTGAGAATTAAGTTTCTATCAGCACTTTGGATATTGCTCTTTTCCCTTCCGGCCACTGTTATTTTATGTGATGGTCTTCCCTGTGCCTCCTACAATTCATTTTCATTAACATTTTTAATGAATGAATCAGGTCATTAGGACCAGTTTGAAAAAAATATTTTATTCTTTTTCTTCAAAGCTCATGTTTTTCTTCATTGTAGTTGAGTATAGACCACCATTTGAAGGATTTTTATTATTGATTAAGCAGCATGGTGTGGTTGAAAGAACAGTGGCCTGGGAGGTAAGAGATCTAGAATCCAGCCCTGATGCTGCCACTAAATAGCTGTATTGATGTTACTGATGTAAATTACTTCACCTCATTGGGCCTCCATTTTCCCACTTATAATGGACTTGGAAAAGAGTATTTTCTAACTATCATATTTTTTCCCTCTATAGTCCTGTCATAGAGGCAATTTCAAAACATTCATTGAATGAATTAGGGAATTAATGAAACATTTCTGTATATGGGTTCTCTAGCACATGTCAAACAGAGACAAAGGGCCACCTTTTAAAATGTGCTAGTGGGAAAATAGTGCTCTCATGCCCAATTTATGCTTCTGTTAGAACTAATATGACTTTGGTGGCCATCCCACAAAATGCCTTGTTAACCACCAAAATCCCCTTCATTAGCTGGTTAATGCTTCAAGGCCCCATCAAGAGCTACTAGAATCAATCTAAACTACCATGTGCTGCACATAAATTACATGTTGCACTGTAAAGGATAAAATAAAACAGAACAGAACCCCCTTTCCCCCACTGACATTGATAGTCAACATGAAGTGACTTTGGATATGCAACCAGGAAGACTTTTATGACTCACAAGAACAAGGCTTGCAGAATATAAAAGCTCTGGTGTAATTGAATTCAGTAATTTGCTTTCCTTCTGGAAGTGTTAGGTTGGACTTGGTCTTTTATGACATACTTGCTGTTTTTCCCTGATGCACAATCTTTGGAGCCTAAGTAGAACATTTCTGAAAAATAAATAGGAATGATTTTGCAAGGATGTTTTCTTGTGTGTTTCTTTTGCAGTAAATGGATTTCATATCTCTTGTACGCAAATAAAATAATGTTTATATACTTCTCTAAATACTCTTTCTCCCTTTTGGCAGGATTTTCTGTTCCAAAAATGTATTAGGGTAAAAGCATAATGGTTAATTTTATTAATGTGGCAGTAATTCCTGAGGTGATTTTGGGGCCTATGTAGCTCTGGGGAGAAGTTTATCACATCTCCTATTCATGAGTACCATGCACACGACAGTAACTTTGGAGCATAAAGACTGTTAGCCATTTTAACTGTCCATTGAAGGGAGTACATATGTATAATAGATGTGGGTCGTATGACTTAATGTATTTTCAAAATGAAAAATTAGAAAACCCAATTAAAATTTGCTTAAATATAAATAAGAAGTCAGGAGGTAGGGAAGTTCTGGAATTAGTTAATTCAGCAGCAAAATGACATTCACTAGGATCTATTTTTTCCATCTTGCTACTCAGTTACATGGGTGGGTTGGCTTCTCCCCTCATGACTGCAGGATGGATGCAGCATCCCCTGATGTCATCACCTAACACCCTCCATCCCCAGTAGAGCTTCTCACATAGCTCATTCATCAGAAGTGGGTCCTAAGCCAATTCCTAAATCAGTCATTGCCTTAACTTAGTCATAATTCACATAATAGCACTAAAAAGGGGTTCAGTCTCCTGTGAGTGGCACAATTCATATCCTTATTCACAATACCTTGACCAAAATTGAGGTTCTGTTAGAACCGAAAAAAGGTCACAGTAGCTCTTGGCAATCAAGATCATCTGTCTCACTGGTCAAATAGCATAACAAAATCCAGAAATGTTTATTTTGGAATTTTTGTATAAGATATTACTGGAAAATTACTTTGTAGTCATGTATTCATTTGAATAGACAGGTAGATGATAGATATTCATTGCTCAAATGATTTAACTTTTTCTGATTTAGGTCATAATTTTAGAATCCTTTTTCCTTCTTTGTTTGCATGATGCTCATTCAGATGAAAAATGTTTAAAGCACCTGTATCTTTGGTATTGGTGACTTAAGCTTTGAGTTGCATAAGATCGAGAGTAGAGGACAAAGTGTGCTGGATTGGGTAAGGCACTTAAGTTAGAAAGTGTTATTGGGACTTACTGATGAATACTGTATTTATGAATACATGTGGTTCACCTAGGGGGCCTGAGTGGACAGAGAATAATGGAAATAGAAATTGGTATCATTCCATGTTGACCATCCGATGGCCATGAAAGGCCACACTTATCATCTCACTGAGGGGTTTTCAAATTGTACTTCAAAAAATAATACAATTCTGAAGAAATGCTTCAGAGATTCTGCTAACACTGTATTTGAACTTATTTTGAAGCACATCTTAAAATGTATTTAAAACCATAATAAATGCCACACAGTAATGTATAACATATCAAATGGTAACATGCTGGAGACCATCAGCTCATGCTGCCGGTTAAATTATTTTGGTGGGCAAACCTATTAATACATGACTTCAGACATAACTGCATATAATTGATTTTCTTGTACTGGCATTAATTACAAAAGTTGTGAGTTTACACTGGTCTCACTTTTCTTCATTTGGGCTTCCCCTTGTCATGTGTGTAAAATGGTACAGTTTGCTACTACAATTTAGGTACACCTTGCTTAATCGGATGCCAGGCAAGCCTTGGGCACTCTGTGTCATAGCCCATGCACATACCCATGCATACATCATGGAACTGTTGTAATTTTGGTGGCTATGTGCTTATTTAAGGTGTTGAGTGCTAGTAGTCTTTTGTGTTAATGGTGATGTAGTAGTCTCCTGGGGCTTCTATGACAAAATAACATAGACTGAGTGGCCTCAACACCAGAAACTTATTTTCTCACAGTTTTGGAGGCTGGAAGTCTGATGTCAGGGAACCAGTGTGGTTGGGTTCTGGTGAGGGCTCTTTTCCTGCTTGTACATGGCCGACTCTTGCTGTGTGCTCACATGGTGAGGAGAGAGAAAGAGGAAGAGAGGGAGAAAGAGAGAGTGAGCATGGGAGCAAGAGCTTCTGGTGCCTCTTCTTATAAGGTCACTAATCCCATCATGAGAGCCTCACCCTTGTGACTTCACCTAATCCTAATTGCTTCCCCAAAGCCTTGAAATACCATTGTGTCAGAGGTTAGGGCTTCAACATAAGTTTTGCGGTGACACAAACATTCACGCCATAGCAGATGATACGGAATTACACTAGATGATAGACACTGTAATGATTCAATTTTTAGACAGAACATTTCTCGATATTCTTCTGAGAGCCCCCTGGATCAGTATAATTGAAGAATTTTCCAATTATAAGGCAAACTGCTAAAAAAAAAACTATTGCCATTTACAAGCACTTACTTGAATAATTCAGGGTTTTTTTCTGACTCTCTACGACTAAGGTACAATCCAGAAATAAACTAGAGGAATGGACATAAGGAAAACTGTAGGTATTTAAAATTTTCTTGTAAATATGGATCCTGTTTTAATTTACTTATTCTGTAAAGAGCCATCATAAGTATGTATACACAAAATTAATTTATATTAATCAAATACCACTTTAATAATTTTATTTCCTGGATCTCTACTTATGTTTTCCTTTGAATAAACACTATATATATATGTGTGTGTGTGTGTGTGTGTATACACATATATACATATGTATACATACATATATACATATACATATATATACATACATATATATACACACACATATATAGTGATTTTATATATATAGTGATTATATATATAGTGATTGTATATTTATATTTATATATATACTTATACTTACACTTATATTTATTTATAGTGATTTAACCAAGTGTGTTTTAGGAACAAAATCATGGGTAATGATGGATACAATAGACCCTATCAGAAACTAAATTGTAACATATGATTATTTTGTTCCTTAATCATAAAATGCATGATGCATAATGTCTTGGTTTTAAGACTTGAGGGCATTTTACTGATAATCTGACCCACTACTACTTTGTAGGAAACTATTTAATAATAATTATAGTTATCTTATAAGACCTAGGTAATCCTATGGGATACATAAACTTAGATACTCCAGGTTTGACAGTAAAGACAGGAAGTACAAACATCCTTCAGGCTAGATACTTAAGGGTCTAGAGGAAACCATGCTGCCCCACTGCCTTTGTATGTGTGTATATATATACATATATATACACACACACCTACTTATATATAACTTACTAATACATGCTAACATATATGTCATGTATATATAACACATTATTATTAACATTATTGTGTGTGTGTGTGTATATATATATGTATATATATATATACATATATATATATATATACATATATATATAATGTGTCTTCTAGTGTGTATGTATACGTGTGTGTGTGTGTGTGTGTGTGTGTATTTAGTTTGTGTCCTCCTATAGGAAAGGAAGCAGGGTTTGAGCAGAGGAAAACATTTGAAGAAGGTATTGGATTTGTTGCTTGTGGAATGGGACCTTTAAAAAAATAATTAAAAGTGTGTTTTTTAAAAAGGACATTGGGAGAGACTAAGCTGAGCAATTTCATGAAAATCAATAAGTCATTGTTTATAATGTTTAAAATTTTGTGTTTTAGAGAAATTTCAATCAAGCGAAGGTAACCTGTATTTTGATACATTCTTGATGCTATCTGAAAATTAGTGATTTGAAATGTATCAGGTGGAAATTCAAGATGTAAAAGGCATAGAAACTGCCCACCCATCACTTTTATCCGAAACACTGGAGCATTTTCACTTTTGTCACTAAGGTCAAATCATTGTGCCATTCACCTCACCACCCTCTCTCCACCTAAAGGCATCTCAGCAAACTTTCCTTTGCTTTTATTTCCAGTAGAATCACTGGTTCTAGAAAGATTTTCTTCAAAATACCTGAAAACAAATCAAGAGAGACATCATATCTAACCATAGTGATTAGTACTTGTCAAACATCTAGGGTGACAAGATTAGGGAGTGTTTGCTTTTTTTCTGGTGAGGCTGGGTTTTGTTTTTTGTTTGTTTTTTTTCCTCCTTTTTTTTTTAAAGGAGTAAAACAGCTGTTGAAGATGGAGGTATTCTACAAGCATGACTCAAGCACATTATTGTGTGAAGACAGCAAGCAAATCATACCCTATTTTTACCACCGTATCATGTTTACTAAGAAGACATGCAATGTATACCTGATATTTATAAGGTTTAGAATCAGTTTTGTGAACTGTATTGTGCTTGATGATTTTAGGAGAGAATTACCCCAAAGGTTCAAAGTGTGGTTTGGACAAATATGAGTACTTTTGCCAATTTGTGGCATTTTGCCATATTGCTGTAGCAGTAATTTTATCTTAGTCTATTTTTTGATAGCTATTTCAATTCAATAATTTTATGGATGTCTATATTTTTGTGAGCCATTGATATTTCTTACTCTCCTCACATATAAATACTTTTTTTTTTTTTTTTGAGAAAGAGAGGGAGAGAACAGAACTAAATGGTCTATGTTTAAATGTGAGTATGTTTTGATTTTTCTTCTCAGATTTAAAGAAAACATGCAATATCTTTATATCTTACTCAGTCACTGTTCCAAATTTGGAATTTTGTCATTTTCAAAACCTTTTTTTCCCCAGAAAGCAGCCTTATTTGTGCCCTCTAGTGGTGGATACACAAATTTATGCAAGAAGTTAGAGAAAGCTTTTTTTTCTTCCTTTCGGTGCATAATGATTCAGCATCCAAACAGCTAAATAATAATGTTAACCCATACACATACTTAGAGAAAAATCTTATGTGACTGAGCTTGATATGTTTTTAAAATGTATCAAAAGTACATATTTATAAAATAAACCCACCACTCGTCTGGCCAGAGGAAGTTCTTAGATCACAAAAGTCTATTTCCTTATGATTTTTATGATCCATTTGTCCAGCAAAATGCTGTGATTCTTTGAAAAAAAAAAGCAAGCACATTTTTCACAAATGCATTTTCTTGTTTTAAAATCCACTTTATGAAAACTCTTTAAATTGATGCATTAGGCCATAAATTGTTTCTTATTTTTGTATTGATGAGTACCCTTAAAGAACTAGATGAAAAAAGAAACGGTCTTGTTTAACATAGCAAGAATTGACTCTGATAGAAAATACCCAGATAGCAGTAGATCCTGGCCTCATGGCTCTCGTAGACTTCTACTGGATTAATGCCCAGTTCTTTTTTCTCTTCCTGAAATTCCACTGCCTTCATTGGAGATGTCCATTTTCTTACATGGCCAAAGCTGATTGGTGCATAAATGGGCTTTTTATCTAAACCAAGCCAAACCAACTGGAATCCTCCCCTGGAGTTTCTGAAAGTAGAACTGATTAAGGGAGCAAGAGACTTGGATTTATTGCAAGAAATTAGCTTCCTTTGAAGTGTGCCTGCCACTGTATTCAGGAACTAATGTCTGGCATCCTTCTCCTGTGTCCTTCCACTGGAGGGCTGCCTCAGTTAATGAGCTGCTGGAGGCATTGATGTACCCAGAATTGGTGACCATTCCCACCGTTGCTGCTCTAGCCGTGGGTGGCAGGCATCCACCTTAACATGGTTTTCCATGTAAATATCTAGGCTCTTTTCCTGAATTCCCACATTGAAACCAACAATGAGAAATTATGGAAGAGTCTCTTGATAATAGGGACAGAAGGATCACCAAAGGAATAATGCACAGCTTTTGTCTTGCCATGCCTCCATTCTCAACTTGGGACTTATTCCACATGGTAGTCCACTTTCTACCATAAGAGGTTCCCAGTACTTTGGTGTCCAGCCAGGCTGAAGTCTCAATTCTAGGTCTGGTACTTTTCTCCCTTGTCACCCTAGCCTAAGGCCCACCTCCTGTGCCACCCCATCTTATCCCAGGACTCACACCTTTCATTGATGGACAATGAGACCGTCCATTCCTTTCAGACAGTCTCACTCCACCTGATGAATGGGACCTGACCTCTGGCTTTACTAAGACAAAAAACAATAGTACAACATCTGTACAATTGTCAAAGTTTGGTTATCAGATCTGTAGGGTACTGATGTATGATGACTATACAATTTATCCCCCAAATCAAGATGTTTGAGAGTGAAATGAGGGATATTACTAGCTATGCCAGGACAGCAAACAAAAACTGGAATGTATGCATCAGCCTACAGATTTGGGGTGCCAGTCCAGAAAACTGGGTTGCACCAAGCCTAAAGCAGTTCCTTCCGAAGAACTCCTCATCCAGTGTTAAAAAATACTGGAGTCCAGTCTTATCCAGGACACATCAAACATATGAACAAATATTTTGGCTGCATATTATTTTATTATGATGGAATAATCCAAAGTCTAATTGCAGCCTCCAGATTTTCTTGCTCAAATAATTTTATTTATGCAGACTATATTTTCAGAGGATAAAGTTTAGTTAATTTGTGAAGATAGTAAGCATTACTTGGTTGTAAAATTTGGCTTTTAACCTTTGTCAATTATTTTGATTTGGTTGTTAAGAGAAATAGATGTCTGAGATGAGTTGCCTTCAACACAAATACATGGCAACCACTGGAAAAACAATTAAAAATTAAGTTTATTAAAAAGTGGCAGACAGAGAGCAGATACTGAAGGAATGATTGTATGGCTGTATAAACCACACAGTGAAGCAAGGGCACCATATTAGCATCCAAAACCTAGCAGAGTTTAGAAGTGACCTCATTGCTGTTTCTAAAATATAATGGGGAGAGTGGCCTAGTTTCAGATTCTTCTCATTGTCACAAATTTTATAAATATTGTCTGCATAGGTATAGTACTTCCTCTTATCTGTGGTTTCACTTTTCATGGTCTGGAATCAGATGATCCTCCTTCTGACCTATCAGAAAGTCAATAGTAAGCTAACGCTATGTCACAATGTCTACATTATTCACTTTACTTCATCTCCTCACATAGGCATTTGATCATCTCACCTCATCACAAGAAGATGGAGAGTACAGTGCAATAAGGTATTTCGAGAGTGGGAGATCACATTCACATAACTTTTATTATGGTATATTGTTATAATTGCCCTATTTTATTATTAGTTATTAATCTCTTTAAAAGAAACTTTAGCAGAGGTGTGTGTGTACAGGAACAAAGAGCATATGTAGGGTGCAGTACTGGTTGCAGTTTTGGGCATCTCCTGGGGGTCTTGGAACATATCCCCATTGGTGAGGGAGTGGGGGGGGACCACTGGAATCTAATGTCCATGCATTTATCCTTGCCTTGATAAAGACTCCACAGCCGCCGGTCTATTTGCCAAGTATGGGAGACAAGAAGAGAATGTCATTGGATCATTACTTTATTTTTATCTAGAATAAATCAAATATATATGAGCTAGTTAAGATAACAATCATGGAGAAAACTAAGTTACTTTTTGGGTATTTTTTATGTATGGGGGGTCGCTCACTGGACATAGTAAATTTTCATATTAATATCAGTCATCCTTCTTGGGATTATTTCATGTGTTCAAGCCTGTGAACTCACTTTATGAATCTCAGCTTATTTTCTTACAATTTATTTATTTGATCTGTGGGCTGCCTTAGAGTTAGACTTGCTGACTATATTGATCCTGGGAGAACTAATTCTTCCCGCGGGACCACTCTGGTTGCTATAGTGCTTTTAACAATTAAAGCTTTTTGAATAAGGGTGGGGGGTCTGTTTTCAAAGCAATGCTGTGGGTGTATTGGAACCGATTATTTTTGTGAATTTTTGTCATTGTGATTAATATGTAATAGTCACGAGCTCAAACTTGTAATGAGACTACCTGAATTCAGCCTTCAGTCCTGCCACGTAATGGCCGCGGACATGCTACTTGAACTTTCTGTTTCTCAGTTTCCTCATCTATAAAATAGACATCATGATAGTGATGGTAATACCTACTTCATAGGATTGCTGTGAGGATTGCATGTTATGAAAGACATATAATGGTTAATGCAATGTTTCAAGTCTAATCAATACATGATAAATATCAGTTACCAGTGTTTGCATTCCAGATGAGTAATATTTGTTGTTAAGATGTAAAATGATATGGGATGGAGTGTTGAATTAAAAAAAAAAAGACTATCATTGACTAAAGAGTTCTCTGTTAAGATCTATTTCACTTTTGGAGATCCTATTTTTTGGGAGGAACACAGCTCTGCAATGCAAATGCATTGAGACATGTGAAATAAGAGAAAAGAATTATAGCTAGTCTTATTTAAAATTCCACTGAAATTGAGCTTCAAATCCCACATGTAGAAAAGTACTGTTTACAGGCAGTTTTCCAAATATCCTAGACTCCATTATAAAGCTGCCATCCAAAGTCCTAGTATCTTACTCATTTTTATTTCTCTTTATGCTACTTGTAATAAAAACCGCCAGTTAAAGGGGTTTTTTAAGAGAATTCAGAATATAGCTCAGATAAAGTGTTCTTGTAATCACTTTCCTTCAAGTGTGATCTGTGTCCGTGTGACATATAGAAACTAAATGTTGTTGAGCTTTTTCGTGGTGCAAGTGGACTTAGTTTTAAATGAGTGACTTAATACCAGATCTCACTTGGGTCAGATGGGAATGAGGACTCTAAGAGGAGACAACTATCGTTTTGTTGTTGTTGTTGTTGTTGTTCTTAGCATATGTGCAGTTTCTAGGAATTTTCTTCTGTGATTTGTTAGTTCAGAGAAACTGGCCTAAGGATACATTGAAGAGGTTTGAGTTTAAGGATTTAGATATGGCCAGGAAACATTTGTACCAACAGAGACATTTGTTTTACTTATGTTAAAAATACTTTTTTAAAAAGTTTATTTATTCTGAGAGAAAGAGAGAGACATGGGAAGGGCAGAGAGAGAGAGGGAGAGAGAGAATTCCAAGCAGGCTCCGCTCTGTTAGGGCTCGATCAATGCAGGGCTCAATCTCACAAACTGTGAGATCATGACTGGAACCAAAATCAAGAGTCGGACACTTAACTGACTGGGCCACTCAGGTGCCTCTAATGTTAAAAATCCTTAATTGAAGCAACTTCGTAAAGGCTAACCACAAATTGTTGATTTTGAGTTACTCCATTTCAGATGCCATTTCAATCATTATTAAGGAACATTCATGACTTTATATTGTTGAGTTTCAGCATGGTGCTCCAAACAGCCACCACCAATTAGCCCACTTGTCCCTGGAGAAGAGACCTCTTTGCCAGCTTATACTGTTAGTGGGTTCTCACAATTTCTACTCTAAAGTGATTAAGATTATTAACTATGCTGTGTGCAAAGGCATAAGTCCTAAACAGGCTAAATAATATCTGATGCCCATAATTACTTTAATCACTGAGTACTATGGAGCATAGATGTGTGCCTTATGGAGATGCCAGTCATAAGTACTGTTTTCCACCCACTAGACTTGATTTTCTTGAAGTGGCAGATGTATGCCTGTGCCATTGAGCACATTCAGGAAACGCTTACAGATCTGGTCAGATGATGCTGGTTGGGGATCTTCTTTCCTAAGCACTGGAAAGACTAAGGAGGCATGCAAGACAAGACTGAAACAATCCAGAGCTTGACTTATCGCCCTTCCTGTATACAGCCTCCTCTCTGCATGGCCCTCTCTGGAATGCATCAGATTTGCATTTTTCTGATGAGATTTTAATCTTCCCCAGGCAGGGCTGTATCTTATTTGTGTTTGATACACAATGTCTAGCCCAGTGCCTTGTTCAAGAGCACAGACAATGGAGTGTTTTAATGTAATCAACACTGCACTGGGAGAAAAAAGTTGACAAAAGAAACTGAAATTTATTGTTCGTGGCTTTTGTTTTTTGAAGCTTCAGACATTTGCTCAATTTGTGCTTTTTTTCAGAAAGAAATCAAGGAAAGTGAAGTGTGTCCGATTTCTCATACTAGTTAAGAAACATGTACACAGCCTATTCCCCACGCACATGATGTGGATATAACCCCCACATGCAGAAATCAGGGAGTTCCAAACAAGGCAGCCCCTGGTCAACACTGCTGTGTGACAAACAGAACTAAAAATGTACTTTCAGTGAAACCAAGTCAAACTTTTAACTAGTTAACCCTGCCTCCTGTTTATATCAGTTGTCAGTTAACTCCTCAAAAAATGTCAGGACTGTTGTCATGAGATTTTCAAATCAGTGAATCATGATTGGTAGATTAGAATGAATTTTCCTTTGGAAATGCTGCCTTCTCAATTTTCATTTTCTTGTGTTTCTTTGTGTTTCTTGTGTTTCTTTCCATTTCTTGTGTTTCTTTTAATTTATATATTATTCTATAGAGAAGTCTTCTAACATATACATAGTCTTCTATAGTAAATGTAGGCATATAGATATATAGTGGTATATATATATATTTTAGGAGTATAATATATAATAATATATATAAATAATATATATATATATATATATTAATGTAATCAACACTGCATTGGGAGAAAAATATATATAATATATATAAATATTATAGAGAACTGAGATATCTATATCTATCTATCTATCTATCTATCTATCTATAAATATTACAGAGAACTGATTTGGCCTGGCCTAAATTATAGTCCATTTTGATAAGACTTTTGTAAGTCCATGATTCTTTTTTATTAAAGTATAAGCAAACCTTCCTATGCCCCTTTTCTCTGCACACTTGTTTAATTAAGAGAAGCAATTCCATACTGGTCATGTTACTCTAAATTTTGCATAATAACTATGAACAAGGAGCTATTTGTAACAGTTTGTTGGATTAAAAGCAGTGCAGACATAGAATTGCAGTTAAAAATAATTATTTTAAAATAACCCTTCCATTAAAATATTATAGCGCTATACTTGTGGGAGACTATTGATGAAACTTAAATGTGTTGAGGGTAGGAAATAATGGTCAGGAATTCATTTCAATGTAATTGTAGGAGATAGAAGAGAAAGGCCTTCTGTTCTGATGGTTTTGATAGCAGATGCTTCAAAGCTCCCTGCTGGCTATGTTTTCAGAAGTTAATGCAGCTGCTCAAATGGAAATATATTTAGGTCAACAAAACACCTGAAAGCCTTTTTTTAACAGTTCTACAAAATGTTTCATTGGTCACTTTTAGATTTATATGAAGGGTAAATAATGGTACCTTTGGCCAAAAATAAACCCTCTAAAAGACAGAAAACCTCTTGTAACTTTTAAATAAAGGATTTCTGGAGTCTGTGTATCTGCACCTGTCTGTGTCTCATCTGCTTTTTTAGTTCTGACCTCAGATTTAGTTAATCATGCCCGAGCTTGATAGCTGTATATTAAAAATTGTCTTTGCAAGGTCACTCATCTATCTTATTTATCTGATCCAGCACCATCTATCTGCTTACTTATTATTTTCTCCTAATGCACACATTCATTGTCTTTAAATATAAAATATACCAATATGTAATGTTTTGGTGTGTATATGTTTTTTTTTCTGATTTTTTAAAAAACTATTTATTTAAATTTAAGTTAGTTAACATACAGTGTAGCATTGGTTTCAAGAGTAGAACCCAGTGATCCATCACTTACATACAACACCCAGTGCTCATCACAAGTGCCCTCCTTAATGCCACTCACCCATCTAACCCATCCCCCCACCTACCTCCCCTCCAGCAACCCTCCGTTTGTTCTCTGTATTTAAGAGTCTCTTATGGTTTGCCTCCCTCTCTGTTTTTATCTTATGTTTCCTTCCCTTCACCTATGTTCGTTTTGTTTCTTCAATTCTACATATAAGTGAAATCATGTGATATTTGTCTTTCTCTGACTTATTTTGCCTAGCATAAGTGTGTATATGTTTTAAATTTAAAGGAGTAATGTTATTGTAGCAGGATTCTCGCACAGAGAGACAGGACACTGAAGCTCTTCTATCCAGGAAGCAGCTCTATTCATGCCCACACGGGCTCAGCAGGCTATGACCCCAAAAGGCTGAGCCCTGAGTGCAGCGGGGTGTAGCCCTTTATGCAATTTCTACTTCTTTGTCTTCCACATATGTGACACATATAGTCTGATTGGACACGGTCCGAGTTACAGAGTTGTGTCACAGTTATACATACGTGTATAGGAGTTGATTGGGCCACGTTGCTCATTGCCTTCCTTTGTTCTGAGAAGGCCTCCACCATATTCATTAGGGAGGGGTTCTACCACATTATGCTGTAAGGTTTTGCCACCCCCTCTGCCGCAACGTTATGTGTTTACTATCTTGCCATATTGCTTCTCTATGCTACATACTATTATAAAGTGTGTTTTCAGTACAGCCTACTGTTCAGCCCCCTCACGATGGACCTCAGGGCCACCTGCAGCTCCCCATTCCCACTTTAAAGTCCACGGCAAATATTTTCATCTGTGTCCCTGATGACATTTGTGGGGTCTCTGGAATACACACCCAGGAGTAAGATTGACGTACTTTTAAAGCAAACAAATTCTTAATTTCATACATCCTGCCAATTTGGTTGCCCAAATGGCTGTGCAACTTTATATCCACACAGGCATAAGCGTTCTAGACTCTTCATATCTATAGTTGATACTATCAACTTTTCTAACTTCTATTATTTTGATGAATCTAATATGTCATTATTTTTCACTGTTGTAATTTGTGGTTCTGTGACTACTAATGAGTTAGAGCATTTAGTTCTGTCTTAAGTACTGGGAGAAATATAAAACAAGATGTGGGATGTAATGTAATTAAACCTAGGACATGCTTGAAGATCAGCAAAAATACATAGAAACAAATTAGGAATCTCGATGTCTTTAACTACTTTGGGTTTCAGAATATGAGATTAATCTGTGTTGTATTATTTGATTAAAGTAATTGGAGTCTGGATGTTGCAATGGTTTTGAGAAAAGGAACCAATTACAGGCCAGATAACATGAGCGAGATCAAGGAGGTGAGGATGAGGTGAGTGTGTGTGGAAAGGTGAGCGGACAGACCAGGGAGAGAAAAGGACTAGGGTAGAAGGCAGCAGGAGAGAACCTGAAGCAGGAAGGAAGAAGCCATGTGATTGAGGGAACTGAAAGCTTTGTTTTCAACTATGTTTGTTAAACGGTGGAAGCTATCGTGGTTTCTTCACATGAGGGCATTGATTTAATAAAAATTAGCTTTTCCTCCGCGGTTTGAAAAGACAAGGGGGGATGTTTTACAAGTGGCAAGGACACCAGAAACATATACCAATTTGTCAACTGCTCACTTGCAGAGAGGACTTAGCCTTCTAGGCAGAAACATAAGAGGGCAAAGGAAGGAATGCATGTCTAAATGAGGCCATCAGAAACACATCAGTTAGAGATTTTTGCTTTTAATTTAAATTATTTCTAAATTGCTCTCTTTGAATGTGTTGACTCTCCACAATGCAAGAATGCACCTAGTATTGTTATGCATGTATTCATTTTGTGTAAATTCTATCTAAGCAAGCAGGAAGCAGGGGCGAACATGTTTCATTGTTCTGGGACAACATTGACCTTTTCTACAACCTTTCCGAGTAAAGTCCCTAAGCATTTGCTCTGTAATTACAGTTTGCAGGTATAGTGGATTTCATCCTTGAGGCTAACCAGAGTGTGACCTTCCCTTAAGAAGTTTAGGAGCATATCATGCACTCAGCTTTTTGTGTGCTTTAACAGTTTAGATCAAGACAGGTGGATGGGATGTTTGTAAGTGTCATTTAAGGGCATTTGCTTTTCCCCTGTATTCACTTCCAATTTCCTTTATACTGGTAGTACATAGAGTAATGTTTCCAAATATGTCCTCATCCTAATTCCCCCAAACCTATAACTATGTAATACTACATGGCAAAAGGGGGATTAAATATGCAGATAGAATTAAAGTTGCTAACCTGCTAACGTTAAAATAGGGAAATTATTCTGGGTTATCTAGGTGGGCCTGAAGTAATCACAAGTGTCCTGAAAGTGGGAGACAGAGGCAGAGGAGGAGGTCAGAGTGATGTGATGTATACACAATTCAGCTCATCATTTCTGATTAAGATAGAGGAGGGGCTAAAAGCCAAAGAATTCAGGCAGCTTCTAGAAGCTTGAAACGCCAAGGACACCCATTCTTTTCTAGAGCACCAAAATGAACACAGCTCTACTGATGCCCTGACAATATTCAATGAGACCTATTTTGTATTTCTTCCCTCCAGAACTATAAGGTAATAAATTTGTGTGGTTTCAAGCTGCTGTGTTTGTGGTAATTTGGTACAGGAGGAACAGAAAACTAATATAATACTTTATTGCTTTTGGGGAGGTCAAAGAAATCATGTGTTATAACCCAATAGAATAGATCTGAAATGGGAAACTTCAGTTTGTCAGTTTGTCCTTTAATCCTTTGTTAGTAAGAACTCATAGTAAGAGTAATGTGTTACTATACTCATTGTGCTGTTGTCTTCCCAAAAAGAATGGTTAGCATGTATATATTATAAGGAATTGGGGAATGGAAATATTCATGTAATATACAATTCTTGATTGGTAACAAATAGAAATCTATTCTACTTGTGATGGGATTCCTCCATGTTTTGGTAAAATTAGACGAATTTGCACCTGGTCAATAGTTTCCCAACTCTGTGGAGTTCTTCTAAGTAGATACAAAACTGTATCACAATGACATTATTAATGAACCTCAGTATTCAGAAATTGGTTCAATACAGATTGAAAAGATTCCTTAAAGGAGAGTTGTAATTTTCAAATTGTAAGAGAACTCAGCATTAATAAAAGCCTGCCTATGGCCGGGGAGAATGCCATTAATATCTCCCACCCTAAGCCACTTCTCTTTAGAAATAAGCACCTATTGACCACGCATTGACCCCCCACACATTGACCAGTGATCCTGAGAATGAGATTCAAATTTTCTGTTTTTGCCTTCAGCTCTGTGACATGGAGGTGTTAACAAATGTTTATGGGAGGGTGAGAATGGGCTTTTACCAGATCAACAGTCACCTTAGAGTGAGCCATGTGGCCCATCTTTGTTAATAAATCTAGTAAGTTTGATTTACTAGAACTAATTCAAACTTCCTTTCTGTGGAACTTATGTTCAGAGTCAAATGGGGATTATAGAATTCCTGCTTAGTTTTCTGTTAACAGCAAGCTCTGGGGACTAAGGGGCCTTCTGCCTCCTACTTGGCCAACCTTCTTGTCAGACATGGTCATATTTGGCCAGCTTCTCACAGAAGCCAGAGTTCAGGAAAGACTGATTTTTCTCTGTAAGGTAGTAAGGGATAATAGTAATAGTAATAATAATAATAATAATAATAATAATAATAGTAATAATAGCTTACAACTATTGAGCTCCTAGTATAGGCTACTCTTCCAAGGATCTCCCTCTTTATTTTTAATGTTTGTTTGTTTGTTTGTTTGTTTGTTTATTTATTTAATTAATTTATGGAATAGAGAGAGAGAAAGAGCACGAGCAGGGGAGGGACAGAGAGAGAGAGACAGAGACAGAGACAGAGAATCCCAAGCTGGCTCTGTGTTGTCAGCACAGAGCCCAATGCTGGGCTCAAACTCATGAACCGTGAGATCATGACCTGAGCTGAAGTCAGACACTAAACAGAGTGGGCCACCGACGCATCCCCCCAAAGATCTCCCTCTTAACAACTAGATGAGTTAAACAATCCTATAATTATCCTTTTTACAGATGAGGAAACCAAGGCGCAGAGAAGTCAAGCAACTTGTCTAGTTTCACTTGTTAGTAAGCAATGGAGCCAGGATTTGGTATTGGGCGGTGTGAAGTAACAACCACACTATTGATCACTACATGGCCTCTCTAGGACAGCTAAGGTGGGCAGTGTTCCCAAAACGGTCCTTCTGTCTTGGTGAGGGAAGCAAGTTCATTGCAAGAGGGGGGATAGAGGAATAAAGCACTAGAACAGCTAACAGCTTAGCCATGCTTGTTTGTTCTGTCACTCACAGTGAGAGACACATGACAGCTGAAAACAGAGACCATTTAATATAACAGGACAGGAAAATAGTTATTACTATTTACCTGTAGCTCTGTTAACAATCTCATTGTAAACCTCATTCATTTGTTTCTTTAGTCTGTCCTTCATGCAAGTCATTGGCACTGCTCAGTGATGTGGAAATTTCTCCCGTTTTGCCTTGCCCAGAAGGAATCTAGTATCAACCAACATTCCACGAATTTGACAATTGTAACAAAAAGAGTAGAACTTTAAGAAATCAAGTGATTTTTATTAATAAAGCCATAAGCATTGGTGGTTCTGATTCATGGTTTCTTGTTCTGAACGTAAAGATTTATACTCATGATGCTTGATCTGATTTTCTTTATGATGGAGAGGTATTACAGAATAAGAGTTAACATAATGGACTTCGAATTTAAGCAAACCAGGAGTCAAAGTCTTGCTTTACAGGTTAGTAGCTGTGTGACCTTGGGCAAGTTCTTTGACTTTTCTGAGACTTAGTTTACACATTACCTGAAAAGTAAAAATTGATGATACATCGCTCATAGGTTTGTTGTGAAGTTAAAATGAGAAAATAGGTGTGAAAAACTTGGTCTAATGCTTAGTACAAACACATTGCTCAATAAATAGGTATTTGTTATTTTATTAAATTTGGTCCTTATTTTCTCCTGATGAGATACACAGAGCTTCATTTAAAAGAGAATATAAATTTATAGATATAAAAGGATGATAATGTTATACATTTGAGGAGTTTGGGGCAGGTAGCCAGGTGCAATGAAAAGCACTGGACAGGTCATCGATTGGTGAGTCATAGTGTAGACCCTACAGTACTCAGCTTGTGACCTTGAGCAGGTTGTTCTAGTCACTGGGACTCTGAGTCTACCCACACGATATCAACGGTCAGATCTTCTTTAGGGGTTTCATAGAGAAGGAGATTTCATTCCATCTTCAGCACCATGTAAACAAATGGCTTCATTTGTTAACCCCGTTCCCTCTTTGGTAAAATGGGCTTAATCCTAACAACTATGGTAAAATGGGGTTATTCCAAATAACTATAATACAGAGTTGTTGAAAAAATTAGATGCAATGCTGGCATAGAGGAGGTGCTCTATAAAAGTTTGGCATTTTTAGTAACATGATTCGTGTTGCTACTACTATTATTAAATTTGTTGTCACATAAAATTGGAATATGGTTGTGACTATGCTTGATACCAGTTTGACAGTTCCTCAAGAAATTAGGTATAGAATTACCATACGATCTGCAATTCCACTCTGAGGCGTATACCCAAAGACTTGAGCAGATACTGGTATGCCAGAGTTCACTGCAGAATTGTTCACAACAGCCAAAAGATGGAAACAAGTGTCCACCAGCAGATGAGTGGACAAAGAAAATGTGTTATGTATGTACAATGGAATTTTATCCAAGTTGTAAAAAAGTGAGGTAAAGTAAAAATATATGAAGTAAAAATACACAGGCTACAACATGCATATACCTTAGCCAGACACAAAAGGGCGAATATTTTATGATTCCATACATAGATGAGGTCACTAGCATAGGAGAGTCATAGAGACCTCAAGCAGATGAGAGGTTAGTTACCAGGGCCAGACAGGAGAGAGGGATTGGGAGTTTAATGGGTACAGAGTTTATATTTGAGATGATGAAAACATTTTGAAAATAGATAGTGGTGATGATTGCATAGGATTTAGATGTAATTAATACCACTGAATTGTACACTTAAAAATGGTTTAAGTGGCGACTTTTATATTCTATGTATCTTACTACAATAAAAATAAGAGTGATAATATATTAAAAATGGATTATATTAAGATATATGAATATTCTAAGACATTTATCTTTGATTTAAATGAAATCATGACAATATATCATGAAATATACAGTATGTGAATTATAAAGGTATATAACACAAGTTATTCCTATACCACTACCTAGCATGTACCAGAACTTTCAATACCTATTTTATTTAAATTGATACAAATATAAAATATATTAATCCAGCTGCTTGTTTATTCTATTTTAATCTCTGAAAAATATTAGTGCATGAAGGGCACAGAAACTACACTTAACATGGTAGGACAGAGACTTCAACTGTATGTTTGACCTAACAGGCTCAGTGTTGGTGGTTTTATTTTCAATCCCATCAACGGAAAGGAAGAATTGTTACCATTTCATTTTTTCGGTTTAAAAAAAAACCTATTTATTTTATTTATTGAAAACTTCAAATATACAGAAAACTATAGAAAGTAGAATAATAAACACCAACCATCTAACACTCAGAAGCAGCAGATTCTTGGGGGTATAGCCCAGGGGTAGAGCATTTGACTGAAGAAATGGCAGATTTTCATCCCATGGATGCACATGACTGGGGTGGGGGTGGGGGTGGGGGTGCTGTGGACAATATAGTTTGTGTCTAAATAATAATCCAGACCAGAAGTGGGGGCTCTACTTCACTGTCTGATTTGCCAGTTGGTCCTATGAGGTAGCTATTAGTTTCCTCCATTTTACAGAAAATGCAATTTGGAGAGGTTGAGTAATGAGCCATTAATCACTCACCATGGTGATGGAAGAGCTGTGTTTTTGATCACAAAACCCATCTCTTTTGCATCCCCCTGAAATGACTGCTGGTTGATACGAATCAGGATATGGGATTGTGATCCTAATTAATAATGAAAGTGGTATTGGATTGAAATGCAATAATTTTAATTAACTTATTTATACATATTAAGCTCTTACTATTAGCACAACATCGTGCTGGGTGAAAGGACACAGGGAGGTAACATTTCTCTCTGTGTTTCCAGGGAGCTCCTTCTGGGAGGAGATGGTCAGGTAAATAGCAGTAGGGACAGAGTCAGGGGACTATGAGGGCACAGGTCTCCAGGTTACAGTGGTGGTGGTGGTGGTGGGGAATCAGAGCAGCCTTCCCAGAGGAATGATGTCTAAATACAAAGCTTGAGGTTGATACTGAATTAGCAAAGCAAAGCAAAGCAGGACACACATGGAGAGAGGGGGGCCATGAAGAAAGGGGAAGTGCTTAAGGCAGAGGCAACATCATGAAAAAAAGCCTGCATTCCAAGGACCCAAGCTTGTTTAGTAAGGCTGGAGCATGACAGGCAAGGCTAGAGGGTAGAAGGAGAAAAACGTGGGGGGGTTAACAGAGGTCATATATTAAAAGGCCCAGGGTGTCTTGCTAAGGAGTTTGGAATTTATCTTGAACAGAGCAAAGAATGAGGGATCAGTGACAAGTATTAAGCCACAGTGACATGATCAGAGTGGGTGCAGATCATAAAATCTGTTTCTGGATACTTTTTTGGAGAAAGAACAGAGTGAGACAGAGAGGCAGCAGTGAGGACTTTTGGGTGAGAGATGATTGTCACTCAAACACAGTGCCCAGACATTGTAAGAGAGAAGTGGATATGATCTAAAGATGTGAAGCAAGTGCATGAGACAGATGTCAGAATGAGGGAGAAGAAAATGTCAAGACCTCTCTGGCGTGGGTCACCATCTGAATGGT
The DNA here is from genome assembly GCF_018350215.1 of Panthera leo. Lineage (NCBI taxonomy): Eukaryota > Metazoa > Chordata > Mammalia > Carnivora > Felidae > Panthera > Panthera leo. The sequence continues at coordinate 72,520,436 of NC_056679.1, read as the reverse complement.
GGTGCTAACAATCCAGGTGGGAATTGAGGGAGAAGAGCAAGTTTGGGTGAGAAACCAACAGCCTAATCCCCATGCAAGCTTTCCCCGAGAGCTGAGAACAGTAATGAAATCTCATAACTTCTAAGCTCTTGAAAATAAGGTAAAACTTTTATATTAACCCATTTCATAGCCACATCAACAGTTGCCCAAAGGAAAGTTAGACAATAAATAGCTGTTGAAATACTTTTGGGTGTATTATACCATGTTATATTTTGCAAAATCTATTCTAAAAAGAAATAATTCCAATCCATTGCAATCTATAATAAAAACTAAGAGCAAACAAGCAAATAGTTTTTCTTTTTTTTAAAATTTTTCTTAAATGTTTATTTTTGAGAGAAGGAGAGAGAGACACACACAGGCAGGAGAGGGGTGGAGAGAGAGGGAGACACAGAATCCGAAGCAGGCTCTAGACTCTGAGCTGTCAACACAGGCCCTGACAGAGGGCTCGAACCCATGAACCATGAGATCATGACCTGCGCTGAAGTCGAACACTTAACTGACTGAGCCACCCAGGCGCTCCACAAATAGTTTTTCAAGTGTTTATTGCTTTATTGGTCAAAACAGCCAACTGCAAAATGGCTTTCTCGTCTTGCCATCTTCCTGAGGGAAGATCTCCCAAGCCAGAGTGGCTAGTATCCAATGGCTGGTCAGGATGCACTTGCATCAACAGTTACCATGAACCAACATCTTCCTAATTCATGGACTGGTCTTCGTATATCAGCAAGTGTTTTGTTTATTAGTCTTTGTGAAGTAACGCTATGATTCTACGTGATGCCCAGCAGAATATCAACACTGGCTATCTATAGGTTAAGGCACTATAAGTGACTTTTTAATACTTTTATATATTTTCTATCAGTTTTACTATGAGTATGTTTTGTTTTATAATATAAACACATACATAGTAAGAAAAGTTGATAAAACTTTCCAATTTGGCAACAACAAAGAATTCTAATTGACTAGTGAATTGGAGAACTAGCTTGACAAACTTAGGAAAAAAAAGTTATCGATGAGATGCAATAATATGGGGCAAATTTGATCAAGTTTACATATTAAACAGTAATATCTGAAGGTTTTATTTAGTAAAAGAAGTAGGCAGTGTTTTATAACTCCAATAAAGAGATAAACTAAAAACAATAACAACATCTATGGAACTATATGGTTATTACATTTTACATTGAATTATTGGAATTTCATATGGTTTGCTGACCTTCAGAAACAATGTGGAGAAATTGAGACATGTTCTCGACATTAAAGTAGTACTATTTCTAAGTGTAAGTGTAAAGTACTATTTCTAAGTGTAAAGGGTAAAGGAATTATTATTTTTAAATATAGAGAAAAGGAAGCTAAAGATAACATTATTATTTACCAGCATAAACTTTTCATTCTTAAAAAGGACTTTTTGATGAACAGACATAAACATAGAAAATGGAGCAAAAGAAAGTAGACTCAAGAGAAAGCTAGTCGTGGTAGAAAAAACAAAAGGAAATACTGGAAACATCAGATTAGTATAAGTAAGGAAGGTACCAGCCCTCCTGCTCTTGGGTGAGAAGAAGCAAAATCTGCCCAGCATATTAGAGGTTTGAGCAGATGAGCAGTACAGAGTATCTCTAGATCTGATTCCATGCGTAAGTGTAAGAGGAGCCTGATTTCCCTTTTGCTTTAAATCTCTTTAATTTCAGTAAATATCAAATAAATCTGTTGGTAAAGAAAATGGGCCTTTCTCCCCTAATTTAACTGCTGAATATTCCATTGTCTTCTACTTTTGCTGTGACAGAACCCCAACATGGCTATACCTCAACATTTCTCTCTTCTTGAGAGCATAAATATCTCCATCATGGTGGTCAAACTGAATGTTCTTTTTAAAAAATCCCATCTAACTTTCCACTCTATAAATTGCATTTTCCTATACTCTCTGTTGTCCCAGATCCACACTTCACAGCCCACAGTAATTTTTCCAGGTTTCTTTTAGTAACCCAGTTAATACTTTCAAATGGGGCAGCTTTTTAATTTTTAGTCGCTGTTAATTAATACTACTTTCTATTCTTCTCTCCTTTTATAGCACAGACCTTGTTCCCCAGAATTTACCTGGCCATGAACAGTTTTCATTCTTGCTTTTTACCTTCAAATCCTTTTTTGGTCACCATTCTTTCTTATCCCTGCCCTACTGCTACTCCCTGGGTTTTAGAGAATAGGCTGGAGAGTATCCTTTATCCCTATGTAAAGCTGTGTCTCATTGGTACTATCTGTGTCTAAAATGTACTTTGCATTCTAGGCAAATGATGAATGATCTGAAGCATGGCAGTGTTTCCATGAACTAAGGTCACTTATTTCTAGGTCCAAACACTTCCACTTTAAAATATTAAATTCATACAAAGGACTGTTGCCCTTCTTGTTTCTTGCCTATTTGGTGCAGAGCCTTGCAGTAGGTCTTTGAAAATGAATCCAAACCGAGTCTCAGCATGTAAAGAGCTTAAAATCTGGTTGGGGGTGGGGGTAGGAGAATGAGATTCAACAAAGATCATTCACCTTTAAAACAGTTGGTGACATCAGCCACATGATGCAAAAGCTGCTTTAAAGATGTAGAGTAATATGAAAGAAAAGTAATGGGGACCATGTGAAAACGGAAGGACCTTGCGTAGGGACTTTGAAACCTGCCCATTGTTTGCATTTGGAAAATTGAACAAAACTTTGATCATCTGGTTTAAAAAAAAATTATTACCATTTCTTTGTTGTGTACCCCCTCGATGCTCTGTCTGTGAAGAAAAATCTATTTTTACTTAATCCTCCTCTCTGAGCTAAATTCCTATAGCAGCAACATTATATGCATTTTAATTAATTGCCCTAATGCTTTTCTCAAGTATCTTATTCTTAAGCAAAAGTTCATTTTCTAACTTAATCAAATTATTGATTAACTTTTCATTTTTCCTTCTACCATCTTTGTAATTGTACTTAGCAACGTGCTTAAAAGAAAATGTTGGTTCTTCTCAATCTAGGTAGCAGGCATGGTCGGCTGCATATGACCTAGAAAACTCTGTTGCAGGCTTAATTTTATGACCTTGAACAAATTCTTTACTCTTTCTGTGCTTTGGTTTTGCTCTACTTACTGGAAGCTACCTGACCTGGAGGTTCTTCTTTATTAGCTCATTGTTACCAAGCTTCCTTCCTTCCTTCCTTCCTTCCTTCCTTCCTTCCTTCCTTCCTTCCTTCTTTCCTTCCTTCCTCCCTTCTCTCTTTTTCCTCCTCTCCTCCTCCTCCTCCTTTCTCTTCATCATCGTCTTTATGTCAGTTTTTTAGATGCTATACCTTATAACCAAATCCCAATTAATGTGCTTTCTTGGGCATGAGGCATCTGGTCAAGGGAATTTTATTGGTTATAACATCATTTGGTGGGTGGGAGAGCAGGTTCTGGAGTCAAGCAGTTTGAGTTCATATACATGCCACTTCTATGGCCTTGAGCAATTTAATTAAGATTTCTCTTTAGCTCCTGTGAAATGGAGAAAATATGAGGACCTATCTCATAGAGTTATTTTGGGGTCAAATGCATTATTAAATATGAAGCATTTAAAATAGGCCTTGAGGGGCACCTGGGTGGCTCAATTGGTTAAGTGTCTGACTCTTGATTTCCGCTCAGGTCATAATCTCACCATCGTGAGATCGAGCCCTGCATCAGGTTCTGTGCCGACAACATGGAGCCTGCTTGGGATTCTCTCTCTCCCTGCCCCTCCCCTACTCTCTCTTTCTCCCCAAATAAATACATAAATATTTTTTAAAAATGTGCCTTGGGACATTTAAGTCCTTAATATTTGTCATTATTATTATTATTATTATTATTTTGTTGAAAATATTTATTGCAAAATTATTTTCAATAATCTTTCAAAAACCAAATTGTTCACTTTCCTGCCAGAATAGATACAATCTAAGGGAAATAACTAAACCTTTCCATAATGATCAGAATGCTTATAAGATGTTGCATTTTGATTTTTAGCAGTATGAGATGCTACCAAATAATCAGGGTTCATAAAGACTGAAAAATATCCACTGGATTTCACACTAAGGTAAAGACTGCAAACCTTGGAGGGGTGGTCTCTTAAGACATTAAAAGGGGTTTTCCCAGGAAACCTAGGAAAAGAATCACCGTTTATAGTGAGGGGCTCGTGCTATCATTGTATCTGTAGATGAGGAAGTGGTAGATGTGGACAAATGAATTCTGGGGGCTTAATGTCAGGAAGTCATGAGGTAGAAGGTGAAGGTGCCTGTTGAGAGTCTGAAGGTCCAGGTGGTGAGGGGAGGAAAGGTGGAAGAGGCGTAAAGGATAATAAGAGCGATGCCAGCAAAGATCAGAAATCCTAGGGTCACGTGGCTGGCTCAGTCGGTTAAGCATCTGACTCTTGATTTTGGCTCAGGTCATAATCTCACCCTTTGTGAGTTCGAACCCCACATCAGACTCTGCGCTGACAGCCCAGAACCTGCTTGGGATTCTCTGTCTCCCTCTCTCTCTGTCCCTCCCCTACTTGTGCTCTCTCTCTCTCTTTCCCTCAAAAATAAATAAACATTAAAAAAAAAAAAAAAGAAATCCTACTACACATGTCAGTGTGAGCTGATATAGAAATAGCAGGCTGATAGAATACTGGAAAACTAAAAAAATTCCAGAATATTTAGACATCCTCACCGTGTTGGATGACATTTTGCTCTGGTAAGCTTGTGAATAAAATAAGTTGCTTTTTAATCTGTTGTTTTTAAATGCAAAAAAACAGCCCAGCAGAACAAAACTCGTGACTCTAATACAGCCTGTGGATTTGTTGTGACTACAAACAATATTTCAGTCATTAGTGACTTCTCATTCTGTCCTGGTCAATTTACATTTCACTTCTCCCAATTGAAACATAACTCTTAAATGCCAAAATAAGGTTCCCATGGCAGAGAACAATTTTCTTTGCCCCCCCCCCCCCCAAGCAAGCTGTACTGATAGTTTTGCTTACGTTAGATGTCTCCAATTTGATATTTAGTTGCCTTTAAGCCAGACAAGACAGACCTTTGATTAGGACCTCAATGATACTGACACCCCATTAGCTATGTTCTCAATACGCTTTATAAAGCAAAAGTGGTCCCATTACATTCCCACTGTCAAATCAAAGGCATTTCTGAATCTAACAAATTCTGAGGAGTATTTGGGTATGCACAATTTATACACTTAATTAAGAATATTTTCAGGGTAAAATACAAGGGTGTATAGATTAATGTAAGCAAACATTCCCACCCAAATACTTAACAGCCTATAGCATACAGTTCTGAGCAACAAAATATGATTACGAATGACAACTGAATTTAAACATTTTCTTGGGAAATAAGGTTCCACAGATTAAATCATCTGTACTGAGTTCCCATTACAATTATTAATAATAAATAATGACTCAAAATTGAGTCTTTTTTTTAATTTTAAAAATTGATAATTACTAAATAGAAAACCTGAAAGTTTTAGGTATGCGGATTTTCCTAGGATGGAGGGTGTGGACATGGTGAAAGAAACTTGGAGGACACCGCTATGTTGAATTGCACCTTGACCAGAGTTTTACCTCTAGGTGATGTGCCACAGAAGGCTCCTGGTCAGGGAAAGATGTGCTTCTCCTCTGTGCAGTGGGGGAAGCCCATTCGTGGGAGGGGGCAGTGGGCAAGCAGTTGAAGAATAGTGTGAGACCTCCAAGGCAGGTGCTGTCAGGCAGAGAATTTTAGAAAAGCGTTCCTGTGGCGGCTAAGGATTCAGAATCTGATTTCCTTACACCATCCATGCCCGGAGTAACTTAAGAAGTGTTTGTGTATGCCCCGGGGTACACATCCCATAATTTAAAGATCACTTCTCTATGGTACATAAGCCATAAGGCAACACCATGTTGCACTGTCCAATCTTTTATGGGTTTTGAGCTATTAACCAATTATTTGAGAAGCCTCATTTCACCAGGGTTCTGGACGAAGGCTTTGTGGGATGTGGTTGAGGCAGAAGATTATCTGGAAACACACACCATGCATCTGTGCTACTTCCAAAATTATTTTTTCTTCTGGTGAAAGCACTGTTATTGGACTAAGTATATCCACTTTTTCTGTCCGTTCCCCTGAATTCCAGCTCCTGAATTCCTCTGATAGATCTCCTCCCTATAAAACTACTCATGATACAGACATGTTTAAATCCTAATCATCTAGGCCCGTTTAGTTGTCAGGTTAGAAAACTTTATTTTTAAATAAAAAGTTGTTCCTTTAAAACTACAAGTTTTTTCTTAACTTTCTCTTTAATATTTATAATCTTGGTTCCTAATAACAAGATACTTACATAATTATTCCATATATAAATATATATATATTCTTTATATAAGTATAAATACTGTAATTTCAAAATTGCAATTTCAGTGTTACTACTAACAATAAAAACGTTAAAATTTCACACTAGGTTTTCTTTTGTCTTGAATATATGTTCAGACTTCTGTGTTAAAAAGTCACTTGAAATAATTATTTTCTTTTGTGATTAGTTACCAATTTGGGTTATTGTCATTTATTATAATTTATATCTTGAAGATGTATAATACCTCTACATGACTTAAAGTCAAAATTCTCCGTTTTTACAAAAAATGACATATACTGTTCTTCACATTGCTTTTAGAACTATATCTGCGAAGTAGATTTCTACCCTTAGTATCAGTATGTTTAAAAGCTCCCCAAGAAGTGTATTGCAAAGCTGGGTTGAACATTCCTGGTATCAAATTTAGGTGCTTGGAACCATGAGGTGTTGCCTGGGGGCTGAGGTGACGATTCCAAGGGAAATGGTCCAAGCCACTGTTTGGGGTAAGGCAGGGCTCTGTAGACCTGGGAGATGAAGTAGATGATAAAATGCATAATACATTGTGATTTCACACATTTTGGTTTATGCAGAGGTAAGGTTTTGGTAAGGACACACTGACTGATGCAATTAGCTGTTGACCATTCCTTCTTGATATGGGGGTTCATTGGAATCCACCCTCCCCTTTTTACTAAGGATGTTTTCATTTAATTTCTCCCCAATCCATGTTGCTCACCCTTTTTGCTTTTTCCACAGAAATCTGTGCTGACTAAATTCATCTCACTCTGATCGCTCATTCTTTCTTCTCAAAACATGAAGTCCAAAGCATTCTGAGCTTGTTGATATATTTCTTCATACTGGTTTCAATTTAATTTATGGTTACTTTTATGTTCCCAACTGACTGACGATAAGCTTCTGGAGATTTGGGTCTTTTTCTGTTTGTTTGGTTTTGTTTTAATTATTTTTTTGTTGAGCCTATGAAATCCATTCTCTATTATACAGTCTTGGTGTATAGTTAAGTATTCAATAATTGCTATTATTATTGTTAATATTCACCACAAGTAAAATATATATTTCCCACTTAACTCTGCCCAAAGCACTGTGCTAAGATTTGAGGATGTGAAGCGGCATACGATGCAATTTCTGCTCTGAGAAACTTAAACATGGTGGACGAGAGAACAGAATAGACATGTATGTGCTGAGCTGATATGGTGTCTTAGCATGGTTCAGCCAATCTGATCCCAGATTTGGCTTTTTGAACACAATTCTCTTCTTAGCAAATATTTCCTAGCTGGCAAATATTCCTAATCCTTTGCTCTTTTGGCCAGGATCTACTACTACAAAGGTCTGTGTCTTCCAGATACAGTGTTAGGAATACAAATATGTGTGAGACACAGTTTTCTGGGGCAAACTACTCAGAAGCAAACAGATGACAACTTAATAGTAGACAAACCACATCTCCTGTTGTATGAAAGTAGGAACATTTGGGTGGTTCATAAAGAAGGAAATTACATGCGTAACACAAAGTTTAGGGTATGGAAAGAAAATAGGGAAAAGCATATTGGCTTTCCCCCAAATTGATGCAATAGGTAAAATTAAAAAGAAAATCAATTTAGAGCACAAAAATCATTTTGATCATTTTCAGAGATCATCACATAAACTGTAATTCATATTTAATGAATTCATTTTGAATAATGCATTACTATTAATGTAATTCAACTTTTTATCATTATTTAGTCTAAATAACTTATAAATGTCCCAAAGAAATGCTATAAAAATATATTCACTTAATCTATTAAAGTCATTGGGAATATTTTATATATACTGAATTCCCAAATGAGATATCTTTTTGTTTACTACACACCATAACTCTATGGTGGTAAAGAAGGCAAAAATTCTCTCTTTGCCCCAGCGTGCCAACCACACAGTCAAACCAGAAGACTGTTTCCTAAGTATGTTCTGTAATTTTTGCTGTGTATATGCCTTTACTCATGTAGTTTTAGTCTCCTGGAATGCCATCCTTTTCTCTACTTCTGAAATCACACCTCATCTTTAAAGTAAGTCTAAATACTAGCTACTTCGTAAGACATCAGTGTTCCTTTCCTCTTGCACCAACCATATACAAACATTCGTCAACAGTTACTTCTCTCTTTTTTAAAGTTTATTTATTTATTTTGGGGGGATGGAGAAAGAGAGGGAGAAAGAGAACAAGGAAGGGAGGAGCAGAGAGAGAGGGAGGGAGAGCAAGAATCCCAAGCAGGCTCTGCACTGTCAGCGCATATCCTGACTTGGTGCTTGATCCCACAAACTGTGAGATCATGATGTGAGCCATGATCAGGAGTCAGACACTTAACTCACTGAGCCACCTAGGCACTCATTACATCTCTTTTTATACATTAAATCAGAACAAATGCTTGGAAGTGTCTAAGGCATAGTAAGTGCTCAATAAATATAGCACTTTCCTTAGCTTCATTCTCTTATTCTCTTTCTTAGAGATCAGTCATTGTGCTTTCCTCATCTTTGAATACCCCACAGTGCTTAAAATGTGTATTGAATTGAATTTGCTCACTATTAAAAATGTTCCTGTCAAGATGCAATTGCATAAATCAAACCAAAAGAGAGTTGGCAAATTTCCAGCTATTTTTCCGTAGAATTCAAGCCTACTTTTTCATCATGATTTTATCAGTTTTGACCTGAAACTTAAATATTGTGCCATTCACATAAATTTTACCACAACTTTTCAACAATACCAGGGAACCAGATTTCAAAAGGGTCAGCACCTAGGACTTTGACAAAGTTCTATATCCAACTTTGTTTCAGACCAATTTTTATGAATGTTGTCCCTAAATTGTGTCTCTTATACAAAATACAACTAGTAGTTATCAAAATGAAGTTCAAGAGAGGGTAAAATCTGCCAAAGTTTCAAATTATTTGTTACAAGGCCTAATCAAGAGAGAAAGGAACAGAATATTGTGTCTTGCTTATATTCTTTTGTTGTTGTTGTCTTGCTTATATCCTGGAACAGTCCACACCATGGATGCATTTTAAAAAATGGTTCTACAAGCTATTCAGATCATCTTCAGTATAGGCATGGACCACCTGAATTATTTTTCTGATTCACAACTAATATGTACTTTAATGGTATATGATTTTTGTATAAATAAAGATAAACTGAGCATGCAAGTAACTATTTTATTTATTAACCAAAAGCATAATGTATTTCCCCTATGTTTTTAGAAAGCATGTAAGCATATTTTCTCTTAAGCCAGCCCTGTTGGAAATATGTAAGGCTTCTATTTATAAACACAAATAGAAATGTTTGCACACAGCTATTTACCTTGTGATCATTTTCTTTAGGGGTAAAGCTTTTTCAGTTATTAAGAGTGACTTAACATTAGATCTTTTTTTTAATTCTTAGCTGTTTGTGTATCTTGGCATCAATCACTCTGTACTACGTGGGTTCACTGAATAAAAATATTCAGGTTAAGTGTTTTTATGTAAAGGAGGTTTTTATTTCTCTAGAAAAATTTTTTGAAGTGGAACCATTTTTTAAAGTGCTTCTCAGCAGTTTTGTGATCCAATGCAAAAAGCCACTGATCTGTTTGAATGTAACATGATATCAGTATAGGCCCTGTAATCAATGTATTTACTACAATCTGGGATTCATCACCATCTTCAGGGAATGTTCATTGAATATGCAAAATATTAATTATCATATATGGCAATATATGTTTGCACTTGAGCATTCTTAACAAATGATGACATTGATCATTTCAAATTAAACACATTCTGTGTTTAATCCAATCGCCCATGATATTCTGACCACCTAACACATCTGGTTGAGCGCACTGAAATGCTCTGAAAATTGAGTTTGCAAAATGATGAGCACTTCCCATTTAATTTTTTCCACTTAAAAAACTACTGGTTCTGGATCGCCGAGTGTACTGTAAGAACAATGTGTCAGCCAAGCCCTGTTGGAAAAACAAAATAAATGTCCCAGTTAGCTATATTTAACATTGTAATATTTCATGCTTTTAGAAACCTACTCTCCAATAATGCAGAAAACTCTCCATCGAAGCTAGTGATTATCAATGATAAAAATGCCTAGAGATGTATTAGAATTTCTAGCAATTAAAGATTAATAAACATTTAGAAACAAATCAGACTTTTTCACCATCTTGTCAAATATTGGGATACATGAAAATGGGATAAAATAGGTCAGTGGTTCCTCATGAAAGAAATTTAATTGGCTCCAATAGAGGTCAACCATGGTCAATTAAATGATCAGGGGAAATACCTAATTATTCCTCTAGACCTACTTAATACTGGCAGCAATTTTCTTCTTTTCTCTTGGAAAAAGAATAAAGACTGCCTGAAACAATGGAAAAATACTCCTTTCTCAGTCAAAATGTAGAATTCTCACTTCTAGCAGCAGGTCATCATACACGGACTGCCTTCAGGACATAATCATTAGTTTACCGACAATGAGAAATGAGCCACTTGCCTTGTTTTTTCTGAGCTCCTTAGCAAATGTCCTCTCAAGCAAAGCCACGTGGCAATGGTGTTGTGGTAGAGCAGTACCTCCTTAGACTGGAAAATTGATATTTTCCCTGCATACGTTCTCTCTTGCCATACACCCTGGAGGTGGGTTTTGGACACAATCCTTGCTGGGAAATGGGTTTTATTCTTGATTTATTCCCTTTGTGTTTGTACTTCAGGCCCTGTTGTAGGGCTTGTGACGTCAGGGGTAAAAGAAGGTCCTCGTGCTGGTAGCTGCTGGAGTCTCAACATTTCTGTTAAGGTTTTTAATGTTGTTCAAATGCAAATGCCTTTGGGAGAGAGCACCTAAATTACCAGTCACTTCCAGCTAGGGATAAATGAATAAATGTCACTGATTGTGTGACCTAGTGCAAGTGACTTTAGTTTTTTACCTTCAGTTTTCCCACCTATAAAATATAATGAGATAATTAACTGTTATTGTGAGCACTCATTAATGGAGATATCATGAGGATTAAGTCAGGAAGGAGCTTAACTCAGTGAGTGCCAGGACAAACACTGTGTTTACTAGATGTTGGTTGCTCTTACTTTCATTCTTACTGGAACTTCTTCACAGCTTGATAGAATCTTGTTGGTGAGCAGGATCGTGACAATGGCGCTGATGACTGGTTTAGGGAAAGAATGGTACCAGAAGGATCCTTAGCCCTTGAGTATACTGAAAATAAATGTACTGTTTTACAGTTTGGGCTATGAAACAGTAGTGGGGGGATGGGTATTACAGAAAGGGCAAACAATGAAGTGATAAATGGGAAGATCCCTGAATTAGGGAGCTAGAGAACTAAGAGTGAACTTCCGCCTCTATCACTAACTTTCTGTAAGGTCAGGGTAAATGTCCCTGGACCCTGATAATGCAGAAGGACTTTTGCATAGCTAGTAATCCTTGATTCCTAGATGGGTGGTGACTTCTGCATTATTCCATGACTGACAATGGGGAAGTCTCCAGCAAGGCAGGTGAGGACCTGCCTACCCAGGTAAAGGATCTCTGAAACAGTGTGTTTCCAACGTAAGGTGCATCCAGACCACCTGAAGATGTTTAACAGGCAAATTCTCATTGAGCAGGTCTGGGTGGGGGCCTATGATTGGCATTTCTAGCCAGTTCCTAGGTGATGCTAATGAGGACCACACTGAGTGGCAGCCACCCCTAAAACACTGATGATTTGTTAACAGAAGCCAATCAAATCTGGGAGGGTACAGAAACATGTTTTTACTTGAAAATGGAGGCTCTTGAGTCAAAAAGAGTATGGATTCAGTTCGTAACAAATAAAACCTTACAAATGTCCTCACAGAGCGTTAGAGTGCCAGCATGTTGGTCTCATGTAAATAGTCAAAATACTTACGAGTCTGTCATCGGGTAAGCTTTTCCCTTCTACCCTGTGAGGCTTGTGATCTAAGACGATGCGGTTATTTGCATTACGCCGTGAGAAAGTTGACGTTTCTTTGCTTCAAGAACTTTCATTTTCTTTCAGAGAAGAGATATTTTTAGCAGTTCTTGAACTGTGAGCCCATGATTCACCATCGCTGTTCAGTCTCTCGCGTGGATCCTTTACAGAGAGTGGAATCGGGGACTCTTTAACTGCCACCGCCTCACTGTTCCTTCCCCCCCTCAGCAAAGTGCACCTGATTTTTAAGGATGGCAAATAGACCTTCAGTATCATCTCTGAAAAATGGACTTTTTGCAGAAATGACAGTTTGCCTGGCAAGACTTCAAAGCGAGTCCCCTGTGATTTAGCTCTTTTCCTGCATCTCTTTCCTCCTGCCAGTGCACTAGAATGAGGACTTGCAAGGTTGCAAGCTGGCCTCTGTCCCCAACCCCTGAGAAAAGAGCTCCCCCTAACCGTGCTTCTTCATGCAAATAAGCACAACGTTTCCCTACCTTGAGGACCAAGCTGATCTGGCTCCGGACAAAGAGCACCTCCATTACCAGTGCTTGTCAGATACCATGGGTAGTTTGTCAGGCGTCAGCCCGGCAGCCGTCCAGAAGGTAAGGAGGACACTTCTAACTCCATTAAATGTCTTGAAGGCTTTGGGCAAGAAAACACTTTCCTGCCATTTCTTCTTATACTTGTTCTGCTACTATTGGTCTAGAGTTCCCTTAAAATGGTTTAACTGGGAGCACTTAGAAAATAGCTGAAACATATGTTATCGTTTGCGCAAAATCAATCACTCCCGCTCAGTTTATGAGCTGTTTTCAGTAGAGTTTGTCTTTTGTCCTTTGAAAGGATGCTCCGTACAATAAGTATTTGACAACTTAATTCTGTTGGCGGTTGTCTGTCACAAAGGAAACTGGAAGAACGTCCATAGTTACTGTTCCTAAGGAATGTGTATTGTACACCTGATTCTTATTCATCTACAGTTTTCATACTGTCTGGAAGTGCACTTTTCTTTAAAATTTTTTTAATGTTTATTTATCTTGGAGAGAGACAGAGACAGAATGTGAGTGGGTTAGGGGCAGAGAGAGGGAGACACAGAATCCGAAGCAGGCTCTAGGCTCTGAGCTGTCAGCACAGAGCCCGACGTGGAGCTTGAACTCACAAACCGTGAGATCATGACCTGAGCCGAAGTCAGACGCTCAACCAACTGAGCCACCCGGGTGCCCCTGGAAGTGCACTTTTCTTTGGAAAAAACACAAAGCTTGTCTGAGATTAAGAGTGAGCATGCCCTATTGTCTTTCTAAAACTCTACCATAATCCTGTTTTTGAAAAAATTTTTTGAGTGCCTGGGTGGCTCAGTCATTAAAGCATCCGACTTCAGCTCAGGTCATGATCTCAAGGTTCGTGTGTCCTAGTCCCATGTTGGGCTCTGTGCTGACAGCTCAGAGCCTGGAGCCTGCTTCGAATTCTGTGTCTCCCTCGCTTTCTGTCCCTCCCCAACTCGTGCTGTCTTTCTGTCTCTCAAAGATAATTTTTAAAAAAATACTTAAAAAACTTAAAAAAAATTATTTAAAAAATTTTTAAGTTTTCTTATTTATTTCAAGAGAAACAGAGACAGGGTGAGTCGGGGAGGGGCATAGAGAGAGAGGGAGAGACTCAGGGTTCGAACCCACAAAACTGTGAGATCATGACCTGAGCCAAAAACAAGAGTCAGGCACTTAACCAACTGAGCCACCCAGGCGCCTGAAAACTATGCCACCATTCTCATATTTGGCAGTTAAAAAGGATGTAAATAGTGAGTTTGTGCTCCATTCCCTTTTGTCAGTGTATCCATGATGTGTCTGTTTGCTCATCTTGACCTTTGGTTTTCTATTTACCATATTATATTCTATTGATTTCAAATATAATTATAGGGAAAGGACATGATCCCAAATAATCGTTTTCTGTATAAAAGGTTATTGCTAGAAGGTCAGGGTCTAAGTGGAAGGGTCATGGGAGGTCATATGATACAGCAATAAGAGGAGAAGCTGTGTGAATTTAGGCAAGTCAATTTGTCTTCTTCAGCTGCAGCTTACTCAGGATATGGATGATCTGATGTCATTAAAATATTGTTGCATAATTTAATGAGCTAATGTACGTACATAATCCAGTGTAGCACCTCCTGTGAGGTATAGAGGAAGACTCTCTAAACTGGAAGCTAAATTGTTGGGGCTCCAAGACCCAATTTGTCTCTTGTTGAGTCTCACCAAAATATTGGACTTCCCGAGTAGTGAGCTCCTTGTGCTCAGACACTTAGGGCTCGTCTTGGGTCTCTGATATCATTGCTACCACTGATAAGCCCTCTCTCTCCACTTGACAATGTTAGCTGGATGGTAAGTTTAGAAGCACCACCTTCAGCTCTACAAAGCCAGAGATCTGCTGTGGCCTAGAGCAATCAAGCATCTTTTCTACAACATGGTGGGCGAAGGGGGTGGCTTGGCAGGGTGTTGAAGGTTGGGAAAGAAATGGCTCTACCCTTGTGTTACCCTGTTGAAGGGAGGGTCCCACAGCAGCATTGCTTGTGACCCAATATGCAGATTTTAGAAAGACAGGCTTTTAGTTTGCACATAGAATCCTTTGTCTCCTGGGATACACAGCTTGCCTTCATGACTTGGTCATGGGTGGTGCATGGCATCTACCATTTTCTACCTGACTCACCACTTCCTTTGATTCTTAGGCTCTGGTGTTGCATCTGACTTATCGTACCACGCTTTTCTCTTAGGATGAATTATTTTCCCCAGAATATGTAAAACCTTGCTCATCTTGATACATCAAGCATGTCTATGTACACCTAAGCTTCAATTAAAGATATGAGTTACAGTTTTTCTTTCTTCAAAAGACTCCTCAGCTTCTATATAAATCTGTGGATATGAATAAATATTCTAGGCAGAGGAATTTACCTGCACATATCTGAATATCAAATCTCACACCAGTAGGATCCTATGACAAATAATTACATGTATTGTCATCATCATCATCATTATCATCATCATCATCATCATTATTTTGTTGATACTTTTATAAACAAATATTATTTATTAAACAACTTATCAGCAAATGAAATACTGATAAACACATGCATTTATTAACAAATAATTTTTTAAATCTTTTTTAAAACTTTTTATTTTAATTCCAGTTAATATTCAGTGTTATATTAGTTTCAGGTGTACAATGTAGTGATTCAACACGTCCACACAACACCTGGTGCTGATCATGGCAAGTGCCCTCCTGAGTCCCCATCACCTATTTCGCCCATTCCCGCCACCCCCCTCACCCCACCCTGCCCACCCTTCCCTCTGGTAACCATCAGTTTGTTCTCTGTAGTTGAGTCTGTTTCTTGATTTGACTCCCTCTCTCTTTTCCCCTTTACTGGTTTGTTCTGTTTCTTAAATTCCACACATGAGTGAAATCATAAGTGTATGATTCATCCACGTCATTGCAAATGGCAAGATTTCATTCTTTTTGATGGCTGAGTAATATCCCACTGTATTTAACAAATGATTTAATAGCAAATAGGACATTTTATTAACAAATAAGAGATTGGATCATGGAAGTATGTATGACAGATGGGAAAGAACTTTGGCTTTGGAGCTAGAGAAAGCTCAGTTTGAATCCCTTACTCCTTGGCTAAACTCTGAGGTGGCTGCTTCTCTGCTCTGAGGAGTCTTGCCCCTTAGGGTCATGTTCTTATCTTTTCCTAGAGGTCCCCTTTCTACCAGGTTTATAGTCGGTAGCTTATACTTCCCACCCCAATTCAATCAAAACTGAGGGAGAGGATGGGGTACCTGGGTGGCTCAGTGAGTTAAGCAACAGATTCTTTGCTTTGGCTCAGGTCATGATCTCACGGGTTTCTGAGATCAAGCCCCACATCAGGCTCTGTGCTGATGGTGGTGTGGAGCCTGCTTAGGATTCTCTCTCTCCCTCTGTCTCTGTTCCTCTCTCTCAAAAAAAAATTCATAAACTAAAAAATATTAAAAAGAACTGAAGGAAACGATTTTTGTTTTTTGCCCTTTACATCTTAATGTGGATTCAAGTCAGTATGTTTCTTCTCAGGTTATTTATATTTTGAAGTCTAGTTTAATTTGGTATAAAAGGCCTTGCCCTTGGTGAAATAATTTTAGGCACATTTGGTCCATTGGAGGTCACCTGGGCATCAAGGTAGTCTTTTCTGTCCTAAAAGCATGCTAATTGATGTCCAATGATAGGTCAGCTCGAATGCAGGGGCGAAGGGCCTGCCTTGAGCACTCAGACCACAGCATTCAGCTCATATGCTGCTTCTGACCTCTACCAGTTTGAATCATTTTTAATAACAGCAACATTTTTAACATCTCCTGCTTTCTGAATACATTCTTGCTTGTTTCACAGTTCAATATCTAAACCTAATCACACTAATTATGCACAATGTATTTGTATAAATATTGCAATAAATGTAGCAAGGGTAAATTATTAATTACTATAAATAGAACATATTTCTAAACTGTCACATACCTCCTCAGCATAAGAACATGAAAGTTATATGTAAATTGCTGAAAAAGTCCACACATAATTCTGCAATTTGCTCAGAAAAAAACCCAATATCTCCTTTGTGAGAAACAAATCTTAGAAGATTATCTAGGTGTTACCTAGATATCAACCATATTTTCATGCTAAGTATGAATGTCCAAGGACATGCCTTTTTGGAAATAGGATATTAAATAAAAAAAAGCAAACTGGTGACAGACTGTCTGCTTGTTTTCTGCATACTCAGGGTGTGTGAGGCAGAAAGAAGGAAGTTCTTACTTGTTCCTGATGATGGTACACAGAGATAGCTAGTTAGGTTTCAGGGTACTTTCATTAAATGTGCAGAGTCAGGGGGGCACCTGGGTGGCTCAGTTGGCTAAGCGTCACACTTCGGTTCAGGTCACGATCTCATGGTTCATGAGTGTGAGCCCCACGTCAGGCTCTGTGCTGACAGCTCCGAGCCTAGAGCCCACTTCAGATTCTGTGTCTCCCTCTCTCTCTCTGTCTCTTCCCTGCTTGTGTTCTCTCTTTCTCAAAAATAAAAGTAATAAACATTTTTTAAAAATGTGCAGAAAAGCCCAGGTCATGCTGGGGATGGGACTCAGTCCTCACCTGAAAAGGGAGAGAGCAACACATGACTCTAAAGATTCAGCTTGGGCTGTGTTGGGAACCGTAAAGCTTTCCAGTAAGCGGCTGGTCTCCCAGACTTGGGCTTTCTTTCAGTTGGTTGCTCATGGTGATGAGTGGAGGCAGGGCTCTTGGCTCATGGTTTGGACACTGACTTCAGTCAGTAGTGAGCTTTACACACCAGCAGTCCATCTTTTCCACTGGCTTCTGCTTGTCTCACACAGAGTGGCTTCAAACATTCCATGGGGATATGTTTGACAGATGTGCTCTGGGACAGAAACAGTTCTCCTGTGAAGGAGATGAGGTTGGTAATTTGGAAAGGGGAAGGTGGCCAACTCTTTCAATCATTTTATATCCCAGGGAGTTTTTGATGTCAACAGTTTGGCCCTAGGCTCCAAAGTTGCTTCTGTGCATCTGAGTACTATTGGTTTGGTCTAAGATATTGGGCTTGGAGTAACTTGTATCATAAAGAATATGGCCCAGTGTCAGCCATGTCTGTTTTGCTGCTTACTAAAAGGAGACATGGTAAATATATCTGATTTGACACTTTGATCAAGTAGACAAAAGCATTCATTAAACTCACCATAAATTTGTCCAGAAGCTTATTGGAAAACTATTTCTCCTAAACAGATTCACCAAATGATAGTAGATTTCCAACATTTGTCTGTTACTATATGGAGATTTGGGAAAATGCTTGATTCTGAATCTTTCTGCTCGAAAAGCATTGGCCATTTTAGAACAGGCAATGCATGACTGTATTTTGAAAGGAACATGCCGACCACCTAAGAGTTTGACAGAGTCAAAACTGCAAAGCAATGGAAGTTTGTCATAGGCATTTTGCTGCAACTTTCTGGGATTTTGGAGTTCTACCTGGGAAGAACATTCAAGAACATAACTTTTTTTTTTGTTTTTATGACCCAATCCCATGAAGGTGAAAACATGCTCTCTGGTTGTTTGCCTGAGGCAGACAGAAGCCGTTTTACTACAAGTATGTACTCTAGGTACTCTTGTACTCATATGCAGTTGCCTGTACTGGAGTCCCCCTCCCTGGTTCCCCTTTCTGGGGTTCAGTTGCCTGCCTTCAGCAGGGGTCAGAAGCAGATGATCCTCCTGGCCAATCTTGGAATGTGAATTGTAGCCGGAAGGTGCATCACAGTGCTGACATCATTCCCCCACCTCAGCTCCTCACATAGGCATTTTATCATCTCACGTCATCACAGGGAGAAGGGTGAATATCCTACAATTAGATATTTTGAGAGAGAGAAAGAGACCGCATTCCCAGAACTTTTATTACAGTATAATTATTCTATTTTATTGTTAGTTATTGTTAATCTCCTACTGTACCTAATTTATAAATTAAGTGTTATCATAGGTATGTACGTATAGGAAAATGTCTGTATAGGGTTTGGTACTATCTGGGGTTTCAGGCATTCACTGGGTCTTGGAATGTATCCTCCACGGATAAGGGGGAGCTATGAATATAAATAGGGATTACGGGTGCTGGCAGTGGCATAAAGTAGCCTGGCTTAAAATGTATCTCGTGGATGATTTCCTAATTTTTTTTTTTTAATTTGTCATTATTCAAACAAGGTCTTGGTTTTTCTCTTTCTCTTCTCAAATCGTAACTACCTTTCTGGTGTCCTATGGTAAGCCCTGCAAGACAACTAGATTAATAAGCACATTCACTCTTGAGGTTCAGTTTCTTGCCTTTCTGCCCACCTAAAAGTCTGCATTTCTTGGTCAGTTGTCTTTGGCACCCACCCTTTGTGCAGAAAGAATAATCCAGGCACATCAAGTGGCAGCTTGGAGTCCAATGGCTGTGGGTTGGAACGCTGCCTCTCATAGTTGGAAACTACTCCTTGGAAAAGTCGGCTACCCTCTCTGAGTCTCTCAGGGTCCTGAGATGTAAAACAGGGTAAAACACCCCTCCCGGCTTAGTTGTGCCAATGAGTAAATAAGATCACAGGTGAAAACCTGAAAGTATAGTCCCTGGCTCATCTTAGGTTTTCAGTGAATGTTACTTGTTTGTGTTAAACTTAAGTTTTCAAGCAAGGGAGACCATCTTTCAGGGTTTTTTTGGTTTTGTATTGTTTTGTTTTAGAAAAAAATTAATAGATATCAGGAGGACAGGCATAAATCAGCATTGTCCTTGGCATACCAGAAGATTGGTCACCATTCTTCATGGAGTCTAAACTCCAATTCTAGTGTCTAAGTGAGATTAGCGCTTCACCATTAACTATCTCTTGCTGATCATCTGGGCAGCAGTTTGACTCGAACCTCAGCATTCACAATTTTGTTTCTTTTCATTTCACTACCATTCATCTATAACTTGTCATTTATTCCTGATTTTACAATTTCATGATCTGGGCTTTGCTAAAACCCATCTTTATTTCTATTCTGCCCTAATAACTCCTCTTTCATGTATTTCATGTATTTAATGTATTTATCATGTAAGGATATACAAAGTGTTATATCCCAACTCTGACAATTTTGAATAAGATACAAAAACTGAAATCCTGTGTATGCCAGAGAAGTAAAGGTATGTGTGCAATTTGTATTCGACATGTATATATCTGTGTCCGCATTAGATTTCCAGAGTTAAACTACACACATATATTGATATACACATGCATGTATGTGCTCTCACTCAACTCGACCTTCATTTTTAGGGCCCCCTAACCCAACTGTATGCTTCCATGTTGCCTCCTATGCATAACACTTTGGCTGTGTAATCATAGTTTTTGCCATGGTTGTAAAGTATTATTATTTGTCTTTTTCCTTTCCCTTCTCAATCCATCAGTACCGTTCTGGTGTCCTGTGTCCTGCCCTCCAGGACAGCTACATTGATCCGCATATTCACTCTCAGGATCGGATGTAGTTGTGCCGAAGTATTTGCATACTATACTATTATTATGCATTAACACAAATATTCATTCATATTACCAATACTACATTCATAATAATATTAATGCAATATTATTAATATTGTATTTTGGTAGTAGTTTCATTTCTCTCCTATTGAAATTAACACGTGAGAAATGATTTTTAAATTGTTTATAGATAGCTAATGATTTATTTTAGTATGTTATCCCTCCTAGAAAAACAACTTCATTTTAAGTCACACTTTCAGACTCTTGTCACATGGAAAGAAACATAAGAGGGCATCTGTCCTTGTGGAGGGACTTTGGGGTGAGTTGCCCCGCAAGTCAGTTCATAAAGGGGATTTTCTCACCTGCCTCTTATTGCCATTTGGATTCTCAGCAGATGTGGTCTTACTCCTAGGGGTGTTTCCAGAGGTTGTGGGGACCACGATGGTCGCTCACGGCTGGGAGTACACGGGCACTCAGTGTCCCGGAGTAAGAATCGTTACAGATGCAGAGCAGTTCATGACTGTCCCGCACAACGAATTTGCCTGTATCTCACATGACTGTGTTTTACATATAAATACAAAGCATTTTTTCACTGTTTTAATAAATGTGCTCAATTTCCCTGGAATGAAAGTTCACTGTGATTGGGGAGATTGGTTCAGCACATTGTCAAGAGCCCTTTGTCACCTTTGAAAGAGACAGTGGCTTATCAATCGCCAGCGTGTCACCCCCGTATCAGTCCACATGGGTTGCACTTGGTATTTATGATCATTTTATGTGTACGTATAAACATATTTGTTGGTGTTTATTTCAAATGTTCAAGTAAAAAGAAATAATCTTGACAGTCTTCAGTAGATGTGGCAGTCACGGTCTGGCCAGGAGAGAGAAATGACACCAGTTATTTGAACAGATGAAATGTAATACAAAGAATTCTTAATTGCTAAAAAGCTGTCAGCTGGTAATTTAAAAGGTAAAAAAGAAACTCGAAGGTATCATGCAAGTAGCAGTTTCAGGAAGCAGCTACCACTACTAAAGTTGAGGGGGAAAGGGAAAAACTTAGAAACTTGGAAGCATGACCTCCTGAATCTTAAACACAGACCCCTCGGGGGTAGGGCTGCTGGGCTGGTGCTGGTGTGTCTGAGCTTCTGCTGGTGTGTCTGAGCTTAAAGGAGGGGCCTCAGAGCTGAGATCCAGATGGCTGAGCAAAGGCGCCCTGGTGTCTGAGGGAGGCGGGCCGATGAAGCTGCTTCTCCAAGTGTCCCACAAAACCCGGAACTGTGCTCAGGAGCTGCCACGAGAAGGATCCGCTGCTTCTGGGGTGATGAAGCATCGTGGGGTGATGCTCACAGGAGCCGCGAGAGGCCAAGAGGCTCCGGAGGCAGATGGGAAGGAGCCGGCTGCTTCGTCCTCCGGCAGCGCCTCTAGTGGCAGATCCTGGCAGGGAAACACTGGGCAAAGGCAGAAATGTGGTTTGCAGGGTTCCAGGCTGTGCCTCGGGAAGCAGAGGACGGGAGAGGAACATCGGAGCTGAGAGACAACGAGTGAACAATTGGCACGTATGGCTATTGGCATACATTTCCTAAATCCAGACTTACTCATAATCCCATCACCTAGTATCACTGTAGCTAGGCATTTGCATATTACATATATACTAAACTTTCATGTGTTAGTTTCTTTTTTTTATTTTTAAAAAATGTTTGTTTATTCTGGAGAGAGAGACAGAGAGACAGAGAGACAGAGAGACAGAGAGAGAGCAGGGGAGGGTCAGAGAGAGAGGGAGACACAGAATCTGAAGCAGGCTCCAGTCACTGAGCTGTCAGCACAGAGCCCGACGCGGGGCTCCAACCGTCAGACCATGACCCGAGCGGAAGCCGGATGCTTAACTGACTGAACCATCTAGGCGCCCCAGTTTCTTATTCTTTTATATTACAATAAGCCCATTAACTTGATTTAAAGTTATGTTTAGAGTGAGTTAATAATTTCATTTCAGGTAACAAAGGAGACATTATAACTATTTGTTGGAAAAAATGGCTATTGACTCTGGCAGTATTGACACCCCCTCATCTTGGTTCAGATGGTATAATACACATTTAGAGTTTAGACTGTTGGCTCCTCACCAACTCAGTGACGGTGCCATCTGATCTCAGCTACAAGGCTTGGATATGAGAAGGACTTCACATGCTTTTAGATTCTCATCACACTGAACACACTAGCTCCCAGTTCCCATACACTGATCTTTTTCTTTTTCTTTTTCTTTTGTTTTTTGGAGTGGGCATGTGTTAACGGGAATGGGAATCCTAGCCATCATCCTGGTTGTCCTTAGCTTTTCAGTGCTACTTTTCAATGCTATGAGGGCACGTGGGGGAAGTGACATTCTCCACTGCTCCCACCTCTGCTATTTCAGTGACAGTATTCTGAGTGCTCATTGAAGTCAGGGCCTGAGCTTCTTAGGAACACTGTGTCTAATAACAATAGCTAACAATTGTTGAGCTTCGACAGCGGTTAATACTATGGTAGGGGTCACACACACAGCATGTTTACCCACAACAATTTCTAAGAAAGAAATATCATGTCCATTTTATAGATGTGGTAATTGACTGCAGAGGCCTTGGGGCTTGCCTAAGACGGCACAGCTAGTAAGTGAGAGAACCCAGCTCCACTCTGACTGTTTCCTAGAACTTATAACCCCTTTCCACTCTGCCTCCCGAGTCTAACACAAGACACAAACTAGCTATATGCGAGGGGTTATTTTTGCAAACAGTATAATTACTTGACAGATTAGTTGACACTATTCAACTGAAAGATTCAGTAAACCCATAATATAAATGCCTGGTACATATAAGAATCTCAGTAGATATACAGTAAAACCTTAGTTTGCGAGGATAATTCATTCTGGAAACACACTTATAATCCAAAGCGTTTATATATCAAAGTGAATTTCCCCATAAGAAATAATGGAAACTCAGATAATTCATTCCACAACCCCAAAAAATTCATATAAAATTGATTACAATACTGTCATATAATATAAAGTAATAAAGAAAATACAAAATATAAAGAAAAATAAACAAATTAACCTGCACTTACCTTTGAAATCCTTCGTGGCTGTTGTGAGGGAGACAGGAGAGAAGAGGGTTATTGTATAGGACAACTTTCACTATCACTAATGGAATCACTGCTGTCTCTTGACTCAGTGGAATCTTCCCTGCATGGGGGCCATTGTTTACACTGAAGTGGATGTTGTCTACAGTATTAATAAACTCTAGTCATAGACTGTATTGAATGTAACTGGCAATAAGGCAGAAGAAAGGGTCTGTATCTGCAGGCAGCCTGACCTAGAATGAAGCAAAGCATTCCTAAGCCCACTCTTGTACTGAAAAGCAAAGGACTGTCCATAGGTGCTTTGAAGGGACAAAAAATACACTATGTGGGCCAGTTGTGGGCACCTTCCAACGTTCTGAAAAATCACTGCTTTCGGCCAAACACTGCAGCTTGAGACCAAGCATCCCAGCATGGGAGGTGATCACCCACAATCCCGCAGAGAAAAAGAGAGAGAGAGAGGGAGAAGAACCATTGGCTCAGTTGTGATCATGTGACATTTGGCATCACATACTACTCACATTGCAAGACCTCGCTCATTTATCAAGTTAAAATTTATTAGAAATGTTTGCTTGTCTTGCAGAACGCTCACAGAACAAGTTACTTGCAATCCAAGGTTTTATTTTATGCTGAAGATATATTAATATATTGATAAAAATGTTTGTCATGATGATAGTTTTCAAGTTGATCCATTTTGACCTTCAGTGAATTAGCTCTCTAACTTTTCTAAAAGGCCAGACATACCTAGTAAAGCTAACCACCCAACACTAGAAGACACTTCTAATATGGTCTCCCCTCATATGAACCTCACATATGGCAAGTGGAATTTTGCAATGCAAGAGAAAAAGAGACAAGGCCCTAAAAATGACAGTTATTCCCAGAGAGTTTCCAAGTATAAACCTTGGACATAAAATAATGAGTTCTTTCATCTCTATACAGCACAGAAAAGAATTACTTAGAAGACAAAGGCATTAATTAAAATGAACTGAGGCAATTATGTGATTGATAAATCACTTGTCTCAACCACTCAGGAAATCAGACCTATGAAAACTACCATTGTTTTCTGTTTCTGTGTCTTCTAAGCTTTGATGAAGCAGAATCACTTCTGAAGCCTTGATATCATGATGAACATTTTATTATAGCTACCTTACATAATACTGTGTTGTTATGAATAGAAAAGACTTTTGTAACTGAATGCTAAATGTAAACTTCCTGGAAAGTAAAGCTTGGGGAAAATGTGGAACCCTTAGGCAGTAACACTGGCTAGAATCACACTGTTTTGCTGGCTGTTAAAATTAACTTGCCGCTAAAAATACTAGCGTCGGTTTTCAAAACATCATTTTACCCAGATGTATTAATGTTCCTTACAGTCGCATTGCAGGGCATAAAAGTATGCACATCTTGCTGAAATAGGCACTTATTTTATTTGAGCTTTGCTTTCCTCTCTCTGAAATATCAGATATTGGGTTGAATGTCTGCCAGTGCCCTCTTCTGGATAGAATATAATACATTTACAGAAATTATCTGCTGTTTTTACATATGGACTAAACAATTTCTTCTTCACCTCTGAAAGTGGAAATACTTGATAAGAGAATATAATTTGGTTTTGTTGTGAGCATACAAGGTACACTCTACCCATTATGCTCAAACAAATGTGAACAAATATTTCAAATATACATAGCCAACGTTGAATCAAAAGAGGTTTGACCATTGGCTTTTTATGGAAGCACAACCTTTCACATCATACTGACTTGGATCCAAATTCTGGTTTAGGATCTTAGTTTCTTAGGCTGGAAATATAAATAAAAAACCTTATCTACTTTAAATGGTAATTATGAGGATTAAATGTATATATGCATGAAGTGTTTATCTTTGTACTTGACCTATGGTAAGCATTTTTCTACCATGTCTGCTATGGTAAGAGTTTTATGACATAAACAAGTTTGTCTTTTAATATTAAGTGTTCAAATATGAAAACAATCATTTTAATTAAGATATGTGTGTTTCTAAATGTTAGACTTCAGGATTTCACATCTTTAGATGTGTCCAATTAAGCCATATTTATATTTTCCAATTTGTATATATCAACTATCTTATGGACTGACTGATTTCTCAAGAAGGAAATATTACAGTAGAGCATCTTTATCATAAAGCTTGACAATATACAACACTTACAAGTGGCGCTTTGTACTTTGAGGAATAAAAGAACACTCCATTGGTGACTTAATTTCATTAAACTTCTTAGTATTGTACGTTGTACTTTTTACCACCAACTTTTTTTTAAGTCATGGTACATATATATGCTACACTTGACATCCATTTTTATTAATACTAAATAAAGGAATCTCTCTGATTATTAAATTTACCATGTGTGTTTAATGTTTACCATTAAATCTCCCCACTCAGGGGTGATTGTTCTTAAAGGAGCTTTTATTAAAATATAGCATTTCTAAAACTTGACAAAATGTGAGGGGAAACTTGGTGTCTGGCTCATTTCAGGTTGACAGATTGATACCTGTGTTAGCTGAATGTCATGGAGAAATGAACCCAAATAAGAATGGAAAACTAACCCACTCACTAAAGTGTGACTTTGGGCATGTGACCCAGCCTCTGCACACCTTAGTTTCTCCTATGTAAAATGGAAATAATAGTTTCAAAGTTATCAGTTAGAGGTGTTAATGAGAGATCTAAGGCAAAGTAAGTGCATAGTGTAAGTTAATTCTCAATACTATTTGTACACACATATGGAGAAGTAGTAAAGCTATGGGGTTTTGAATCAGGCAAACATCTGTATAAATACTGTCTTCTATACTTGTTTCTGAAATTTACATTTCTATCTGTAAGATGGTTGTTGTCGTAAATGAGTTGTGTGCAAAATGCTCAGTGTTGTGTCTGGAGCAGAGAAGGTGCAAAAACCCGACACCTTCTAATGTGGTTTTCACAACCTGCCTGCTTTGTGCCAGGCCTTGTGCTCAGAGTTACAACCTTTACAATCTTTAATTCTCACTACATTTGGGCAAGGTCAACATGTGGAGACTCGCCCCAGTTCACGCTGCTGGGAAGCCCTCCTTGTTTGAGTTCTTTTCTTCCTTTGGAGTGTCATCTTCTCAGCACTGCATCTACTTTGGGTTGCATCTATCCTTTTTTTTAAAATTAGTTTTGAGAGAGAGAGAAAGAGAGAGAGAGTGGGGAAGGGGCAGAGAGAGAGGGAAACACACAGAATTTTAAGCAGGCTCCAGGTTCTGAGCTGTCAGCATAGAGCCCAGTGCAGAGCTCAAACTCCTGAACCAGGGGATCATGACCTGAGCCGAAGTCGGAGGCTTAACTGACTGAGCCACCCAGGTGCCCCTGGGTTGCACCCATCTTTACACTTCAGTACCCACCCAGTAAATCATTGCTAGAAATGCACCCTGACCTTCTATAATTCCAATCCTGTTAACTTTTGCTGGTCCTGTGTCCTATTTCCTGATCCAGCTACTCCAATGAACTAAATTATGGCAGGGCTATTTTTGAATGCATGTGCTTCTGACAAATGACACATCTGTTTCCTAAAGACTGGTTCCTTCTGCCTTAGATGTTATAAGTCTGGTTTGTAGAGGAGTTTCCAGGTAATACAGAAGGTCAGCAGCAGTAACCTCTGGGGTTGCTCTGGCTGACAACTCACCCCACATCATTAGATTACCTCCTGCCTAGGCCTTTGTTCAGCCTACATAATTCTGGAAAGTCTTAAAAACTTAATGCACAGAGGGCTGCTTAGGTGGTTCAGTTGGTTGAGTGTCTGACTTCGACTGAGGTCATGATCTTATGGTTCACGAGTTTGAGCCCTGTATCAGGCTCTGTGCTGATAGCTCAGAGACTGGAACCTTTTTCAAATTCTGTGTCTCCCTCTCTCTCTTCTCTTCCCCTGCTCATGTTCTCTCTCTCTCTCTCTCTCTCTCTCTCTCTCTCTCTCAAAAATAAAAACTAAAAAACAATAAAAAATTTAAAAAAACATAATGCACAGAATTATGTATGTCAACCTAACTTCAAAGATGGTTACAGTTGTACTTGTTGAATTTCAACCAAATTGGGTAGATTATTTGACCTGGAACCAGAAAAGGAAGAAATAAAGGAACCAATTCTTTATCTAATATCCAAAAATCCTAGTATTTGTGATCTTCCAAGTCTGATTTTGAAAAATACATATTTGCTTATTTTTTGTTGTTGTTTTGTAATTTTCTTTAAAAAATTATTTACATCCTCATTGTAAAATAAAGAGATTTGATAAAATAAGGCCTGAGGTACCTCTCAACTCCTAAGACATTATATTTAATTTGAGTTGAAATTAACTAGCAAATTGCATTTAAAGTTAAGATTAACCACAGCCCATGAAAATTAAATTTAAGAAAAGCATTTTCTTTAACTTTTAATCAAGACTTATCATTCAGCACAGCTCAGTAGTAAGAGCCCTTCTGACTATTGATTAATCTCTATGTGGGGTTTCCAAATAGTAGCCTGTCCTAACTGCTCGAGGGACCCTGGATAGTAAATGCATACGAAACTACCATTTGTTTTTAGCTTTGAGTTAACAGAGCTGTGAAAATATCAGAGGCCCAATTATGGAGACAGGTCCTAGAATAGAATTCCAGGACTAGAAATTAAAAGTGCTTTCTTATCTCTGTTTTTACCATGTCTTTGGCTTCTCCCCTCTATATGAGGTAGAGTGATTTTTCATTCAAAAATTTCAATCTACAACTATCTTAAGGTTCAGTTGAAAAAAGTCTATTGTAGCACCTCTGGTCTTCCAATGGCCAAAGAAGATAGGTTGTTGGTTTCATTACACACTGGATGCCCAAGCTGTTCTACCCACCTGATGACATTTACTCTCACCTTAATAAATATAAGTTAGCTCCCTAGGAATATACATTGTCAAGGAAACTAGTGAACTCACTTTTATTGTCCTGGAGATCAATTATTCTGCCCATTTCTTCCATCCCTACATATTGTCATAGTCACTGTTTATTCCCTCAGAGTTCTCTTCTTAATAATTAACAAGCAAATAGACTCGTATCACCCCTTTTGTTTTAAACAAAACAGTAAGGTGGTTTAGAAAAATCACATAAAATTGTAAATTGGAAAACAGATCAAACAACTTCTCCAGCACTTATCAGTTGAAGGATTATGGCCAAAGGAACCTCTGTTTTAGGATTATTTTCAGATGAAGTAAACTTGGATTAAGTATGACATACAAAGTATGACATACAACATACAAAGAGGTTGATAAATGGTAGCTCAGGTCAACCTTGCTAGATCACATACACTAAACACACAAACACACACACACACACACACACACACACACACAGACTCACACACACAAGCATACACAAACACGTGTGTGGGGTGGGGAGGATGGGGGGGAAAGAGAGAGAGAAACTTAGCTTTAATTCAAATAGAATGCATTTACCTGATTAAAAAATGTATAGAGAGTGCATGCCGAAGTGTGCTGAGGAAAAGGCAGGGGAGGTTAAACAAGGCCAATCACACTACTTCTTATGTTTAACTTTGTTTTTGTCTCATATTCGGTCAGTGGTATTTCCTGTAAGAATTTCAAATGCAGTTAAAGGATAAATGTTGGGAGATTTGTGGGAACTTTCCACTTAAAGAATTAAGGCCAGAAATTGTTATAGTACGAGGCATCGGGAATCAATGTCAATGAATGTTTTGGGAAGCCATTTCTGAAAGCCCAGCTCATTGTATGTAGTAAGGACTGTCATAATCATTTCACTTAAAAAGCAATCCAACTAACATGCTAATGAGAGAATTCACACCTGGGCAAGGAGGCTCTCCTTCAGAATGCATTTCTCTTGTGCTGATTTTGATTGTAAGCTATCTGGGGAATACATCTTCAAAGCCCTTCCTGTGCCATTTTTCTTTCTGTGATTGCCTCAAAAACTTCCTGCTTCTTTTGACTATATATAACTCACACCATTATTATGATGATATTTTCCACTCAGTGTTTGAGCCAGCCTTAATTTCATGCCCTCTCTTGAAATAATCAGCAGGTAACACAAGTCATTTTAATTACTAGTCTATAATTTTTTTCTTCCTGAATGCCTATTAGAACATGAAAGTATGAAACTAAAAATGCTTGTTAGTAGGAAAGTTAAATGGAAAAAAGAAAGAAAAACGATATTCCTTCACTTACTAATTTTTTTTTGTCAACAAACACTTCCTGACAAATAATTCTTGGTGCTAAAGATATATCTGTGAACCCAAGTAGACCAAAAAATCCTATCAACATGGAGTTTATAGTCTAATGGGGCAAGGACAGTCACAATAAATAAGAAAAGTATAGAATATATTTGAAGATGATGAGTGGAAAGGGAAAAGAATGGAACAGAGCAAGCAGTTGGGGAATGTGGGAAAGTTGCGGTTTTCAATATGGTAAGCCTCACTGGGAAGATGATATTTGAGTGAACATTTGAAAGTCATGAAGGAGTTCACCTTGTGGGCAAGTGGAAGGAACAGTCTTGAATGAGAGAATGTTCTGAGC
This sequence comes from Panthera leo, assembly GCF_018350215.1. Classification (NCBI taxonomy): domain Eukaryota; kingdom Metazoa; phylum Chordata; class Mammalia; order Carnivora; family Felidae; genus Panthera; species Panthera leo. Next base: position 72,490,478 of record NC_056679.1, on the reverse strand, counting down.
AATGGCTTCAAGATGTGATATGAGTTATATAAACAATGAGGACCGTTACTGGAGAAAAGAGAGGTAGAAAAGTAGGATTTGAACTATGAGAGTAGGACACACTGATCTTAAGAAGCCTTTAAGGCCATTATAGGAACTGGCTTTTACACTGAGTGAAATAGAAAACTATTTTGTCCATTTCATGGTTTCCAACAAAAGACTGACAATCTTCTCAGCTGTTGAAAGGCTGCAGGGTAGAGAAAAGACTAAAGGAGAATAAGGTGAAAATAGGAACCTTCTTTAGCAATCCAGATCAAAGACAGTAGAAGTTAGGACCAGAGGGGTAGCCACGAAGGTGATGATTAAGTAGTTCTGATATATTCAAGGGTAGAGTAGACAAAATTGTTGATGCATTAGGTGTAAGCATTGAGAGATAAGAAGTCATCAAGGTTGAATCCAGGTTTCTTGGCTTCCATACATGCAAGGTTATTGAAACTGGATAAAGGAACTGATGCATCCAGTGAATTTATAGGAAAATGGGTTCACTTAAATTATTACCTAAATTGCTGGGGAGTATTCCAAGAAATTAACTAGTAATTTGAGTGTAGAATATTTTACTTATCAAAGCACAAGAATTTACACATAAGTTTTTGTATTTAATGTTTCCCCATCTCTCAGTTTGGGATTGAACAGGGTTCGGAGCCCATCATTTAAGTAGCTGTTTATTGAGTTTTGATTCTGTTGTTGATATTCTGGTTGTGATTCCGTTCCTTAAATGAATGGGAACTGTTCTTTGGAAAGATGGATAACAGTCATTTGGCAAATTCCAGTTCTATTTTGTCTCTTATCACAGCTTTCTCTTCTGCAGTGAACACAAGCCAACAAGAGAAGACGTGGGTTCTGGGTTTTGTGTGTGTGGTTTTTGTTTTGTTTTGTTTTGTTTTGTTTTTAATAACACTAAGGGTTAGCTTTGTATCAGGACTTGCTGAATTCCAACTGAACTGAAGTATACTCTATTAGTGTTTTTTTTAAGTCCCTGCTATCAGACAATAGCATTTCACAATAATTTTTCACATTTATCTGTATCATGATCTGTTTAGAATACTGTTGACAAGATGTGATGGTCTTAATTTTGTTTCTTCCTTTTTCCATTTTAGATTCAGACCATAATTTTAATTGTGGTCCCTGTATAGTAATAACAGAATGAGTAAATTCAAACCTTTTCAATGGAATATCTGGTTTCCTTGTTTGTTTTGTTTGCCTGAACAATTATAGCTAATTTAAAAAGCAATTGTTATTTTAGAGATTTCAGTTGAAACACAGCATTGCTATAGGATTACATTTATAGATACTAAGTCCAAAACATTATAATTTTACACTTGGAGACTCATTCTAGTTTTTGCTTTTGCAATTTTTACCATTCCTGTTTGCAATTAATATGTAGATCTATATAGCACTACCTCAGTTTTGACACATATTAGCAATCAGATATTGTCCCTACATATAAAAAATTTGTGGCTTCACAAGGAAGTCAAGGACTGTATTCATAGTAATTTAAGTAAGAAAAAATTTGTATGATACTTAAATGATAACTGTGTGACGCTGCTATGATCATAAATGTTGGAACATGAGCATCTATTGAAATTAATAATTAGGTTGTAATGGACAAGGATTAAAAGGATGCAAGGTTGCATTTGATCAAAGGTTGTGAAAGGTGGTAGGAAATATCAATGGGAATATTTCAGCAAATGTTAGTGGGGTCACTGGGATGAGCAGTTGCACAGAGCTGAATAATGTTGAGTTGATCTAAGTAAAACATTGCAATCTGAGTGAAGGCAAAGTAAAATGTAAAATGTTTTGGACATTCCTTGGGATCCCCTAGAAATCTCCCATATTGGTTGATGACTAAATTCTGTAATCAGAGTTTCATTGCTTTCTCTGAAGCCTTTGATACATATTTAAAGCATATAAGGCCTCTACTAAGAGCTTCAAGGAATCTGTGGACCTCTAAAGGTACCAAAAATCAATTCTCTTTTTTGCCTAGTTGAAGGGTTATGTTTGGCTGAATGATGGGAGAGAAAGAACACCTGAATTTTGGCTAAATACATGAGGGATCTTTCTCATCCTCATGTACATTAATTCAGGGTTTTGTTTCAATGGTTTGTTTTTACCATTTTCCCTCCTGCTACTTTAGTCTGCTCTTTAAAATGTTTTCAATGGTCCTGGAGAGAAGAAGGTTCCAGGCAGAATAAATTCATCAGAGCATCCTCATCCAAAGGAATAGGTCATTGCCTCTGAGATGGAAGGACAACCAGGTCCTCTCTGACTTTGATTGCTTAGTGCTTTCCCTCAGGTGGTCTTCTGATGCTTTCTGCTTTCCTAGATTTTTGCTGGGAGGCAAGTTTTATTTGATCTGGTCTTTGATTTGATGGCACAATATGATGTATCTAATAAATGAACTTTTTAAAAAATGTGGGTAAATTAGATCCTTACCTTTAGAACATGATAAACTCCTCTGGAGCCAAGCTATTCCTTATTCTGTTGTCTCTACAGTGAGAATTAGTTCTGGAGGGGAGAAACATTTCAGATGTTTGTTCAGATGATGTTTCAGATGAAACATCAACGTTTATCCTTTTAGGTCTTATTCAATTATAATACTTTTAAAGATAGCTTAGCCTTCCCAAACATTGTATGCATTTGGAATGGTAGACATTGATTTTTGGAAGAAGATGGGATAGATAATTGAGAGAATGGTGTTCAAATTTGCTAGTCTTAAAAGAGGGGTGAAAATGGTGAGTAGGGGACCAGCAGACACAGGATGAGAAAGCAGGTTTGGAGGACATGAGGAAAGCCCTAGCATACTTGTATAAAGACTTATGTGAGATGACTACAGCACCAAGCTTTGGTATCATCCCTGACTCCCCTCTCTTATACCCCACCTTGGCTTTTTCAGCAACATCTGTGAACACTTCAGAACATATTCAGATTGTGACAATTTCTGACTGCCACCATCATGAGAACTCTTGCTCAAGCCACCATCTTCCCCTGGATTATTGCAAAAGCTTCCCAGATGGTCTTTCTGCCTCCACCCTTGTCTTTCCATAATCTATTCTCTGTCCAGAAAGCAGATGGAGCCTGTTAAAACCCAATTCAGATGGCATCACGTCTCTGTTCAAAACATTCCAATGGCTTCCCAAGTCCATAAGAACAAGAGCCAAAGTCCTTACGATCAACTCTCTCCACCCTATCCACCGCCTTGCTAAATTCATCTCCTGGCCTTGTCCCTCTTGCTCACTCAGCTCCAGCTGTAATGATCCTCTGGTCATTTTTCACACATGCCAGGCAGGCTACCTTTTATTGATCCTGCTTCTAGACTATTTTTCTCCCAGATATCTGTGTGTTTCTGCTGTCACTTCCTTCAGGTCTCTGTTCAAAAGTCACCTTCACAGTCAGGTTTTCTCTGGCTCTCTATAGCAACACCTCCTGTCTTATCACCACCTGGCACATTATATATTGGTATATTACATATACACAATTATACATGTATACATATTATATATGCACACATATTTATATTGTCTGTTTCTCCTCTAGAGAATGGAAGCTCCATGGGAGCAAACTCTTTCCGTTTTGTTCACTGCTGTGCTCCAGCACTGAGAACAGAGCCTGGCATACGATAGACTCTTAATAATTATTTATTGAATAGATCAATAAATAACTTACTTTCATCTTTAATATGATTCTCTCTGGGAATGAAAACATGTTAATTCCCTCTTTCTATTGACCCTTGAAAGTTTCAGACTGAATTGTATTTTATTCTGCCGAAAAAACATAAATGATAAACAGTGACTTTTGAGAGACCATAAGTGCTGATGAAGGGAAATTTTAACAGAAAAGGGAGCATGACAGACAAGAGCCAGTGGCAGAGTCCCTGTCTGTCTCTGGGGAAAGACCACTGAGATGAGCTACCCAAGAGCACTCCCGGCAACTGTCAGCAAATGCCTCAGATCAGGAGAAGGGCAGGGACAGCTCTGACCACCACTCAGATCCAGTGATGTCATGAGAAGCTCTGAGTCTGTCAGGTTTACTTCTCTGTGGCCTTTCTCATTTTTTTTATCCTCCCTGTTACTTCTCATTGTCCATGAGATCTCTTGTCTAGGTTCTCACCACCAGATTTCCAAAATTTCAAATTTGCTTCATTTCCTTGTTACCAGGGCTGAAGAACTCTTCCTAAAATGTGAATGTGATGAGATCATGTCCTTGGTTACAACTCAGAGCTCCCCCTGTAACCTGAGAATAAAGTTCAAGTTCTTAACACATTTTATAGGGGGTTCTAATTTCATGGCTCACTGTCCTTCGAGCCTTTCACATTCTTCAGGTGAGCCATATTCTCTCAGAACATTGATCTGAAGGTATCAGACACCTTCCATAATACAAACTCAGCTGAGCTGGATGTCTTTATGAGTCCATTAGCATCATACATTACAATGCAGAGGGCATAGATCACCTGGTATTATAATTGCATGTTTACATTTTGGTGTTTCCTCTGTACTCTGTTTCTTGAAGGTGTGGACTCAATTTGCCTTATTTACAGTTGTTTCCAGTGCTTAATACAATGCTTGCCACATATTAGGTGTTCAAGACTTGAATGAATGATTTTGTTTCCCCACGTGTCAATATCTGCAATTCACAGTCTAGGAGAATATCACCAGGTAGGGAGATGGGTAAAAAAAATAAGACTTCCCCTGTTGGAAACAAATTTGTAGACTTGGGGCCAATAGAGAATGACTCTTCTCTGGGGAAATTTTGTCCTGAATCTTGTTGGGGAAACAGAAAGGAGGATAAATGAAACAGGGATACAAATATTCATCCTTCCTTGGAGACAGTTCTCACCAGGGTCTTTCCTTGACTCTGGAAGACCTTCCATCCCCTTCAGATCAAGGCCTCAACCAGGATGGTGTATCGCTCATGCCCTGAACAGGGAACAGAAGCCCACTCAGCTGGGACTTCGAAGTTCACTGATGAAGATCCTGTCTGCAGAGGTGTGGAGGTGCTGAGGGAACTTCCATGCAGGGGATGACCAACACCCTGGAATCAGCAAGGTAAAGAGCCTCTGTCTCTGAGTTCAGCCCCATGACCAGGGGCTGGTGAGAGCCTGAGCTGTGCAGAGGGCCCATTTATAGAAGCAAAGGCCTTGGAGGAAAGCATCCTCTACCAAGACCATGGCCAGGAGAAAGCAGAGCAGGAAATAGCCTAGTCTTCCCTCCTGTTGTACTCTGGTCTTCTTCAACTGCCTGCCAATGGCCAAGCCAAGCTAGAAGTCAGAGGCCAAGGAAGCCCAGGTGCTGCAATCCACAGGGATCTCTGCATATATTATGTGGGCAGAGGGAAGAGCAGGAAGAACAGAGATGGACAGTGGATGAGGTTGAGGGTGGGCAAGTGGAGAGTCACTTGGCTTTTTCTTCAAAACTCTTAGCTCCCTGCTCTTCAGCCCACAGGGAAGATTCACAGGCTTGAATGGACACCAAGAGAACAACTTGATTATCATTTTCTGAGTTTCCCATTCCCAACGTCTTTGCCTCTCCTTGCTAACTGCCCTGAATATTGCCCGATTCCTGTTCAGAGTCACAGCATAGTCCCAATTTCTTCAGTGTGTCAGCATCTAGCTCTACTGGCAAGGTACAGCTGATTCATGTGCAAAGAGGTTGGTCCTGTACCCCACTGACCAATGGCAGTGTTCAGAGAGGCTGGGTCCTCTGCCTATCCTCTGGGACATTCATATTTTTACAGGGGCTGGAGGTGAGCAAGGAGTTGGTATAGTCCTGGATCCACTACCCACGGCGGCTTCCTGCAATACAAGCACTCCATCCACAGTAGAGTATACCTGGTAGAATTCAGACGTGGGCTTCTTCCTGCAGATCTGAGGACCAGTGATTCTTCTCACCAGCAAGAGAAGTCTTGGTGATGCCTCTACAGTCTTGATGATGCCACTTGATAGGGTTACCAGGACACCATTTGAGATATACTTACACTGAGAATGATTCATTGTTTATCTGTTATCCAAATCTTCCCCGGCATCCTGTATTTTATCTAGCCATCTTACTGGGGTAGACACAACTTACAATGTGAGTGCATACAGGCACTGGCCTGGAGCAGTCAAGAGAGACCCAAAAGATGAAGTCACACCAGTCCCTTGGGTGACGCTGTGTAAGGCTTCAAAGTTCCTGACTCACACGTAGGCCACACACCCACAAGAATGAGGCACTGCTGATACTTCACCAAAACTCCCTAATACGCAACTTCTAGTAAGAAGGTTGTAGTTGTCAGAATTGTGACTGACTTGTCAAAATTACATAAAATCAGCTGCCTAAATTTTGAAATATGTTGCAATTTTGATGTTCTCTAATAAGGTAAAACATTGTAATTTGGGGTGCCTGGGTGGCTCAGTCCTTTAAGCATCTGACTCTTGATGTCAGTTCAGGTCATGATCTCCTGATCAGTGAGTTCAAGCCCTGCATTGGGCTCTGTTCTTTCATTGGGGAGCCCACTTGGGATTCTCTCTCCCTCTCTCTGCCCTTGACTCCCCCCCTCTTTCTCTTACTCTCTTTCTCTCAAAATAAAGAAATAAATTTCAAGAGAGATTTTAAAAAATGGTAATTTTTTCAAGGAGGAAAATAAATCCATTGAAACACTCTTAAGTGCTAAGTGCTACCATGTCTAATAAATTGGTGCCCACTCCCAAAAGCAGTCTTAGTCATGCTACATTTGTGTGCCACATTGTTGAACCCTAGCAGGCAGACCTTTTGTTTCCAGAAAGCCAAGTATCAAGGAGAAGGGAAATTGGTTGTGCCTGGGAATTTCTCTAACCTTATCATTTGGCAGTCTCTACACTGCCACTGGCAAAGCCTGTTGGTTAAAGTGCTTCTATGTGGCACACACACAGCACATTAACATGCATGCATGTGCGCACACACACACACACAAAGTCTGAGACCACCTGCACACATACAAAGTCTGAGACCTGCAGCTGGCTTGGGCACCTGAGCCAACCCCATGTAGCTTCCCCAGAGTGACCCGGTACCCCATTCAGAACATCACATTGTGGTGGGTAAGGCTTTGGGTTCCCTCATATCATAGATGACACCTTCTTGCGGAGGGTATGATTCATACCTTTTCCTCTGCAAAGGTCCCCAGTGGCTGATGCAAAGGAAAGAAATGTTTGTTCATTTTTTCAGGATCAGGATAGAGAGTCCAAGTGGTACCTGAAAGCTTATATTCTATTCTAATAACATGCATGGATTTTGAATTATACTTTATAATATATCCATTTTGGTATGACTCTAAAATACCCTAAAATTATTTATATCTGAGTAAAATTCTCACTCTGGGAAGTAGACCCAAAGTTTCTCCTGTGGCTTCCCATATGCCCACCACTGTTTACTTTCTAAGCCCTGATCTGGGCCAGCACACCTGGACCAAGAGCAGGGCAAGGGCCTAAGGCATTGCTTCCCCATGTCCTGAAGGTTCACCAAGGCAAAGCCAGCAAATCTGCACTTGGAAAAGATGTTCTCACCTCTCTTCAGTATTTCATGTATTTTATGATAGTTTATCTAATGGAAGAAAAGACTAGGAGGAGAGCTATGTGATTCATCTATTTCCAGATCCTCTGGAACTGTTTTCCTGGTCATTTTTACGAGCCCTGGGATTCTGTTAGTAAGCATCTTCCATGGCTAAGCACAAATTTTAAAATTTAAAACTACTAAAACTTAAAGTTCCTGTAATCCATTATTTTTTAACAATCAGCTCATTCCAAATATGTTTTTCTCATGGTGTTAATATTACTGTCAGGATAATTTTGATTGAAATAAATATTAAAAATGCACAGAGCTAGGGGCACCTGGGTGGCTCAGTTGGTTGGGTGACTGGCTTCAGCTGAGGTCATGATCTTACAGTTTGTGAGTTCGAGCTCCGCGTCAGGCTCTGTGCTGACAGCTCAGAGCCTGGAGCCTGCTTCAGATTCTGTGTCTCCCCCTCTCTCTACCCCTCCCCTGCTCACACTCTGTGTCTGTCTCTCAATAATAAATAAACGTTTAAAAAAAATTTTTTTTAAATGCACAGAGCTAGATTCATGCATGTTGTTGCACTTTCCAGTGGTGTGCTCTCTCACCTTTATCATTGAGCGGTATTCTATTGTATGAGTGGATCATAATAACAAAGGTTTGATGCTTTTAAATTTGGACTAATTCTGTCATAGTTGAGTTTGCTTTTAGTGATATTTAATTTAGAGACACAGAATAATGAACTTTATAACCTGGAACTTGGTGTTAAATTCTACCCAGCATTCAGACACTATTTATAAAGTGAATGAATGAATGAATGAATGAATGAATGAAAGATCTACCCTACACACACACACACACACACACACACACACACACAAAGCCTACAATTATAGAACTTGGGGATGCTCATCATGGAATATTTAAGGATATAAAAAAACAATAAAAAATTTCTAGCAAATCATTCCCTAGAGATAACCATGATGGAAATTTTGGTGTATTTGCTTATGTAATTAAAAACATACACCTTTTTTCTTAACATTTTATTATGAAGATTTTCCCATGATCATTAGTCAATTATTTTGAAAACATTTGGATGCCTATATACTGTTTTAAAATATCAAAATGAAAAGCTGCAATAAACATTCTTTCATAGAGAGAGAGATAGAGATAGCAATAGAGGTACAGATCTGACTGTATCCTTAGTATGAGTTCCCTGATATAGAATTACTCATCCAAAGCTATAAGGAGAATCTGAGACTCTTCACACCAGGTTGCTTTCATAAAATAACAATTTACTCTGTATCAGTAGAATAGACACTGATCAAACTCTCTGTGTACTTACCAGAATAAAATATTAAGATTTTAAAATTCTTTTGCCAATATTCTAGGCAAAACAATGTTTAAAAGGGCATTGTATTGATGTTTAATTTGAATCTTGAGCTGGTGCCTATCTGAATTTGTTTTTATGTCTTTTGTATGCTTTCCTATTGTGATATGTATCTTAAGGATCTTTAAAGATTTTATCTAATAATGATAGCAAAATTTGTCACATCTGATGTTGATATTTCACTCTCTGTCCTTTTCCTTTGGTTTACACTTAGAATGTGTAATGTGGTCGCATACATATATTTACCAATTCACCTTTTCTTACATACATTAATTTATTTTAACACTTAACTTTTTCACAATTAAGAATTTATTTTCACAAAAGGCTTGAGGCAATGCCTCACCATTTCTTTTCCACTGGTGGTGTTTCAGAAAATAATTTTGAGGGGTGTCTAGGTGGCTCAGTCGAAGCGCTGACTCTTGATTTTGGCTCAGGTCATGATCTCACGTTTTGTGGGTTTTGGCCCCGCATCGGGCTCTGTGCTGGAGATCTGGAGCCTGATTGGGATTCTCTCTTCCCCTCTCTTTGTCCCTACCCTGCTCATTCTCTTTCATTCTCAAAAATAAATAATTGTTAAAAAAAAAAAAAGAAAAGAATTTTGAACAGTCACACATTGACTGTTAATTAGGGCTTGGGATATTCAGAATGCACAGTTATACCATTAATTCAAGTCAGCATATTCCAAAAGAAAATGGTGTGTTTACATGTTCAATGACTAGATTAGAACCTTATTTTATTACATGATAAATTATTATAAATAAGTTATTAAAAGATACTTCACCATTTTAAGAGAATCCATATTCATTGCCAGAATTTTAGAACAATACTTAAAAATGTTAATCTGTCTTATACATAAAACACATATGCAGGAAATTTTGAACACAGAAATACTAATATAGAAAATAACCCAGAATCTTATAAAATAGATACTTTGCTATATTTTCTTAGTCTTTCTTTTTCCATTAATTTTTACATAGCTCGAATTTAATTGTTAACATAGGTTTTTAAACATGATTAATGCAGGTACAGTCAGGCCTTTGGTGTAAGATATTATACAACCAGAGAGATCTTCTGCTTGATCATTACTGCTTGTCCCAATTAGCATAAAAGAATTAGCCAATCAATATCAGCTTTAAGGAACCAATGAATCACTGATTTTAAATGTATTGCAAAAATTTTCTGCAGTTATTGGCAATAGTGTCTCTCTATGCAGCTTTAAAAGGGGGCAATATGTTTTGTCAGGTATCTTTAAATTTCCTGACCGAGTGTCCCAATCATGTATAAATGGTGGGCTTTATTAGCTAGTACTGGAATAGAGCAAAACCTGTGATTACTTTAACCATCATCAAAGGTGGTACTAAAGTCTTCTTCAACTGCACACCAGATGGTGAGTGAGGGGTGGATGGTGAACTGGGGCAAACAGGAAATGCTTCAGGGCCAAAGGTTGCTGGTGACCTTAAACATCCTCCAGATGATCCAGGCTGACCGCTGCATTCAGTAATTGGACCCACAGAGGGAAAACTCCATTGTGTCTTCATACCAGAGGTCAAACAATGATGCCCTTCTGACTAGAAAAACGCAGTGGGTGCATTTTCAGCATTAGCATTTCATGACTTTAGGTGGGGCATGAGATTTCCAGTGTGCCTAAATATCACTACTTCTTCAGCTTTGCAACAGCCAATTTGCACATTTATATTACTGGCCCTCTTCCAGTAAGACATTTGCTTTTGAAACCTCAATTTACAACTTTATTTCCCTATTCCATAAGTGTCTTGTTTCTATATTTCTATCATCAGAGTGAGGTTTCAGGTAATCTTTTCCAGAAGTGTAAATGAGTGATATTCTGTCCAGTTCTTGCTTACCTAAAAATGTCTTTCTGTTTTCCTCACACAGTAAAGCAACTCAACTGTGTGTAAGATTACCGAGTTGTAAAAGCTTTGCCTCGAAGCTCCATTGTTCCATATTAGTTGGTTGACAATGCTGGAAGGATTTGGGGAGGGAGTGTTATTAATTCTGTTCAGAACTCGTAGAATCCTGTATACAAAGGACTTCTATCAGTTAGGAAACACTTCTTTCATTAGGCTTTCACTTATTGCTTCTGTTCTTGATGATACTGAGTAATCCTATAATCCTGAGGGTGAGATTCTGCTCTCCATCCTTTATTTTTTCAACCCCTTCTGCTGTATTGTTCACAAATCAATTTCTGTTTTCTGTAACTTCTAGGAATAGTTCTGTGGGTTGTCCTCTATATCAGTGATTCAATTTGCCCCAAGGGTTAATGCTACTCTTTTCTGCCTTCAACGAGGATGGCAATTCTGTGTCATGAAATTCAACCCTCTCTTCACCACTGATCTCTGCTTCTTATTATAATGCCTTTATTGTACACCTTTGCCTGCTTTATGGATTTCTGTTCTTCTTTCCAAAAGACTATATTTACTTGCATCCTTATGAGAGGGCTGTATCACAGCTGTGGGCTCTGTCTCTCAGTTTTCAGGATTTTCTCCTAGCTTGCATGGTGACCATTGTATTTATATTTTCTATTTGCATTGTGTATGTAGAGGGGAGTAGATTTAGCCCCATTATGTTTTTCCAATAGTAAGTCTGTTACAAGCATGCCATTCCCACACTTCCTTCATTTATTGTTATTTTTCAGGACTAACTTGAACTTCTTTCTCTCCCTATTGTTCCTATCTCTTGAATTCCAGTTGTCCTTCAATGATAAAAAATGGAAACTATCGCCACTGTATTATACCAGTAGGTACTGTCTAAGGAGGGATAAAGAATAGGGGTGGATAGGGTGGATCTGTAACTAGTGACCTACCATTGGTATGCAAAGATGGGATGCAGAGAGGGGGAAAATAAATTGATCCTTTTTTATTACATCTGAGAAAACTGTGCATACAGATGGACACAAGGAAGACAATGATGAATCTCAGTTTACTGTTGCTTTTGAGAGAGTGCTTTGCAGTTGACTCTTGACATGATGCTTCTACAAAATGTTACAAAGACAGAGGAAAAGTGGGATGCATAGTAAACAGAGGGAGACCAGGAGAAAGTAAAAAGGAGGCAAGTCATATATCAGATAAATTACTGCCATTAATTTAAAACTGAGTATCTCCTGAAGATAACTGGAGCACCAGATCATCAACCCCAAACTTCCCTGACACATTTTACTATGATTTATGTGAGTCATGGAAGAATTGCTTTGGTAGTTTTTCTTCACTTATCTACAAAGACACTATGTTTAAACCTACCCCTACCATCTTGATCCTATTCTCTCTCTTATTTTATTTTGTTTTGTTTTGTTTCCTTGCTGTTGTTTTGCTGTTATTTTGCCACTTACTGTCTACACACAAAAGCTTCCAAGGGCAGGAAATAACGCCTGCCTTTTGATTTCTTTTTCTCCTCCTGTGATTGTTTCCCTATGACTTAGATAGGAATGAGGCTGACTGTTTTTGTTGTTAGTGTGATCTCTTACTAATTTTGGCATTACAGTTGGAAGTTATTTGATCCATGTGCTTTTCTCCTCAGATTTGCTGAAAGAATTTTCCATTGGTCTCCAACCACCCCCCGCACCCCCCCCCCCAAGGCTAACAAGTTTGCAGTTCTTAAAGAATCAGTTACCAACTGTAGTTAACATTTGTATGAGGTTTTGACTTTATAGCATTATTCATGAAGACAGGGTATGAAAATAGGTCTTTGTATCATGCACCACAGAGCAAAAATTAAATCCTGTTTAAAAAACACGTTGTGTTTAAATTTATACCTTATAGTTGTCTTATATTCCATGAAAACTCACTGGTATAATACAATTCCTGTGTCAAAATATTGCTCCTACAGTGTAAGTGGAAACATTTTCTGTGTAATAGCTCAAATATAGTGATTGAGAGTTGAGATAAGAATGTCTTAACAACTTTCCTATGGGCAGTGAAAGCATGTCATTACGTCTTAACCATCACCATTAGCAATGTTTCTAAATCTTTCGCATGATATGTAATAACCAAAAAAGGTAGTTATCTGGAAGGCAGAATTCTGAGTCTGATTTATCAATATCTGGCTGGGTGTCCATATACAAGTTACTTCATATCTTACACTGCAGTTCAGTCTTCATATTTATAAAATGAGAGAATTGAACCAGACAATTTCATATGGGCTTTTCAAGGTAGAAATGTGATGATCCTATGACTTGGAATAAAACCAAACTTCACATACATATTGAGCAAATTTCTGTTAGAGGCCCGAAGAAGCCTGTGGCTTCAGAAGAAGCCAAGATAGGTTCTGGAGGCATGGCTTCAAAGATTGAAGAGGGAGTCAGTAGGGGATATGGTCAGAAGCCAAGTATGTGTCAGACCACGGACAGCGTTGAGTGTACATATTCTCCCTGAAAGCCGTGGGGATCCATGCAGAGTTTGAGCAGGGGTATTTCATGATCCAGGCATGAACCAAGGGATGGTGTGGTTGAGGAGGAACAAGACAGGAGCAGGGGTCTGGAGGTTCCTGCAATAGCCTAGGTACAAAGTAATAGGCGCTTGGACCAAGCGCTTTCTGCAAGGTTTTCTGCAGATTCAAGAGAGATTTTAATGGCAGCACAGTTAGGATTCAATAATAATTAGCCTATAATTAGAGAAAGACAATGAGACTTAGGACTCATAGAATATGGAGAAAAATGTGTGTGAAGAGAAATATTTCCCTCTGGAAACTTTGGAAACACAGTTTGAATGTTTCTTCTTCTAGAAATTAAGAAACATATTGGAGGGAATAAGCGGTTTCTTTTTGTTTTGTTTTGTTTTTGGCCCCATAAGCTTTTTGGTGGGAGCTTTGTAAACACAAACTTATAAGAGTAAAATGTATTTGATGGTGGAAAACTCATGCCTGTTGGTGTCTAGTGCTTACTGTCTTTGGTAAAATAGCATCATTGCTGATAATTTCACTGGTTCTACTGTTTTTGAGTGCCTAATTGGTTTCCAGTTGAATATTAAGAACCTGATGCAAATTAGATGTCAGAATAAGCAGTAGGTTCTTAAGATGTTCTCAAATCATGTACTACAGTAACAATGATAATGAACATTAAATACATGGTGAGGTACTTATTAGACATTGAACTAAGCTTAATTTTTAAAAAAATAAAAATTACTATTATGAATTGGCCTCCTATTTAAAATTCTAGGCATTCTACCATGATAATTAGTATGGATTCATAATACATTAATAATCCCCTGCTTAAAATTAGAGTATATTTTAAGCCAAATGTTATTAATGTATTATTTAAGTGTATTCTTGTGTGCTGGCTTTCCTAACTAGCTACATCTAATATATAGTTAGATAGAGCCAAGAGCTACATTCCTCTACTCAAAATCTTCATCAGGAAAATGATTTTTAATGTGTTGAACATAGAACCACCTGAGTACTCTTTTATTAGATTAGATATCCATACATAAGTATTTAAGATGATTGATAGTTTGTTATTAAGTTACTTGATGATTTGGTAAATTCCTGGTCAAATCAGAGTGACCCTTTTATTATGTATATTTATTTTTATCCAGGAATGTGTTATTTATTGCTCTTTCATGTGTTTTAAAATAAGCTCTGTTATCTTTGTAATGAATTTTTATAATTGCAGAGAAGCTAATGTAGAAGAAATCTTTTGGAGGAGTGTTTTAAACTATGCTGCTACATATTCAGAACTCCCTGTTGATTGAAATAAGTTATGGGGGCACCTGGATGGCTCAGTCTGTTAAGTGACTGGCTCTTGATTCCAGCTCAGGTCATGATCTCAGGATTCTTGGGGCCAAGCCCCCTCATCAGGTTCTGCCTAGACAGTATGGAGCCTGCTTGGGATTCTCTCCCTCCCTCTCTCTCTCTGCTCCTTCCCCGCTTGCTCTCTCTCTCTCTCAAAATAAATAAACATTTATAAAAAAAAAAAAAAAAGAAATAGGTTACGATAGGAGGAGCCAAGGGTACTGGGCTGCATTTAACTTCAGTTTCTAGTGACAGAACATTATCTGTTAAATACCAATGATTTCCCTTGACCTGTGAGTTGGACACTGTAAACCTTCACAGTGATGATAGATAGATAGATAGATAGATAGATAGATAGATAGATAGATAGAAGAAAGGGTATTTCTATGCTAGAAACATCTAGAAATCCAATTTTCTTTCTCCTTCACATGAAGTCTGTCCAGGCCTAATGGGTGATGATGAATCTGTAGACTGAGCTGCAACTGATTAATTGTTTCAATAATAATGATATTTGTTTCTTGAAATTTGCATAATAGAGGTAATAGATTTTTTTCTTTTGACCTGCTTAAAAACTGTCTGGAAGAGGGTCCTCAATTTGTATTAAATGTGATACAAGCAAAGACAATATAAGATGAATATTTTCTGATATCAGAATCCAAGTGTTTATGTATAATCGTCTTGAAATCAGCCTAAGCAATAAATCTCCTTTGAGATTTCAAGGGATATTTAAGCCCCTTCTCAGTCTTTGCATGGAGCACATGGTCTTCAGACCTCTGAAAGAAAAGGTGAGGCTTAGGATGTCTTCAGGTCACTCTCAGCAGGAGCTCACTTTGCACTGTGACTCAAGAGCATAAGCAGTAATTTTTCAGTGATGTTGGTGATTGGCTTAATATACTCTAAGTAGCAACTCCTCTGAAGCCAATCATCTCTGCTTCTAGATACCGCAAATTAAAGATGCTTTATCTTCATGCCTCACTTCAGTTTTTACTTTGGCCTCTGATGAGGTGTAGCATTTTTTTTCATGAGCAAATCACGTCCCACTTTTATACCTGGTGGTACCTTAGTCATTTTTTCAGATCTGTCATTTCTTCTCTAAATCCATCTTTCATTCAAATAATATAGTGATTTCCCAACATCCTTTTGCTAGCCTGGGTGTCCAGGTAAACTAAATGTCCTTTGCTGAAATAGTTAACTTTAGAAAAGAAGAATGGCTTCTAGAAGAAAAATTATTTCAATTTTGGACATACATTATTTTTATATCCACATTAACTAAGTGAAGATGTTTGAAAAGTAGTTAAGTATATTTGGATGTAGATCATCAGTAGATATGGGGTAGTTGAAGTTATGGATTTGAAAAAGGCCACCTAATACATACAGTGAGATAAATAGAACATCAAGAAAAGATCCATAGATGACACTACACTTAACGGGTTATTGGATATAATAAAGA
This sequence comes from Panthera leo, assembly GCF_018350215.1. Taxonomy (NCBI): domain Eukaryota; kingdom Metazoa; phylum Chordata; class Mammalia; order Carnivora; family Felidae; genus Panthera; species Panthera leo. The sequence continues at coordinate 72,474,361 of NC_056679.1, read as the reverse complement.
GCCAAATTAAAATATTTGTTTTAATAAAAATTAAGAAATGGATTATACTAGTATTCTTTAGAAAATATGAAAAATACAGAAAAGTATAAATAATAAAATTAAAATCACCTATAAGTTCATGAACTTGACATCACTATTTTATTTTCCTTGATTTTTTAATTTGTCTTTGAAAAAGAAACTTGTAATTAAGCAATTATAGTTTCCTAATCTTTTTTTCCCACTTAAATGAGAATGTCAAAAACATTATTTCTAGTGGCTGCATAGTAGCCTGTCACATGGATATGCCAACTTCATCGTTGGCACGATATCGTTACCTTATTTTTCAGTTGATTTTCTTGCTTTGGGGGAAGTATATAGATGTATCACCTGCAAATTCTGTTCAGTTTATCCCTCTTTTCTAATAATATACTAATCTTACATTACCTTGATCTCTAGATCAAAATAAAATGTTAGTGATAATAGACATCCTTATTTTGTTTATGATTTTAATGGTATTGTGTGTAATGTTTTAGCACTAAGAGTGATGTTGCCAGTTTATAAGAGAAGTATCTATTTCTGGTATAATTTTTAGATGTTATGAATAGGGATGTATCAACATTAAATTTTTTTTAAGTTTATTTATTTATTTTGAGAGAGAGCAAGTAGGGGAGGGTCAGAGAGAGAGGAAGAGAGAGAATCCCAAGCAGGCTCCACACCGTCAGTGCAGAGCCCAAGGCGGGGCTCGAACCCAGGAATCACGAGATCATGACCTGAGCCGAAGTTGGTCACTTAACTGATTGAGCCACCCAGGCGGCCCTTAATGTTAACTTTTTTTTGACATATTTTGTATCTAAGTTCAAAGTATATAAATCAAAGTAAAATTGGTTTATAGTAGTATTTTCTAAACTGTGCCCTACGGTCCTTCATTCCACTGTTTTATAACACATTGATAATATTCTGCGAGCAAAGCATTTTATAGTAAGTTTTGGAAGACACAGGTTTCTATACATTCATAATGTACATTATTGTATTATAGACTCAGAAGTTCTTCAGTTCGATAACAAAAGCCCAAATTATTTCTTCTTGAGTTTAATACATATTTTAGTAGTAGTAGTAGTAGTAGTAGTAGTATTTTAAGTAAATTCTACCCTCAACATGGGGCTTGAATTCATGACTTTCAGATCAAGATTTGTATGCTCTACTGACTGAGCCAGCCAAATGCCCTTATTTTATTATTTTTTTATCTTTTTGTAATTTAGGGGAGGCAGGTTAACAGCATCTGATAAGTGGATTTCCTATTTTACCTCAGTCTGAGTATCTTTTCTGATAAGAATATTTATACTATTTGCATTTATTTTAAAAACTGTATTTAGTTGGGTCTTGGCTTATAGTTTTTATGCTTTCTGTACTTTAGATTCTCTGTTGCTTCTTATCCATTTTATTTTATGCACAGACTCTTTGTTAGCTGTTATACAATTATTTATTGCCGCATAACAAACCACTACAAACAGAATGGAATGAAACAATAGCAGTTGCTGATTATCGTTATGCCTCATGATCCTAGGGGGCTGACTCTCTCAGCCAGGTGGCTATTGTTCTGGGTATTCAGGAGGCTGCAGTCAGATAGTGGCTGAGGCTAGAGAGTTCTCAAGTGTTTCTCCTCTCATTCTCTGGCAGTTGATACTGGATGTTAGCTGGGCCACATCAGGGCTTTCAGCCCAGACACCTGCCTGACCTCTCTTTGTGCCCTGGGCTTTTTCACAGAACGGTGCCTGGGTCCAAGAACAAGTGCAGGACGAACGATGGAGTGTTGCCTTTTGTGACCTAGCATTGGAAGTCACTTAGGGTCACTTTCATCTTATTCTTTTAGCTGAGGCAATCAAAAAGGCCCACCAGGTTCTAGAAGCGCATGTGGGATAGGAAATATATTGTTGTGACCATTTTTGGAAAATGTTATCTGCCACGATAGGCATTAGATAATAACTAATGGTTAAAGAAAAGTTCTTAAACATATATTACCCATCTATAAAAGTGACTAAAACCCACTAATTTTTTTGTCTCCTGTTTGGAAGATTAGGGGTTTTCCCTGACTTTTTTGCTCATTTCTCATTTTGCATTAATTTAATATAGAGTGATAGAAACTTTTTTAAAAATAATGATCTCTGTCAAAACATTGTGAAACATTAATTTTGTAACACCATTTAGGACATTTGTTAGGATTTGTTTCTTTACACTAAACTGTTTCATGCTCCCCATGACTTCTCAATAGCTTTATTTCTTCTTTCTTCCTTTACTGACTTGACTTTATTTCTTATTATTCTGGCATGGATCATCACTTGGATTATTTAGGAAGCATTCCTAGGTGGTGCATTTTCTAAGTGTTGCATGAGTGTTTATTGTTGCTCTCTGCATTGCTATACAATAACTGAGTTTTGGGGTAGCTTTTGAACCATGGTATTTTCCTTTCAGAGATTCATGGCTTGTCCTCTGCCTGATGTGGGCACTCACAGCAGAAGTGAGTCCTCTGTTCTCCAGTGGGACGAGTGTACTCTACAGGCTACTGGTCTACAGAGACAAAAGAGATGCCAAACAGGGAGCCCTACTATACTGAGGACTGTTCCCATGTCTAGCTCCAAAGGGTTATGGGGCCACAGTATCTTCTGTTTACCTCCTAGACATACTAGACTTTTGCCAGGCATGCCTTCTTTTGATCCCATTCAATCCACATTATGTCTAGAAGACCTTCTTTATTGGTTCTTGCACGGAACGTAGCATTCATCATTAAGTTTTCAGAACAGATAGAGCCCTCATCTCCATTTTGGGAAATCCTGTTGATTGTTTCATCAGGAATTTGATGGGATGGAGTTATCTGCTTGTGGTCAAATAGTTATCTATCTTAATAATCCCCTACTTTCTTCTGAGTTAAGAGAGGAAAAATCTCTGGTCTCCTTAGCAATTCAATAGCATAAGAAATGTGACTATGGTAGATTTAAAAAAAATTTTTTTTAACGTTTATTTATTTTTGAGACAGAGAGAGACAGAGCATGAACGGGGGAGGGTCAGAGAGAGGGAGACACAGAATCTGAAACAGGCTCCAGGCTCTGAGCTGTCAGCACAGAGCCTGACGCGGAGCTTGAACTCACGGACCGCGAGATCGTGACCTGAGCCGAAGTCGGCCGCTTAACCGACTGAGCCACCCAGGCGCCCCGACTATGGTAGATTTAAAAGCACTTAACAGACATGACAACTAGAAAGGAAGCATGTTCCTGCATTGGATCCTGATTCAAACAAATGAGCACTAGCAGAAATTTAGGAGTAAATTGAAAGTTTAAAAAAGGCTCAGTATTGATTATGTGAGAATTTATGAAAAGGAGATATCAACTTCCTTAATTGAAAAAAAATTACAAAATCTATGTACTGTATTATCTTATTTTGAAAAAAAAAAAGCAAAATACATACGCCCTTGTGTGTTTATGGGGAATCGTACCCTGAGACGTGATAGTGGCAATCTCCAAATGGAGAGAAGGTGTTAATTTCAGTTTGTACATTTTCCATATCTGTCCATCTTCTATATTGCACATATACTACTTTTTAAATAAGCTATTGATGTTATTTTTTAAAAGAAAGAATTTATTTTCTTAACTTTGTGGGATTATGTGAAACCTCTTGATGCAAAGTTAAGTAGCTAATTTTCCTCTAAGAAAGATGAAGGATGTGTAAACCTTTGGTCTATTATCTGATAGAAAAGGAGTCAGAGTTACTGAGAAAATCAGTACCAATGAACTCTAAGTGTGTCTAGATTTTATTTTCATGTTATACAATTTCCACATGCATGGCAAGGAAGTTCTTAGAAAGCCAAGAAATTGTTCATAGAATAGTCCTTATTTTTCTGCACTCAACTAAACTCTCTGCTTGTGAGAGTAGCAACCAAAGTCAGGCAGGGGGTTGGTGTGGCTGCGTCTGTCAGGGAGCCACAGCCTCTCTGTAGCAATGTTTGATTACAGCGGCTCATGTCCTTTATAACAAGTGTGAATAAAAATAATAGAAGCTTCACAGATTTCATGCCCATCTGCTTTGAACATGTTCTTGGCAAATGACATGTTCTGAGCTGGTGGCTGAGACACAACAATAATAAAGTTATATGATTATCAGTGGAGGAGTTTCATGGGCTTGCACAAATGAAGTTAAAAACATGTTTGGTGATTGGAGAGAATGATTCCGAGATTCAGCACATGGAGAAACTATGGTGCTGAAAGAATTAATCCAAGTCTAAAATGCTCCTTTAATTGAATTGGGAATATACTCCTTCAAATTCATGAATCCATTCAATAATTAGTCCATTTATTTACTCCTTTATTCATTCAAGACATATTTCTGAGTCATCACTGCATTATGCTGAGTTGTTGTCAGTGACAGAAGTTGGTGTCAATCAAGAGAAATTCATGGACGCAGATAATTATGTTTTCGTGCTATAAATAGGTATTTACTCAACAAATATTTATTACATGCTTTGTATATTTCAAATACTGCATTGGTTACTGTGAATACAGTTTGGCAAGACAGATAAGATTCCTGTTCTCATACCTGTTGTGTTCTATCTGGAGGAGGCAGACTTTAAGTTAACAAATTAATAAGGAAATATCAGATTGCCATGGGTGCTGCGAGGAAAATAAGACAGACATATGATATGGAGTCTAGGGAACTCCCTTTTGTTCCAGAAAACTGAGGCTGACTCTTAACCTGGGGTCTGAATATCAAACAAGGCCAGCCTCCTGAATATCTACCCCTCCAGTAGAGGGGACAGTGGTGCAAATGCTCCAAGGCGGAAACTGCTAGGAGTGTGACAGGAACCTAGGAAGAAGGGTGAAAGGTGATCAGGGGCCACACTGAGCCCCAGAGGCAGACCAGTCCTGTCTAACTATGGGGTTCAGGCCAGGAGCACAAATGGAGACCCACATGCTGTAGGTCTGAAGAGCCAATGTTACAGGTCAGACTCACAAACTGTTGACTGAACTGTTCTCCTCTTCTACCTTGGCATATATGCCTTCATAAAGACAAATTTTAAAATATTCCTAAAACTATAAGATTCATAAGACTAAGTATTAGCAAAAGATTCAAGATGATGAAATTTCATTACTATTAATTATTTTTGGATGTCTGTAAATGAGTCAGTGATCTTGTTTTCATAAGATAATAAAAACATTCCTAATTTCTAAGCAATTATACTGTTGTTCCTTCGATTTTATCTTTCTTGCTTTCATTTTAGCAGAATCACTAATTAAGCAAGCTTAGACAAAAAACAGTCACATAACATATTTTATTGGCAACAATCATCTGAAGAATTAAAAATAAAATATAATTGTATTCAAACTGTACAAAATTTAAATATGTCACCAAAAATACAAGTCGAGGCAAATTTAAAAAGTTGAAAAATGTTTATATATATTTTCAAAAATGTTTTTCTAAAATATTCAGAATTACCTATTATAAGAAAAGGGAAAATACTAATTATAATGATACATGTGTAGCAAAATTATTTATTTAAAATGTAATTATATTTTATACAAATATAAATTATGTTCATTTTAGTTTTATAATATGTTTATAATTTTTTATAATTATAATACAATGCTGGTATGCACTGTTGAAAGGCTGTGAGAGTAAGAATCAGGATCATGTTTCATGCATGTTACATCTGAGCCAACTTATATATAAATTTAAGACAAAAATGAATGCTTCAATATTACAAAATGTTTCTTGGCTGCCATGTATGACTGCTGCATATGATGTGCCAAATCGTGAGTGCCTCTGGAATCACAAATGAGAACATGAAGAGAAGTTAAGTAAATGGACACTTAGCACTTTGGGGAAATAATATAATAGTATCTATTGTATCTGTATTCTCTTAGAGGAAGGATCTGATAGGATAATGAATGAAGCTTCTCGCCAAAGCACTCAAATCCTCTCTGGTCCCCAAATAAGTGCTCATCGCTGATGATGGTGGCCGCATAGCCTACAGCTCTTTGCACCACTTGGACAAAAAGTAGCCTTCGTTTGAGGGCAAAGGTAAACAGAAGCTGAGAAGTGTTTCTGTGGGCCTGCAGGTTGGTAGTCACAGGGTTACAGACCCCACCAGGTGGTGACAAATTTTTCTGTGAAGTGCCAAATATTTTTGGCTTTTTGAGCCATACAATTTGTACCAGTTAGTTACTGCTGTGGTTGTAGTACAAAAGCAGCTTTGACAATATGTAAATGATTGGATTGGCTGCTATGCCATCACTGACTCCAGATCTAAGTGACAGAGGCACCCATGTGTCCCTTGATAAATGAACCATGAGCATGTTTTTGATGTGCTGAATGGTGGAGCCAGGGCAGAGGCTCCACTGCCTAGTTCTAAGGGAGGCTCTCCAGTAGGGCAAGGAAAGGAGTTTAGATTTGATTCTAGGTAGGCTAAAGAGCTATTGCAGAGTGTCAACAGGAATGTGTTATAATCTTGGTTATGTTTCAGAGTGATCCCACTGACTGCTGTTCAGGGAATAAATGAAGTCCTGTGAAAGCACAGAACGAAAAAAAAAAAGAATAGAGATTAGCTCTTCCAGGGGAAATCAATAAGCTTTTCAGAGTAGATGACACGTGATCTGGGTCACAAAGGATATGTTGGGTTTTGCCAGACATTGACGCAGGGAGAGGTGTTGCAGGCACAGGGGAAAGTATGTGCAAAGGCCTAGCAAATATTAGAGATGATTAAAAAAATTCAAAATGGCTAGAAAAACCTTCCATGTGTGCAAGGGAGGAGATCAGATGAGAAAACCCTCTGGTCTATGCTACGTCTGGGGCACTGGACTGTGAGAAGCAAATCGGGACTGGCAGCGCCTTTCAGTGGTTAAGGCCAGGTCTCATTTTTCGGTTTATTATTTGTCTGGTTTCATGCTGAGCATGTGTTAAAAGGAGGCATGGTTCCGATAACTATGTAGGGAATGTAGAAGGAGCGACATCTTGTTCCGTGGTGGGAAGTGGAGAGAAATATGGCAGCTAATGGTTTGGATACCAGACGTGGCATCTGGTGATAGTGGTGGCTGTCTTGCAGGTGCAGTGTCCTGAAGGATACTGAAGATAAGGATGTAGAAATCTGGGGGAATCATCAGAAGTGATAGCAGCTCATGTCATCAAAGAGGCTGAGAAAATCCAGGCAAAGATAGAAGACGAAGAAGAGGACAAAGAACAGATGTCTGGTTAAAACTAACCAATGAGGGATGATCTGAGGGGAGGAGATTAAGCAACTGAACACTTTCTAATCCTGGGAGTAATTTTGCAGCTCACTTTGTCTCATCCTTTATGTGACAGGGGAGTCGGTCAAGCACAGATACATCAGCCTCTCCCGCACATTACAAAATGGCTGGTGTTTAGTTAAGTGTAGTTTAAATGTATAGTCTACAAACGATGCCCATTATAAACGGGATGCTAAAATCCCAGGAGGGGAAAATCTCTAAGTATACCGATCTTTAAAACTTTATTTTTGTAAGAATAAGCATTATTCTTACTAGTATGATGGCTCATACCATGAATGTGTGGTCAAGGTTGGCAGACCTCTAATACAGTTAACTGTCATTTCTCAAAATCTTACACTTCAAGTTAACATTTTAAAAAAGTAACTCAGTATTCTCTTGCATAAGTGACAACAGATTGGCTTTTACTGCTTTAAATTTAGTTCATTTTGTCTTGTCTTGTTCCCAAGGATGCTGCAAAAAGCATGAGTAAATGTCCATAGCTGTGGATACATACGCATCAGCCACTAAGTTCATGTCCACATATCTGTGGTCCTGAGCTCTGAAACCTCCTTCATTCATTCATTTAAAACTTGCTGAATGAGTACTGTGTGCCAGGCACTGTGTTCAGTGTTGGGGAGCCTCTGTTCTCAAGTGATTTGCAATCTAGTAAAAACGAAGGAAATGGAACGCACCAAAAAACAGAACTGAAATTCTATTTACTTATGTAGGTAAAGATACAACTATTGAGTAAAGTCACAGTAGGGGAGATGTTGTAAAGTGGGGTAAATTTAAGATCTGAGTTTCAAAGTATAATTATGTAAGGTGCACCTTTTCTATCTTTTTCCCTGTAATACACTTTGACTGTCATCTATGGAGGAAAGTGGCAGAGAGAGTATAAACTTCTCAGCCAGATGTATCAATCCATTTCCAAATCCCAACTCTACAGATAACAAGTTGTAGGCCATTTGCATGCGACGTTTAATTTCTCTGAAATTTATCCTCTGGGAAATGAATATAATTTATATCTATGATTAAAATGATATAACATTTATAAAGCACTGAGCAAGTATCTGGCACTTAGAAAATGTTAGAATAAATATTGCTTCACGGGAGAGAGGCAGAGTGGGGGAAGCTTGCGCTAAGCACTATAGGACCTTTATGGGTCTTGGTTAAACTTAGGTCAGCCTAATACATTTATTGTGTTTTGAATTGATAACCTTATTTTCTACATTTATTTGTCTAAGGGTGACAGATAGGTTCTTCTTATGTGCAAAGTAAGATTGCCTAGTTTAGGAGTATTTTCTGGCAATTCTCTCTCAGAGGGAAGAATGATGGCTGCCAGGGACGAGGAACAGAAAAACAGATTTTACATCTCTGGTTTGGTAGTTAGTCGAGGACAATCTATGACATTTATTTTAGCATAGCTTTTCTTTTAGTGGTTTTATGTCTTATTACCTCAATTACATTGTAAACTGTTAATAAATTAAGACTGTCTTATTTGAAGAATCTAGTACAAAATAGATACCCAAGAAGAATTTGATTATTTTATTGGGGGGAAGAGGACAGTGTTAAAAGAACATGAAATTCATAGTCTCTTATCCAAAAACCGTGGGGCAGAAAGGTATGTTTTAAAATTAAGATTAAAAAAATGATGTACCTGTCATATCGTATCTAAATATTGCCATATGCTACAGATAGTGTACCATAGACTATATATAACTGGTGGGATCTGGTCAGCACCCCAAAACCCAACACTTTAATATATGCACAGGAAAACTATAATTGCTCGTGCTAAGTGGAATAAGTAAGATCTGTAAAGAGCAACACATCTGTTCAGGTCAGATTTTGCCACCAGACAGAGAGGGAGGCAAACCATAAGAGGCTCTTAAATACAGAGAACAAACTGAGGGTTGTTGGAGGTGGGGGTGTGTGGGGAATGGGCAAAATGGGTGACGGGCATTAAGGAGGGCACTTTTCTGGATGAGCACTGGATGTCATATGTAAGAGATGAATCACTGAGTTCTATTCCTGAGGCCAAGACTACACTGTATGTTAACTAACTGGAATATAAATTTAAAAAAATAAAAAACTTTTGGTTTTCAGATATTTTAGGATTTTGATTGTAGATATAGGATTGTGAAACTTTTAGAAAGAGGTAGGGTGATCCTGACAGGTACTATTCTGGCAGTTACATATTTATGTACCACAAATAACCCTTCCAAACAAATGAATTTTGAAAGCTGTTTTTTGTTTGTTTAGTCTTATGTTGTACAAAAGCAAATGGAGGTTAAAATTTCTAATATGAGACTGGAGTCCCACCATCCATAGTTTAATAGAAAGTAAAAAAGGAAGCATCAAGGTGCTAAGTTTCCTTGAAAGCATTGTCAATCAAAATAAGGGCTGCAGGGCGCCTGGGTAGCTCAGTCGATCAAGCTTCTGACTCTTGATTTTGGCTCAGGTTCTGATCTTACAGTTGGTAGGATCGAGCCCTGCATCGGGCTCTGTGCTGACAGCACTGAACCTGCTTGGGAGTCTCTCTCTCCCTCTCTCTGTCCCTCACCTGCTCATGTGCTCTCTCTCTCTCTCTCTCCAAATAAACTTAAAAAAAAAAATAAGGGTTGATTGGAAAATAGTTAATGTCACAGGTTGTGGGATGATCTGTCATCTAAACTATCACAACATATGGCTTCATCTTTGAGTATACTTGATTTTTAAATAATCATTCACTAAATTTCATTTTTAAATAATTATTCACTTTTAAGAGAACCAGATACCTATTGATAAAATATTTGAACCAAGTTTTGACTAGAAAATTTTCAAAATATTCTATAATTAACCTTTAAAAGAAGCATTTCATATGATACCTTTTTGAAAAAATATGATATGTTGCTTACAGATTAATTCATTTTCATTTAATTTCATGATCTGTTTAATATATTGCCTCTTAAGATACAGACTAAGTGGATTTATCAACCAGTTTTATTTTCCAATCCCCATTATCAGTAAAAATATCAATCTATTTCTAAAATAGATATAGGTACACTAATGGATATCAGTTTGTCGAATGTCTATAGTGTGCTAGGTGCGGGTGCATTTTTACAAGGTTTACAGTGATCTGTAAAAGTCAGTGGTTATACGATTACAGTATAATCAAGTGAAGTATGGTTCTCAAATTACATTGTTTTGTTTCTTTGCTATGAGAGCTTCCCTCAACTTGCAAGATGGTTTGATGCATATGATCCAGAAAGTGTTTAGTATATGAGTTTATTAATCTATTGACTTATACTGGCTCCTGATACAGAGGAAGAATAAGTACATCCCAGGAATTTCCCATTGATTTTCCTCTTAACATGTTTGTATCATCTACGCAGACCTGAAAGGAAATAAACTACATTGGACTTTCTCTTGGTTTTCCATGTATATCCTAAGTTTTTTAAACTGGAAAACAGAACACCAAGTCCCAGCAGCCTGTGACCAAGACAACTTTTCATGTATTAGTTTACAAGGAGGGCTGTCATATGCAAAGTACCATAGATTGGGGTTTTAAACAACAGAAACCTGTTGTCTCATAGTGCTGGAGGCTGGAAGTCCAAGACCAATGCGTCAGAGGGGTTGTCTCTGTCTGAGGCTGTGAAGGAGAATATGTTTTATGCTTTTCCCCAAGCTTCTGGTGGATTTCTGTCAATTTTCCATGTCCTTTGACTTACAGATGCCTCTCCAAGATCTCTGAATGCATGTTCACATGGTATTCCTTCTACCTGTGTATGTGCATCCAAATTTCTCCCTTCTACAAGGACACCAGTCATACTGGATGAGGGGTCTACCATACTCCAATATCCATGTGCAGCACTCCAGTGTCCAATTAAGGGCACATTCTGGAGTTGCAGATTAGGACTTCCATACATGCATGAATCTTGGTGGGGTCACAATTCCAACCCCAACACGCAGGCAGGCAAACAACAGTTGTTTATGAGGATTGGACTATTTAAAAACTGATTTATGTCTCTAAATAGCCTTTTGTTTGTAACTGAACAAATTGTTAGAAGACTCAAAATTATGAAGCCCATCCAAAGAAATAAGAAGGGCTCACAGTGACAGCAAAGTTCCATGACAATGTGTCTAGTCTGGGTGCTCTGTCCTGGAACAGTGATTTTAGAGTAAAAAGGAATTGGATTTTGTGATTTGTTTAGATGGAGAAAGAACACATTTATTGATTCATTAAACTCAAGAATGTGGAGGTAAAGGAAAGAGCATTGGATTGTGCAAGTCAATGTTTGTGCCTTTTGTTATAAATTATTTATGGCCTATAACGATTTTCTGGCAATTTCAAGATTAATATTTTCTCAGATTTGTATGGATTGCATTTGTCTCCTAAAATATTCTTGTGTGATTGACTGGAGTTGCTCTTCATGTTGTTTTCTCAGGAGACACAGGTTTATTTTTTAAATTTTGTATCATAATTTTTTTTTTTTTTTGCCTTTCCTTCAAATCCAAGTTTTTTCTCTCATTATCAGCAGAGAGACAAAAATGCCAAACACTGCTGTTTTAGGGCAGCAAGTTATTCAGATTTAAATGATTAGTGTGACAGCATCTGAGGAATAAAAGTTGGAATCCAGAGTAATGAACCTACTTTTCCTCCATAGCTAGTAAAGCAAAGACCACTTAATATTATAAATGTGCCTAGCAAGGACAACCTAGGTCTATAGTTGGACTTTAGCTCTGGCTACTGTGGGTTCCCAATGGCCAATGCCTCATTGGTGTCTTTCCATGAAATTAGTTGCCAAATAACATGGGCCAGCTTCTTTGTCACACAGAGGCACATCATTGTCCCTGGCTAACACATACCTGGTATAAGGCATAGTCCATGCAGGATGAGTCAGGGAAAATAGATTCTGGATTTAGAATCCAAAGACTTGCAGAGGAATTTTATGACACAATAGGAAAGTCACTGAACCTCTAAGCTCTGAGTTTTAAAATGGAGATTATAATCAATCTCCTAGCGATGCTGTGAGCATAAAACATGGGAAACCATACTGGGAATAAAACAGTGGTAGTTGCTGTTAGGGTCAGGCGTCAGGCAGGGTAAAGATAGGAGTCAGAGGCTAAAAAATTTTAGCAGTCAAAGGCTTTATTTGGGAACTAAGGTCTCCGGTGAGGTTCGTGACTCAGGGAGAGAGAGAGAGAGGAGTCAGGGAAGTCGCCCCCAGGTGTGGTGGGGTGGGGTTTTTTTTTTTTTTTTTTTTTAATATTTTATTTATTTTTTTGAGAGAGGGAGAGACAGAGCATGAACAGGGGAGGGTCAGAGAGAGGGAGACACAGAATCTGAAACAGGCTCCAGGCTCTGAGCTGTCAGCACAGAGCCCGACGCGGGGCTCGAACTCACGGACCGCGAGATCATGACCTGAGCCGAAGTCGGCCGCTTAACCGACTGAGCCACCCAGGCGCCCCAGGGGTGGGGTTTTTAAGCTGCAGCGGTTCCGGGTTTAGGTCCGGGTGGGCCTTTTTTGCGTCAGGTCTTGCTGTCGATCGGTGATTGGTTGACCTCCAATTCGTTCGGGCAGCTACTAGGGGCTTTTCATTGGTTGCGCTGGCAAGATGGCCGTCCCCTCTACTGTGGTTCCAAGGACATCCTAACAGTTACCATATAGTAATCTACAATATATCAGGCATTCTGATACTTATTTTACACATACTCATTATCCCATAAGATTTCACAGTGACCATGCAGTGTAGATATTTATTATTACCCCATTTTTCAGAAGAGAAAAATAAGACTGAATAGTTTTCCTAAGGTCACAACAGCTTATAAGTGGCATGCCCAGAGTTTGTCATTAAAGCCTTGTTTCTTCCCACTATTACATATCATTAAACAGCGTGTTCTAGGCCATTCTGGGGAAAAAAAATCTGTTTATATGAGCCTAGAGTAAGTCATTTCATAGACTAGAAGCTTTCCTAATCTCTTTAAGGTAAACTTTGGTTAAAAAGAAAAACTTTAGGGGAGTCTGGGTGGCTTAGTTGGTTAAGTGTCCAACTCGAAGTTTTGGCCCAGGTCATGATCTCATAGTTCATGGATTCTTGCCCCAGATCTGGCTCTGTGCAGACAGCACGAAGCCTGCTAGGGATTCTCTCTCTCCCTCTCTCTGCCCCTTCCCCACTCACTCTCTCTCTGTCTCTCTCAAAATAAACAAATAAACATTTAAAAAACACTTAAAGAAGAAAAACTATTTCTTAAATTCCACATAGGAATGCAATCATATGATATTTGCCTTTCTCTCACTGACTTATTTTGCTTAGCCTCCGATAGTCTAGTTCCATCCATGTTGTTGCAAATGGCAAGATTTCCTTTTTGTTGATTGCCATCTTTTTTTATCCATTTATCAGTCAAAATGTGGAATTTAAGAAACAAAACAGATGAACACAGGGGAAAGGAAGGAAAAAATAGAATAAAAACAGAGAGGGAGGCAAACCGTAAGAGATTCTTAAATACAGAGAATAAACTGAGGGCTGCTGGAGGGGAGGTGGGTGTGGGGTGTGCACTTATTGGGAGGAGCACGGGGTGTTGTGTGTAAGTGATGAAGCACTAGGCTCTACTCCTGGAACCAATACTCCACAGTATGTTAACTGACTTGAATTTAGATAGATAGATAGATAGATAGATAGATAGATAGATAAAATTTAAAAAAAGAAAAACTTTATATCAGTTACCATTTCTTTTAACTGACAAAATAATAAACCGGCCTTAAGAAAATCTCATCTCAAAGGAATGTCACCATACAAACTACAGACATCCACTCTCTTTTCTTTTTTTCTTAATTTTTTAAATGTTTATTTATTCTTGGGAGAGAAAGACAGAGTGTGAGCAGGGGAGGGGCAGGGAGAGAGGGAGACATAGAATCGGAATCAGGCTCCAGGTTCTGAGCTGTCCCCACAGAGCCCCACACGGGGCTCAAAGCCACGAACCATGAGACCACGACCTGAGTTGAAGTCAGATGCTCAACCAACTGAGCCACGCAGGTGCCCCCATTCTCTTTTCTTATGAAAATATTTTTTCACTTCTAAATAGAAGGCATAAAGAGAATGGATTTATCTTTCTTTATAATGTTAACAAAAAATACTTGTAAAGATGCAGATGTTTAAAACATTCCAATCCTTATTCTTCTTGCCCTCAAGAAGGCAGTGATAAAAAGTGGGTATCTTGACAAATCTCTCAAGAGAAGAAATGATTACAATGAAAAGCATTCAGGCTTGCACTGTCACCTAAAATATTCCTAAAATAAACCACAAGTTAAAAACTGCCAAGATACGTGTGTGTGTGTGTGTGTGTGTGTGTGTGTGTGTGTGTGTGTGTCAGAGAGAGAGAGGAGTGGAGGGGCGTGAACTGGCTAATTTTGTTTAATAAAAGCAAAAATAGCCTTTGGATGGTCTTTCGTGCTATCTGGATGCATTTCACTTTTAAATTTCTCCTTTAAATGTCTTAGCATTAACTTCTTATGGAGACTACAAACAAAAGAATAATATATGTAATATTTATCTATTTTGATATGCAAATTTTGCATTCTGAATATAGTTCTCTAATTCATCTCTACAGTTGCATGGGTTTGGTTCTTTGGATGCTATAAAGTAACATACTCTTAATAGTTTAATGCTAAAATGTAACACTAACCTGATGCCTACCCAAAAAGATCCATCTGATAAGATGGTTTGGTGGCCCAATTGATTTTTTTTCC